>NC_043006.1:3232100-3252801 GCF_006345805.1 Octopus sinensis | reverse complement strand
ATAGATAGATAGATAGATAGATAGATAGATAGATGGATAGATAGATAGATAGATAGATAGATAGATAGATAAATAGATAGATAGATAGATAGATAGATAGATAGATAGATAGATAGATAGTAGATAGAAGATAGATAGATAGATAGATAGATAGATAGATAGATAGATAGATAGATAGATAGATAGATAGGTAGAGAGATATATAAGAGTTAATAGGGAGAATGAGGGACGGTAAAGACAGGAAGCGTATAAATACACACACACACACACACACACACACACACATGTATATGTGTGTGTATTTGTACATATAAAATGGGAAATAGTGGCACATATGTCAATACATAATAAGAATGTAAACACACGCTGCACCTAACTGTGTGTGTGTGTGTGTGTGTGTGCCTGTGTGCCTGTGTGTGTGTGTGTGTATATGTTCCTCAGTAACTGCGCACTCCCTTCGTTCTGCTCCCCTCTGCCCACAGCTAGTTTCCATGACCGACAATTATATACAATAGTATAGTTTTGTTTACTTCTTAAATGTCACGAAACCTCCACACTTTACGTAACCTGTCCCTGAAATGTCCCTTCATCCGTCACCCTCCAACCAATCATAATGAGCCGATTATTCGGTATTATTATATCCGTTTCCATTTTCGTTCTTGCTCATCTCTTTCTCCCTAATCTTTCTCCCCTATCCTCCCCCTCTCTCTCTCTCTCCCTCTCTTTCTATCTATCCATTTATCTGTCCCTTTCCCGCAGCTTTCTATTTCTATGTCATTCTACGAAACACTTTCTTCGGCATTGTATCCAATTCATGCGAAGTATACATGTAAGAGAGATGCTCTAAACACTTGAATCAATCTATCTATCTATCCATCTCTCTCTCTCTCTCTCTCTCTCTCTCTCTCTCTCTCTCTCTCTCTCTCTCTCTCTCTCTCTCTCTCTCTGCCTATCCTTCTCTTGATCTATCTATCTACCTCTCTGCAGTTGTCTGCTGTCTTTTTATCTGTCCATATACGAACGAACCAAGCGGTTTTTTTTTTTGGTTTTTTTTAGGCTCTGATGAAGACTTAAGGTGTTACCAAAGCACTCAACTATGAGTCCACCACATTTCATAGCGGAAACAGCTGTAACCTAATGAAGTTCATAAGATAATCGTTTATTTCTTGCTCATCTCTTTTCTTGGAACCCTTCCCTTTGAACAGCAGATCGAGAAATTATTTTTTGTAACTAAACACTTTCAAACTTCGGACACTGGTCGAATATGTCATATAAAACATTTTTTACTCTTAGTTTTGTTGAGAAAAGTTTATATTTTCAAAGTTATTTCGTGTTAAAGTTGTCGTATTTCGGTAATTTCAACCAATCAATGACGTGTATTCAGCTGAATAAAATTACTGCCGTTGTTCGTCAACAAGAACTATCGGTGGATTGTGACAAACAAAATATGCACCACCGGAAGTTGTTTGAGTCTTTGAAAAGAGAAAAGATAGAAGAGAGAGGTAGGAGATGTCCAGTCCTTAGAACGTCTTTTCTTTTCCTGCACGGACGTTAAAAGGACTAGACGTCTGCTATCTCTCTCTTCTATCTTTACTCTTTTCAAAGAAAATATTTCTCTCAACGTTCACTATTTTCCCCTCCTTCAAGTCAAACGACCCCCATGTTTGTTTTCGTTCGGTTTCCTTGTACGTCTCCGCTGTCCTGTTTTTGTTCCCAAATTTGGCCCTCTATAAATCGAAAATCTATTTTGGTATTCATGGGAGCAACTGTCTTTGAATACTCATGTTGTCTTTGATTTCTCGAAATGGGGAGCTGATAGACAGCCGACAACTGATGAAGGGTCGTTCTTTCTATTTTTTGTATTACTCGTCTTGTTTTTCATTTTTTCTCTCGCTGTTTGCGTATTTAACTCATTTGTTTTCGTATTTCATGTAGTTTACTGTTGGTGACGTCCTGTACCCATATATGCACATATATATATATATATATATATATATATATATTATTTATATTGTATATATATATAAATAAGGCATATTATATATATATATATATATATATGTCTGTGTGTATATGTGTGTGTGTATACTGGTATATATATATATGTATGTCAATATATAATATATGTATATATATTTATATACATTATATATATATATATATATATATATATATATATATATATATATATATATAGATATATACACGCATGTGAGTATGTGTATATATATATATATATATGTGAATTAATGTGTGTATGTGTCCCATGACTCTTTATTCACAAATTATTTCGCTTTGTAAGAGTAATTTAAACAATATTTCGGCTGTTCTAAGGGTATCTCCGCATCCGAAAATATATTATCATTTTATTTGTATCTTACAATATTTATATATATTTATATATATGTGTGCATGTATGTATGTAGATGCATACATGTCTGTGTGTGGGTGTGGGTGTATATATGATATATATACATACATATATACCTATATGTTTGTTTATGTATGTGTGCATGTTTGTGTGTCTTTGTATGTGTGTGCGTAGTGTGTGTGTACGCGCGCTCTCGTGTGTGTCTGTGCCTGGTGAGTGCGTGTACGTGTATAAATGAAGGATGTATGTGGCTGTGGTCTGTATAATGAAACACTTTGCAACAATCTGTCAAATAGTTTCACCATCGCATGACTCAGTCAGACTCTGTGGTAAATTATGCCCTTATATGACTGAAATGTTTATTACGTCACATTGACGTCATCACCCACCTCCAAGTTTCTATCTAACGTATCAATCATGGCTAAATCTTATGGCACGTTTGCCTCCATATTTTGCTAAATACGACCCTTGTCTTGATTTTACTTCCAATGAATAATCTTACAGAATAGTCACAACTGCAATTTTATTTATCATTAGTACTTCATTGTTTCCTTTATGCCTCTCAAACCTAGCCTGAAATTATATTATTGCGAACCTATTTGGAGTTTCTATCATGCTAGTATATTTCACCGATTTCTATTGTTCTTAACGCGGTTATATATGAATGAACAGAATGAATTTTATTGTAGTGCTATTTACTTACAAGTTATTAATCGTCGTTATGCTATTGTTTCCTATAAATTAGTTGAATCAAGCTACGGGAATAATTCTCTGTTACGTTTGTGCTTGTGCAGTTATGAGATACACACAGCAGTTGGTATACCTATCTAAAAACTATAAACTGCTTCGTTGTTTGACTTTATTACACGCCCCATTAACACAACATTAAACAACAAAGAAATATCAAAATGCATTCATGTTTCTCTTTGCTACTCTTGTTGTTGTTGTTGTTATCATTATTATTATTATTATTATTATTATTATTATTATTATTATTATTATTAAGGCGGGGAGGTGCCAGAATCGTTAGCACGCTAGATGAAATGTTTAGCAGTATTTCGTCTGCCGCTACGCTCCGAGTTCAAATTCCGTCGAGGTCGACTTTGCTTTTCATCCTTTCGGGGTTGATAAATTAAGTACTAATTTAATCGACTAGTAAGTACCAATGTAATTGACTAGTCCACTCTCCCCAAATTCCAAGTCTTGTGCTTATACTAGAAAGGAATATTATTATCACTATTATTATTATTATTATTATTTTTATTTGCTAATCTCCGACTCCACCACACCCCACAGTTTGTGCTACTACCACGTCTTGCCTCTCCTCAAGCACCCATTTTGCGCGCAGTTTCCAATGTAGTGGTTTTGGGCAAGTCTAAGGCATTCGCTCGTGATATGGGTAATGTTTTCATCCATTCTACTGCATTGGCGACACAGCGGAGACACTTGCACATTCCTCACTTTCATCCTCCAGTATAGTGCTGCTTTCGCTCTCTTTTTCTAATGTTCCTTTCATCAGCCAATCCCCCCACCTCTGTTTTCCAGCAACTTCTATTGTATCGACATGGAATTGATTGTGTTGTCCCTTCTAGCGTAATTCTTCTTCATGTTTATTATTATTATTAGTTGTAGTATTAGTATTAGTATTATTATTTTGATCTATCTTAGGTTCGGTCTTATTCCTAGTAGGGATTATGTGGACAGTGGGTTACTACCTGTAACCTTAGGTATCCACAAGTTTTCCGCAGTGTTTCAAGTGCTAGAACTCTCCTGATAATTCTTGCTCTCCCTAAGAGACAAACTTTCTGTAGGAGCTCTACCGTGTACACTATTTTTAATCTCCTTCAGTCATTTGTCTATATCTTGGCTTACTGTTCCCAACGCACCAATTATTATGGGCATGCTCCAACTTCTTCCTATTTCAAATTTCAAGGGGTTGTATTTTTCTTCCTCTTTCTTTACGATTCTGTAATCAAACGGGTATGAGAGGTCGATAAGTAAGCAGCTTCGCTTTTCTTTAAAATCGTTCAGTCTGCTCTGTTGTTTTCTAATTTCTTGTCCGTTTGAATAGGAAAATCCCACAAAATCTTACATTTCTCCGATTTCACTAGTTTTTCGACTTGATGATTGTACCACGTGGTTCCAGCTTTAAATCCCCACCGATGGTTGTGCCACCTCAACACCAAAATTCTCAGGAGTTAAAATGTTAAATATAAAGATATGAAACAATGGATTGAACAAGAATGGTACTAAAAACAGTGTACACGAGAGTAGATGTGGACTCTCGGAGCCTTGGCTAGCAACCCACCGAGTGATGGTGTCACGATGAAAATACTGGTGATTGCACAACCTAACAAATGCTACCTCTAAATGAGCGATGTCGAAATTAAATAATAACCACAACTGCGCTAACGAGACTAGAACAGTTAACAGTGAAGGTGTCGCGCATGGCAGGCAGGAAATATCTGATCAAGCTTCGGTAGGTCGTCATCAAGCTCTTGATCAGGACGAAAATCGCAGGCAAATGTGCGAAAGAAAAAATATTATTGTTGTTGTTGTCGTTTTTGTTGTTGTTGTTGTTATTTTTTGTTGTTGTTGTTGTTATTATTATTATTATTATTATTATTATTATTATTATTAAGGCGGCGAGCTGGCAGAATCGTTAGCACACCGGACAAAATGTTTAGAGGTATTCCGTCTGGTTTTGCGTCCTGAGTTCAAGTGCTGCTGAGGTCGACTATATCTTTTTATCCTTTCAGGATCAATAAAATACTTACCAGTTGAGTACTGGAGTCGATATAATCGACTCAACACTCATCCGAAGTTTCAGGCCTTGAGCTAATAGTAGTAGTAGTAGTAGTAGTATGAACACTACGATATAGGAGAAAGCAGTTATCGGTGAAACATGTCATCGATCTAACATTTCTCTTTCATTTGCAATTATTGTATAAACACTTGGAGTAGAGAAGGCATGTCATTGAAGAGATCGCGGATGGCGACGAAAGGGCATTGATAAATATAATTGATTGATTGATTCATCGAATAATCGATTAGTTCTTTGATCAAATAGTTAACGAATTGATGGATAATAAAGAAGTGAAATGACCTTCCCTAGATACAACATTTCGTTTCTAGTGACGAAAAAGGCATTATTATCTCCAAAGTCGCATTTGTATTAATTTGAAATGTGTGTAAGGAAATTGATGAACTATCCTCGGGATATAGTATATACACACCGCATAAATCTGGAACAAGCATTTGGATTGCTGGTCTTCATTTCCAAGTTTCGATCCCGGAATTTTCAATATTATACCGAGATAACTGACTTTCATCTAGAGACTTAGTATTTAATGAATAATATCACGTTGAAAGCACCGGTTTTCGTCCGATCACCGAAATTGAGCAACGTCGAGCCTAGTTAGTACTTAGATGGGTGAGCGCTTGGGAAACCTAGGTGCTGTAAGCGTCAGACGTTTGGCGCAGGAGTGGCTGTGTGGTAAGTAGCTTGCTTACGACCTACATGGTTCCGGGTTCCTTCCCACTGCGTGGCACCTTTGGCAAGTGTCTTCTACTATAGCCTCGGGCCGACCAAAGCCTTGCGAGTGGATTTGGTAGACGGAAACTAAAAGAAGCCCGTCGTATATATGTTATATATATATATATATATATATATACATACATATATATATATATATACATATATATATATATAACATATATATATACATATATACATGTATACATATATATATATGTGTATATATGTATTTATATATATATATTATATATATATATATAATATATATATATAATATATATATATACTATATATATAAACTGAGACCCATCATAGCTGGCCCTTCTTGTTGAAACCCACCGTTTGAGCAACTTCCTCGACATATTACTCAAACCTTTTTAAAAATATGTGAAAAGCTTTATCAAGGATGACCTAGACATGCTGAACCACCTCCCGAAGACAGTAAAGGAAGGAACACTGCTGGTGTCTTTCGATGTGGTGAGTCTATACACCAATACCCCACACGACTCTGGTGTAGAAGCAATCACTTTCTGGCTAGAAAAATACCCAGAAGAGATCCCTGGACGCATTAACCACAGTTTTATAATTGAAGCACTCAAATTCATCCTGCTGAACAATTATTTCATGTTCGATACAACTTACTATCGACAAAAATGTGGAATTGCAATGGGAACGAGAGCTGCTCCAGTGATTGCAAACCTTGTAATGAGTTACCTAGAACTCAAGTTATACCAATCATCACTAGAAAAATATGGCGCCTCTTTTAATTGCTATTTAAAGGAGAAATGGAAGAGATATTTGGATGATTGCTTCATAATTTGGAAAGACAGCATGGATAAACTCCTTGATTTCAAAATAATGCTTAACAATATACATAGCAATATACAATTTACTATGGAACACAACAGTAAGCAACTCCCTTTTCTAGACATCTTAATTAAAATAGTTAACAACCACTTAGAAACAGACATCTTTTATAAACCCACAGATTCTAAACAATACCTATTATTTAACTCTTGCCACCCCAAACACATAAACATTAATATACCCTTTAATCTAGCGAAAAGAATCTGTACCATAGTTTCGGATACATATACTCGTGAACAAAGACTCCTTGAACTTAGCTCAACACTAACTAAAAGACATTACCCAATCTCATTAATAAATGAATGCACCAAAAGAGCTAAGGAAATAGATATATAAATGTTAAGGCACACCAGCCGAAATACTAACCAAGACTTAAAAATACTCCCGTACATCTCCACACATAACCCTAGAAACAACGAAGCCTTCAACATCATCACCCAAAACCTTCCCATCCTCACAGCAGACAAAACAATGAACGAAATTTTAAGCTCATATAAAATTATAAAAAGCAAAATGCAACCGAAGTCACTGAAAAGAATATTAACCAGCGCAGGACTATATCCACTAACAACAGAGCCAAAAGTGAAAAAAATGTGGTCGTCCTAACTGTGGAACATTCCCCCACCTTCTGGAGGGTTCAGAGTTTCACTTCAAACAAGGAGAAATATTTAGGATCAAACCAAATTTCCCCTGCGCCTCAGCAAATGTAATCTGTGTCATGACATGCATAGGATGTGGTAACCGCTATATTAGACAAACAGGAATTTCACTCCGTCGAAGAACTACCATTCACAAAGAGCAAATCCGCCAACCACAATACAGACAGTTACAGCTTAGTGAACACATAGAAAGGTGTGCCAGGAATCTTAATCCTAATTTCCAAATCTTCCCCTTCTATCAATGTTCACAAAACACCACAATGCAACAAAGGTTGAATAAAGAGGCATTTTTCATCAATAAATATCTCCCCCAACTAAATATGAACACACAACTCAATGCAGAACACTACTAACCCTTCAATTAAAACCACTAACCCCTATACACTCCCTACACCATCCACATTACAATTCTATATTTAAATCCAGAACTACTTACCTCCCTTACAAATAATCTTTTTTCTCAGGAACTATTAGACCTGACCCCGTTTATTAGCCGGTGTTTATACAAAGCAATGAATAGCTTTGCGGAAACCATGGTATGCTTTGTTTTCTGACTTTATAATCATCTTATAATCATCTCATAATAATGACTTTTATTACTACCTCAGTCCATCTAAATGTATATATCTGTCGTTACCTGTCATTAAAAGCCTTTTCTTTTTTTATTTACAATGTGCATTTTCGTTGATTTTTCATATTTTCCCCGCAATAAAATATTTTATTTATTTAGCGGTTCGGTAAAAGAGACCGATAGAATAAATACTAGGCTTACAAATAATAAGTCCAGGGGTCGATTTGCTCGACTAAAGGCGTTGCTCCAGCATGGCTGCAGTCAAAATGACTGAAACAAGTAAGAGAGTATATCAGTTGAACCTCGGTTTAAAAACTCCTATTTGCTGAATATTTGCAGAAAAATAATGTCGATATCAGTGAAACCAGTGGTTCTCAACCATTCTTTCCCCTTTGGACCCCTTTGATTCCTATTTCCTTCTGATGGACCCTCCTACCATTTGTTGTTTTGAAAAGTCAGATTAAAGTTTTATAATCACATATTATTTGGAATTGCATGAAGAAAAAATTGATTTTGAGTATTGTGGAACTATAGAAAAATTATTGCACATAAATGTGAACAATAAAATCTCACATGGACCCCCAAGGGTTGTGTGGACTGCGGTTGTAAACCTTTGGGGATCCAAATAATTATATAGGAATAATATAAAGTTTGATGTGTATTGCTAGATAGACGACCATCAACGAGAGGGGTTCTTAAAGAATGCATTTCTGAAGATGGAACATTCAGAAAACTCGTGAATACTGGGTCACGTTCGTAAGGCATAGAAAGCGATGAGGGAGCAATGGTTTCTTCAAGTGTCTTTAAAATGAAATTGGATTTGTTTTAACTATTTAAGAGAAAGTTCCTTCTAGTAACAACAGATGACTTTGAGTAAAGATTCAGATCAACAAGTTGCCAGTAGTTAGAATAAGCTTGTATATGTGGTGTAACTTATCGAAAAGAAAGATCTACAAGGGTCAGTGAATAGAATGTTCTTATAAGTATGAGGTGACCTATCAAGATTTAACGCTGACAAGCACTTTTGGAACTTATAAGGAATAAGCTAAGAATCGGACATTTAGTAAAGTAACGGAGTCAAAAATATCTTAGTAGCTGTGGGTATATGTGGAGGCGCGTGGCTTAGTGGTTTGGGTGTCAGCATTATGATCGTAAGATTGTGGTTTCGATTCCTGGACCGGGCAACGCGTTGTGTTCTTGAGCAAAACACTTCATTTCACGTTGCTCCATTCCACTCAGCTGGCAAAAATGAGTAACACTGCGATGGACTGGCATCCCGTCCAGCTGGGGAACACTTACGCCATTGAAACCGGGAAACCGGGCCCATGAACCTGGCTAGGCTTTAAAAGGGTGCATGTATTTTTATTTTATTGTGGGTGTATACGTATTGCCTGCGTTTGTGTGTGTGCAAGTGTGTATCTGTTTATGCATTTGTTTATAAATGTGTGCGTGCGTGTGTGCGTATGTGTGTGTGTGTATGTGTGAGTGTGTGATTTTCAATATATCAGATGAGTAACAAGCTTTTTAACGTGTATCTTATCTTTATTTTATATTCGAGTTGGGGAAATATTTGATTCGGAAGACGAAACTGCATCTTTGGTACAATTTTCGCTTTTGTAGTGCATCTGAAAAGTGATTTTGGATGACCGACCGACTGAACAAACTTCAAAAACAGTTGATTTGTAAACAGTGAGAAATTTTCTCTGATATCATTCATTGGAAGACACAATCCCACCAACCGTCAATAAATCCACACATCTAAATAAATAAAAGCTGCAGATGTAAGCAGCGGCAGGAACACCGTGAAATTTACGCGTGATTCGTTTGTTTGAATTGATGAGTTCAACTTCACCAAACGGGCTAACCAGAAAGGAAAAACAGAAGGTGGATTCGAACGATCTAATTTCATCAGTACCTCAAAAGATTGATCTTTTATTGGGGGATACTTTTGATTCATGCGAAGTAAAGGGTCGCAATTAATTGAGCAAAGAAAGAAAGGGACATGCAAAGTAACCATAACAGATTATTGTTAGTTGTTATACCTGACGTGTTTAGAGACCATTCCAGTGTCAACAGTATGTTGTCTATGAGCATCACTAATACAGTTTTCTTGTTTTCGTGTCTCTATTTCACCGCTTTGCAATCTCTGTCAACAATATGCGTTCTTTTATTTGTAGAGTGAACCCTGGTTAAACAAGATTCCGTTGAACACGATATCGGGTAAACCGGACCAAATCTAAGTAAAGCGAGTGACTGTTAGTGTTAACATTCGCTGTCATCTTTTAAGTGTCAGTATTGTAAAGGACATATGCTCTGCGTGCGTTAGGTGAGCGTTACACATCCACCAAAGATGCTAAGCGCATTCAGTAAAATGATTATGATCCAGAGTGTAAGCTCATTTTTCTGACTCACGCAATGAAATAGTGTGGTGATTGTTGTGAGACAGCATTGCATACCCCACAGGTCGTTGTATCAGTGCTGAATGGACGGTGGGACAGGGACAGGAGATAGAAGCACGGGTAAGCGAGCGACATTTCACCAAAATGTATTTTGTTTATTATTCAGTTTTTCATTCCTCTTTAGAAATATACTCTTTTCTAGCAGTCTTCCCAACTAAACTCTTAAATTGCCTACTATTCGAACTCAGTCGTCTCTTCCTGTTTATTTTATTTATTTATTTATTTATTTATTATTATTATTATTATTATTATTATTATTATTATTATTATTATTATTATTATTATCATTATTATTATTATTATATATATATTTTGCTTCTGTCAATAATTACCTCGTTATTTATATAAAACTTACTCCTTTTTATTCGCTTTCATCCTCCCTTCTATTAGGCACTACCTTTTTCTGGTGAGAATTTGTAAATATTTATTCGTTGAAAAACTATCAACAGAGACTAGTTTCCTTTAATTTAATTCTGTTCTTGCAGTATCAGGAAACAATCTGACTGTAATTTAATTTCAAATCTAATAAATACGCAATCGTAATATTTTAGGCAAGATCGCAAATCTAAAGATTTTATGAACATTTTTTGAGTAATACTAACGGCAGACTAGTATGTTCGGTAACGTTTCACTGTTACAAAAGCTCCATACGCAACACAATTATATTGACCTGCAATTTTCATCGATATTTTAAGTGGTTTTTTTGCCTTGCTTTGAACTTTCAATTACTTGAGGGAACCGTAGGCAGCGTGGTGATATAAGGGGTGATATAAGGTGAGTAAAGGGTATTTGAATCTTTTCGGTTTGAACGGCAGTTTTTAAAAATAATTTCCACGTAACTAAACTCTTTTAAACTTCGTATACTGGTAGAATGTGTTTATAAAACATCTTTTTCTCTTGGCTTTATTGAGAAAATTATATAGTTTGTAAGATATTTGTTGTTTTTTTCTTCAATTTCAGCAATTTCAACCAATCAATGACGTCTATTGAGGTGAAAACATTCTGTGCCGTATGAATATGTCCCTCATTTAAGAAACAGATTAGGTTTATTTACATTTCTGAAGAAAAAAAAAGATACCCTTCCCCCCACCCCTAAACCTAACCCTAAAACAGATTGAAATGCAATAGATCGATACTAGGGTCATAATTATGGGTGACAATTTCATATGTCACCGCTAAAAAAACTGCCGTTCAAATCGAAAAGATCCGGGTATTTTAGACCTGTTAGTGCCCATCCCTCTCCGGGTGTCCTCTCTAGGTGTGTCTACGGCCTAACTCTTCCAGAGACGATCAGAAAGACAGAAAGAAAGAGAAGAATCAAGTCTAATATTGAAATGGTACTTTATTTCTCGAACCCGAAAGGTGAAAACATGGAGATGGCATTTGAACTCAGAACGTAGAGGACCGGAACGATCAATCGCGCAGTAATCTATCCTCCACAAAACGACTCAGTCGGTCGCCCGCTTCGTGACGTAGGAATCTGCAAGCGTTTTATTGGTCAGCAATAATTTGTTGAAGGATGTGAGAAGAAACGACGTCATATTAAATAGGTGTGAGAGGTTCACTGTGATATGCATAAAAGGGGGAAAAATGTATGGTCGAGGCAAATCCGAAACTCATAAGTTTTCAGAACTGAAACCTCCACGCCAAGTTCCCAGTTAAGTAAGGGACATCTTTCGGTATTAAGTTGCACGAATGCAAACAATATGCACATTTTAAAGTTTATACAGAGTTAGCAAAAAGTAAGTGGTTAAGAATTCGGCACCACTACGAGATTTGAAAGATATATTAAATGCAACTGTTACCTATGCGTTGTTATCATTTCAAGAGATCGTGATATAACATTCCTGTTTTCATGGGTGGTTTTTCCTGCATTTCAGTCCTGCAGTACGCAAATACCAGGATGATATTTTCAAAAGTTTTCTGTTCATGGTGTGAAGACATTATTAATTGAGACAACACACCTGTTCGAATAAGTGGTCACCAGCTTATCAGTAATGATGGGAAAAGAAGCATCTTGTTGTTACTCATTGTTACCTCGACAATCCAGCCAGTGAATCAAGACATAATCGTAGCCTTCAATAGATTATACTTGCGTTGTTTTACAAAGTGAAGTGCACGCTCAGTCGGCGGCGGCGCATGATAATACTTTGACAGCATGTTGTTTTCTACAGAATGGTGGTGGATGCGTAATAACATGGGAATGTTATTTACAATAAAGTTTTAATTCAAAAATTTAAAATTCTTTTGAATATATGCGTGCGCGCGTATATATATATATATATATATATATCAATCAATATAAGGGTAACAAAAAATTCAAGAAAACTTTTCTGCCACCAGCGGTCGAGTGAGAAAATAGAAATAGTCACAGACTATATGATACATTCAACAAAATATTAAGGAATGACCCTGAGAAGGTCGTTCGACTCACTTGAAAAGAGCAGCTAAAACTCAAAACCGCAAAAAATAGTAATTCTGAAACTAGAGGAAAATAAAAAACATTTATCCCCTTCAAACTTTGTACCCTGCAAGGTTTCAACATCTTCACGCAATCAAATTTAATTAAATTATATTAAATCCGTTTACGCTTGGCTTGTCTCGTCAGCAAAGTCACCAAACTAGGAGGCAGATATATATACACGAGGCTACACCATCTAAGCCTCGGGTCTATATATCGTAAATTTTCGAATTCACCGTAATCGCGCCATCTACTCCGCAGCAAATATAAGCTGCTGATACAAATTTCAGAATTAGTCAAAAATTCATTAATCAATCAATATAAGGGTAACAAAAAATTCAAGAAAACTTTTCTGCCACCAGCGGTCAAGTGAGAAAATAGAAATAGTCACAGACTATATGATACATTCAACAAAATATTAAGGAATGACCCTGAGAAGGTCGTTCGACTCACTTGAAAAGAGCAGCTAAAACTCAAAACCGCAAAAAATAGTAATTCTGAAGCTAGAGGAAAATAAAAAACATTTATCCCCTTCAAACTTTGTAACCTGCAATGTTTTTTACTTTCCTCTAGTTTCAGAATTACTATTTTTTGCGGTTTTGAGTTTTAGCTGCTCTATTCAAGTGAGTCGAACGACCTTCTCAGGGTCATTCCTTAATATTTTGTTGAATGTATCATATAGTCTGTGACTATTTCTATTTTCTCACTTGACCGCTGGTGGCAGAAAAGTTTTCTTGAATTTTTTGTTACCCTTATATTGATTGATTAATGAATTTTTGACTAATTCTGAAATTTGTATCAGCAGCTTATATTTGCTGCGGAGTAGATGGCGCGATTACGGTGAATTCGAAAATTTACGATATATAGACCCGAGGCTTAGATGGTGTAGCCTCGTGTATATATATCTGCCTCCTATTTTGGTGACTTTGCTGACGAGACAAGCCAAGCGTAAACGGATTTAATTTAATTTAATTAAATTTGATTGCGTGAAGATGTTGAAACCTTGCAGGGTACAAAGTTTGAAGGGGATAAATGTTTTTTATTTTCCTCTAGTTTCAGAATTACTATTTTTTGCAGTTTTGAGTTTTAGCTGTTCTTTTCAAGTGAGTCGAACGACCTTCTCAGGGTCATTCCTTAATATTTTGTATATATATATAATAATTATTTGAGGGAATATTATTCCTAACTTACAGGGAAAAATTCAATTTAGAGATACTAAATCAAATTTCACAAATTATAATATATATATATATATATATATATATATATATATATATATATAAATTAGAAAAAAAAACACCTTTTATCAATTCAAAATGAGCAATTAAATTGCACCATCTAGAAAATTACATATAATAGAAATATTAAAAATAAAATAACAATAAAATACCGATGATTAAGTTTTTATAAGATTAAGAAATTTTAATATTTATATTATATGTAATCTTCTAGATGGTGTAATTTAATTATTCATTTTGAATTGATAAAAGGTGGGTTTTTTTCTAATTTATATATATATATATATATGTATATATATATGTATATATATATATTGATATACTCGACTCCATCGGTCACGAGTGACCATGGGTACATCTAAGAGGTTCCCTTCCGGAGTGCAAGTCTGGGCGAAAAGTCGCCTCCCCGGCGAACGCACAACCTAGGGTTTCTTTTTTATGGAAGACCAGTAGTCATCCATGCATACCAGCCTCCCCTCTTCAAGCCACCGATGTTATCCAAGGGAAAGGCAAAGGGGCCGATACAGCTTCGCATCAGTGACGTCGCAACTCATTTCTACAGCTGAGTGAACTGGAGCAACGTGAAATGAAGTGTCTTGCTCAAGAACACAACACGCAACCCGGTCCGGGAATCGAACTCACAACCTCACAATCGTAAACTCGACGCTCTAGCCACTGAACCATGCGCCTTTACTATATATATATATATATATATATATATAATGTAAGCATGTATATATATATATATATATATATATATATATATGTATTTATATATGTATGTATATATGTATGTATATATGTATGTATGTATGTATGTATGTATGTGTATGTATATATATATATATATATTATATATATATATATATATATATATATATATATATATATATATATATATATACAGGGTGCATAAGGTATTTCAGGACATACCTTTTTTGGCGGTGGGGGGCATTGCTGCACTTTTTGCTACATCTGTATAATCCTTGTTTCGGAAAATAATAATGGCAGACCCTCAGCTTACTCAAGAAATGAAGAAGCGTGTTGTTGTTGACGTTATAAAGCCTGAGCATAGCAATTTGGAAATATCTCAATTTTGAAAAGTTGCCAGATGTTTCGTCTACAAAGTTTGTAAGGAGTTAGGGAATGAAGATGGAAACGTATCACCAGTATCAAAGAATAAAAAGCATTCTAAATGCTCGGAAATCATCAGAACACTTGAATTTATCCAGCAAGTTCAACAGACCATTGATTACAATCCAAGAAAGTCCGTGAGGTCAATTGCAGAAGATCTCCATGTGTCAGAAAGAACAGTCAGAAATGTTGTCCTCGAAGACATCATATATAAGTTTTATAAGACGAGGAAATGTCAATTTATTAGAAAAAGCAAAAGAAAATCACTACATCAGATCTAAAAGACTCTTAAACAAACTCGAAAATCCAGCAAAGATGTGATTTGGTTTTTCTCAAATGAGAAAAACTTCGTCCAAGACCAAAATGTTAACAGAAGAAATGACAGATGGTTATGTGCAGATCCTTCTGAAGTTCCAAGTGTTATGCATACAAAATTTCCTGCAACTGTCATCGTTTTAGGGATTGTCAGCAATGAAGGACATGTATGCCTCCTTAGTTCGTTCCACAAGGCCTTCGAGTTAAATCTCTCGCTTAAAATAAGGTCCTGGAAACAATTGCTAAGCCCTGGATAGTGCATGCAATGGAAGGCCATATGTGTTTCAGTAAGACTGCACTATCACACATGGCTCTAGTAACACAGGAATGGATGGTTGAACATTTTCACGATCACATAACCCCTAATTCCCCAGATCTCAATCCATTGGCCTATTACATGGGCGTTATTGAGGGAGAGGTCAATGAACACGCCTATTTCACCAAAGATTCTTTGAAAGCTGCCATACTCAGACTAATGTCCAAAATGAACCAGGACTACATTATTCAAGCATGTAGAGGATTTAGATCTCATATAGAAGCAGTTGTTGAAGCTGAAGGTGGCTTTATTGAATAACATTTTAGAAAAGAAGGCTTATTTTTATCTTCATAGCATTTTTGATAAATAAAGTTATCTGTTATTATATATGCTTTTTTTATAAACATAAATCTGTCCTCAAATATATTACACACCCTGTGTATCTATATACATATACAAACATGTGTGTGTGAGTGTGTGGCTCCCTCGCTCCTCGTTAGACAACGTGTTGCTTTGTTAAAGTCCTCGTAACTTAGCCGTTCGGTGAAAGAGACCGATAGAATAAGTACCAGACTCAAAAATAATAAGTGCAGAAGTCGATTTGTTTGAAAAACCCTTGAAGGTGGTGCCCCAGCATGGCCCCACTCCAATGACTGAAACAAATGAAAAAAAGAACCACCTTATCAATCCTGTGTCAACCAAAATCGTTCATCATGAGTTCCATTATACTGGATACCATTGCCGGGCTACGATTGTTAAACCTCTCACATTTTACATCAACTATGTTGAGCAAAAGAAAAAAATGGCGTCTGCACTATCGGAAGTGGTCACTTGTTCAATGGAACAATGTCATCTTCTCTGATGAATCATAAATCACTCTTTTCCTTACTTAGGGCCTAGTGTATGTTTGAAAACGACTCAAAGAAGCCTTCAAACTTCCCTACCATGAAGCGTTCAGATAGTTCCGTAATGGTTAGAGCTGCCATATCATGAACTACTTTTCAAGGCGGAGTTAACGCCAAGGATTATCTGAGTAGTCTGGCTGATCCTATTCAACTTATGATACAAACATTGTTCCTTGATGGTAGCGCAATTTGCCAGGATGTCGGTGAGCCGATCCACACTACAAATGTTATTCAGAATTGGTACGAGGGGCACGAAAGTGAAGTAGACCTTTCGGATTTGGATTAGTTGCCTCAATCACATGATCTCGATATAATCTAACATTTATGGGGGTTTTGGGAGTATCAAGCGAGCAGCTGTTACCTCCGCCATCGTCACTGAAAGAGTTAAAGTAAATTTTACTTGAAGGCTAGTTCAAAATTACCTTAACAACAACTACAAGCATTACTACTACTGCTGCTGCTGCTGTTACTGCTGATACTACTACTACTGACACTACTACTACTACCAGTGACACTACTACTAATACTACTACTTCGAGGAAATTGACTCGTATTAGTTTTGAACGGTTGCATTTGTCGTCGTCATCGTCGTCGTCTTCATTGACGTTGCTGTTCTTTAGACCCAGTTCAGCTGTATTTGAAGAGACCAACAAACAAACGTATTTGCCCCTTGATAATTCCATCTTTTCTTTTTCCAGTGCTGTGTATCTAGGACTACACTTGCCAATGAGTTCTACTTTTATGGCAGCAATTTTAAGCGAGTCGAGTGATGAAGAAGAAAAACCATAAAATAATCTTATATCTAAGGCTCATATAGTCATCTACTTAAAAGCGGATGACTGTATGAGCCTTAGATACTATATGAACACAGACCATCTGCGTAGAATCATAATGAGTAGTTTGATGGATCCTATCTATCCTATGGTACAGACATTGTTCCTTGGTTGTAGCGCAATCTTCCAGGACGGTGGCGAGCTGTTTCAGAATTGGTACGAGGGGTACAAATGTGAAGTTGACCATTTGGATTTGGATAACGTCCCTCAATCGCAGGATCTCAATGTAATCTAACATTTATAGGGCTTTGGGGGGCATCAAGTGAGAAGCTGTTTCCCTCTGCTAGCCATCGTCAAAGTAGATTTTACTTGAACTATGGTTCAAAATTGCCCTAACAACCGTTTAAGACTAACACGAGTCAATTCCTCGACATTTTAAGTCTGTGATTCATACCAAAGATGGAACAACGCTGTATTAAATACTAAGATGTCCATTTAACAAGGTGTTTACACTATTTTGTTCAAGTTTTGCGTATTACAAGAAACTTAATGTATTTTTCTGTTTGGAACACCTCAAAGTGCGGGTGAACTTGTGTACATCATTCCCTTTTGAAAGTATTGTTGTTCCCATAATACACTCACACACAAACACATATACATATGTACGTGTGTATATACATACATTGTATATGAAATTATATATTAAGCTATTTTTACTAAAACGACTTACAACGTATTTAGTATAGATTGATTGATAGCGTATTCGGGCAGACAATCAAAAATTATAATTGCTTGTGTGTGTGTGTGTGTGTGTGTGTGTGTGTGTGTGTGTGTGTGTGTGTGTACAATTGTGTATGTGTGTGAGTTCACGTGTGTGCTTATGTGTTCCTGCATGTGTATATGAATTTATATAATTTACAGTGAGGGCGCGTGGCTTAAAGGTTAGGGCATTCGGCTCATGATCGTAAGGTTGTGAGTTCGATTCCCGGCGACGCGTTGTGTCCTTGAGCAAGACACTTTATTTCACGTTGCTCCAGGCCACTCAGCTGGCAAAAATGAGTTGTACTTGTATTTCAAAGGGTCAGCCTTGTCACTCTCTGTGTCACGCTGATTATCCCCGAGAACTACGTTAAGGGTACACGTGTCTGTGGAATGCTCAGCCATTTGCACGTTAATTTCACGAGCAAGCTGTTCCGTTGATCGTATCAGCTGGGACCCTCGTCGTCGTAACCGGCGGAGTCTTTAATATAATTTACAATCAACATATAGTATACATTGTTTTCAGTGCTCTCCATCCTCACTCAGCCTTTTGTATGTAAAATGCGGAACGAAGCGAAAATAAATTATTTTACCAAAATTTACGACAGAAATTGGGACGACTTTGCCATTCATCCTTTCGGGGTCGATAAATTAAGTACCACTCACGCGTTGGGGTCGATATAATCGACTTAACCCCTTTGTCTCTCCTTGTTTGTCCCCCCTATATGTTTAGCCCCTTGTTGGCAATAAAGAAATAAGAAATTGGAAGTCTCATTTTAATCCAAATATCTTATTCCAGCCACTGCAAAGTCTCCCACTTCGGTTCACTTCGGTCATCAAAATTCTTTAGTTTCCCTTGACTATATATATAAATATATTTCGTTTTTGGATTTGGTTTGCAAGATTCTTTATATGAGTTCGTGTGTTGAAGCCAGGACTATTGAAAAGGTTGCAAGACGCAACGAAAATTTTAGAAAATAAAAAATAAGAAATAAGTGGAAATTTTATCGGTGAGTGTGTTAATAATAAGGCACTAAAAGAGAATGACTCTCCCCAGACACAATAGTATATAAATATACATGTACATATACATATGCAATATAAATACGTAAATATATATATATATATATATATATATATATATATATATATATATATATATATATAAGCATACATATATATATATAATATATATATATATATATATATATATATATATGGAGGGCTGGCCGTGATCTAGTAGTCTCAAGATTGATCAGCCGAAGTTGCTACGATGATCCGGTTCTTGACTGAAGACTGGGGGTTTCGAGTGTCCTGTCCGTGTTTGTTGTGTCGTCTTCTAGGAGTTATACGTTCTTGTCCATGTTGTATTTTTCTACATACCTTAACATATATTCCAGGCGCCCCGTACCCCCCTTATCATTAATGTGAGCACATATTCTTAATAATTGGTACGACTCTCTGTTTGTCTCTCTCTCTCTCTCATTTTTACTTGATCTGTCCCCTCTCTCTCTTTTCTCTCTACTCATCCTCTTTTTCTCTTCTCTTTCCTCTGATTCTTTGGTCTAGTCTTCCACTACCCTCCTATTTCTTTGTCTCGCTCTGCACTCACAGGTCATTCTTCGACACCCATCCTTCTCCTCTCTGATTCCTTCTTTCTCTCTCTTCTCTCTCTTTGTTGCGTTTGTCCCTCCTCTCTCTCACTCTTCCTTTGCTTCTCTTTCTTTTCTTTTCCCTCTTCTGTGTCACGTGACTGTTGGCCGAATCTGCCTTTCAGCTCCTGACCCTCGTCGTGTTAACATCGTTGTTTTTCGTCCGCCGCTATAAAGCTTCTTCCAATGCGCCAGAGAAAAATTTGTTTGCTTGTTATCAGTCGTAAGACACTTGTTGTTTTCACCGTTAATGCTTCTGTATTTCATGTTTCTGTATTCCATTATTGTTTTTTGTTTTTTTTATATCTGTCCCTTTTGCTGTCCTGGTGTTCGTATGCATTCGATCCTTCTTCCAGGAAATCTACGCTTCCAGCTTAGTTTTTCTAATGCTCGTTGCTTAGTTTTTCTTGGAGGGCTGGCCGTGATCTAGTAGTCTCAAGATTGATCAGCCGAAGTTGCTACGATGATCCGGTTCTTGACTGAAGACTGGGGGTTTCGAGTGTCCTGTCCGTGTTTGTTGTGTCGTCTTCTAGGAGTTATACGTTCTTGTCCATGTTGTATTTTTCTACATACCTTAATATATATATATATATATATATATATATATATATATATATATATATATATATATATATGTATACATATTTATATACATATATATATACATATATATATATACATATATAGGTTTAAGTAATTGAGATTCAAGTGAATTCTAATGAATTCACATGAATATGGTCCTT
>NC_043006.1:3224600-3229600 GCF_006345805.1 Octopus sinensis | reverse complement strand
TATATATACTCTCTTACTATTTTACTTGTTTCAGTCATTTGACTGTGGCCATGCTGGAGCACCACCTTTAGTCGAACAAATCGACCCCAGGACTTATTCTTTGTAAGTCTAGTACTTATTCTATCGGTCTCTTTTGCCGAACCGCTAAGTTACTGGGACGTAAACACACCAGCATCGGCTGTCAAGCGATGTTGCGTGGACAATCACAGACACACAAACATATACACACACATATATATACATATATACGACGGGCTTCTTTCAGTTTCCGTCTACCAAATCCACTCACAAGGCTTTAGTCGGCCCGAGGCTATAGTAGAAGACACCTGCCCAAGGTGCCACGCAGTGGGACTGAACCCGGAACCATGTGGTTGGTAAGCAAGCTACTTATATCACACAGCCGCTCCTACGTCTATATATATATATATATATATATATATAAATTAAATGGAGACAAGAAGTGGAACGAACCGACAAATCGAAACGAACCTGACGCGAGGCGCTGTCAGACAATAATGTAATAAATAAAAATATATGCATACATACAAACATATATGTACGTACATACATCTACATGTATATATACATGCATATATAAATAAATATACGTAAGTACAGGACGCCACAACAAGACGTAGAAACGGGAAAAACAAAAATTTTTACAAGAAAACAAGTACAGGACATGCTACACAAGGAAAAATCCACCGTCATCAGCTGTCGCTAGTTAACTCAAGCGTGTTTCGAAGGCACGACAGGACACATCGTCAAATAGGCCTTCCTGCGAGAGAATTAAAATAAAATTCCAAGCAGCGGGGTAAAACGGGTAAGAACACAAACAGGATGTAACAATAAAACTGCACAATAAAACACAAGACGAGAAATAAAAAGAGAATACAATACGGGGAATCAAACAAACAGAGGTACGTACATATATGTATATATGTATATATGTATATATATATATATATATATATATATATATATATATATATATATATATATATATAATATATATATATATATACATATATACATATATACATATATACATATAAGGTTATAAGGAACGGAAGTTGTATTAGAACCGAAGGATTTCTCATATAGACGCATGGTGCAGAAACGCACACATGTTTATATCGTTTAGAGACGAGAATCGTCTGCTACGGGCGCAAGAAAAGTCAGATCACGTGATTTTAACATACTGCGTCTCATTCGTGACAGCCATCCGATGGCCGCACACCAGCTAAATCTCACTACCAACGATATATAGAACTCCAGTGGCTTTCCAAGCACTGATGACGAAAATAGCCAGCAAGCTTGTTAAAATATTATTATTAGCAACAGAAACAGTATTAATATGAAAAAGCAATCTTTATAACGCGTCTGACGGAATGGTTTTACCCACACTTTTTTAACTTTCACGATTCCTTCAAGTTAAGTGTTGTCATTCATATCTTTCACTGTGTGTGTGTATACGTGTGTGTGTATGTATATAAGTATGTATAAACATATATTTATATATATATATATATATATATATATATATATATATATATATATATATATATATATATATACATACACACACTCACACACGCACACACACACACATATATATATAAGTATGCTTCCAAACCGCATGGTTCCAAGTTTAGACCAACTTCCTGCCATCTTGGGCAAGTATCATCTACTCTAACCTTGGGCCGACCAAACTCTTGAGTAGATTTGGTAAACGGAAACTGAGGGAAGCTCGTTGTAAATATATGTATATATCTCTGTGCGTATCTTTGTATATATGTTTGTCACCGCCACCACTAGACAACCAGCATAGATGTGTTTACGTACCCCATTACCTAGCGGTTCGGCAAAAGAGGTTGAGAGAATGAGTACAAGGCTTTAAAAATTACTATTTGAATCAATTTGTCTGACTAAAGATCCTGAAGGCAGTTCCCGACTGAAAAAAGTAAGATAAATATATATGACTAATCGATCAAAATAGTATTGATTTTGACATTAATGTTGCACAACCGATATGATTTTAACTAATCACTTAACTCAGGAATATTCAACCATTTTTTGCCCATGGATCCCTTTGATTCCTATTTTTCTTAGGTGTTCCCCCCATAGCCATCTCGATGTTTAGAATCCTATTGTATTTTTATTATATAAATATCATTAGGAATTGTTTAAAAGTAATTGCTAAGACATATTTTGTATTCTGGACGTGTAACCAATTTATTGTACACAAGTTTTACTTGTCTGAAGCACAGTGTTTTCATGGTCCGTGAATAATTACCTGGACCCCCAATTTATTGTTTTGCATCCCTAAACTCCCAAAAATCTTATATGGACCCTCAGGGTCCATGTGGACAATGGTTGAGAACCCCTGGCTCAACCGGAATTGTAGAAATGAAACGGCTGAATTAATAGGGTCTAATTTCTCGTAAGTTCTAATTCAAGGCTGACATTTTTTTTGTGAAGATGAGAGAAGACGCGTACAGGTTGTTTCTAAAGTGATTCCATCGACCTTGTTGGTGAGAATAGACAGAAGATAGTATATGGAACTGCTGTTTCTCACAATAACTGGGAATCGTTTTTCAAGGATAGGATACAAATTTTATTCATTTCTCTTCCTCTATAAATCATGCAACTGAGATCAAATACCAACATCAAATGCATTGACAGTTCTACAGATATTTCAAGAGCTACTGGCATTTCGAAAAATGGATAGGACTGTATAGTTCCACTGACCACTGCGTTTGTGTTACTAACAGCTACTCCATTTTTTTTTTACTTTTGAAACGTATAATAATAGACCAATACCCAGAGCAATCGTATCCCACGTTATGTACAAATTGACGACAGAAAAAAGGGTAGAATTGCCCATCCCTCTTCTCCACCCACTATTCCTTGGAGAATCTTGGAGGTAGAGTCTTGAGATTCCTTCTCTAAAGGGTCTTATCAAAAGCAACCGTCATTACAGTTTCAGGCAGGAATCCCAAACGTGAGTAACTGAGACTGAAAATATTATCCAACCATTTTGCTCTCAGTCCACCCCTGGGTTTCCTGCCGGGTGGCTTGGCTTAAAGAATCTGTCTTGGCAATGCAGTTCTTTCCAGCGATCTTCTGATCACATGTCTGTAGTACTGGAGCTGCGATCTCCCAATGTTAAGAGGTAGATATGGAGGAAACAAAACTGGAACATGATGACAAGGTTTGCAGACATAATGAGATCTGTTGATGGAATGTTTCTGGATTATTCTGTTAGAGAAATAAGAAGACGTTTCCATAATGAAGCATCTGGTCGATGCTCCGCAATGAATTGACTCTCCTTAGAGGGTATCATATCAAGCTATACCTTAGCATAAATCCTCTTTAGCATATTTTAAAGGTAAAAAGGAAAACTGGCTTCTGACATCATTTAACGTTGTAGTAGTAGTAATAGTAGTAGTAGTAGTAGTAGTAGTAGTAGTAGTAGTAGTAGTGGTGGTGGTGGTGGTGGTGGCGGCGGCGGCGGCGGCGGTAGTGGTGGTGGCGGTAGTGGTGGTGGTGGTTGTAGTTGCTGCTGCTGTTGCTGCTGCTACTGTTGCTATTGTTTTTGCCGTCATTAATGTTACTATTTAGCCCCAGTTCAGCTGTGATTAAAGAGATCAATAAACAAAAGCATTCGACCCTTGACCATTTTATCTCTTTTTCCAGTGGTGTGCATCCTGGACCGCACTCGCCAATAAGTTCTTTAACTTTTAAAGATGTTAAAGAGATTTCGTTTATGGCTGCAATTTTAGGCTAGTCCAGTGATGACGAAGGAAAACTATAAAACAATTTCAAACCCTAGGGGCTCATATAGTCATTTACTTAAAAAGTAGATGATTATATGAACATAGTTCATGATTATAACGGTTTTAAGCGATACGTGATTAGTTTGTGGGTCCGAAATGCTAGATATCTTGTTTATGAATCAATTTGGAGAAAATTGAAGTGCTTTTCCAACTAACCTTCTCACCAATTAACCGTACCAAACTAATTTTGACAATTTCCAACAATGAATCACTGCAAGTGACAGATCTAGTCCTTGATAAAATGATTAAAACAGTACTATGTTAAGATAACAGCATACAACTCAATGATTAAGATGTTTATAAGTCAATGGGTTTAGATACCTACTCTGGACAGATCCGGGATCCGAAACCTTTACAGAATGCTAATAAATGGTCTATTGTTATTTTGAATTGTTATTTTGTGGTCAATAGACAATGTAAAATTTATCATGAAAAAGATCTCGTGTCGATAACATTCACAGGCCATTCGAAACTGGTGAGTTTGCTACGGTTAACGTTCAGCACAATCAATAAATGAGTAAGAACGGAATTCCAGAAGCTTGATGTTCTCTAGAGGAAAGATTAGACAGGGCGGTTTACGCAGGGTCTATACTTGACACACTGTATGATTGACAATAGGAGGAGAGATAGATGGGTCTAGATATAAATTGTGAGCAATTATTTCGTTCTGAGGTGCAGAAATTGTTTGTAAAAGCATTAGAATAGAGAGAGTTAGGTAAAGCCCATCTGAAGGCCAGAAGTATTGCCTCATTCTTATCATCTACATGTGAGACAGAGTTTATTTTGGTATCATTCAGGGCATTACTGTAGAAAAAGAAGAGTGCTGAGAATATAACTGAACCTTGGCTAAGACCAGAGTTCATGGATTTTTGGTGAGAAAGTGTTCCACCGGTGTGCGCTACCATAATACGATCTGATAGGAAGATTCCTACCCAATAAATTATGAAACGCAAAGAGACCACAGACGAGCAACTTAGCTAAGATATTCTCGTGTCAGACATGGCCAAATTATTTGCTTTTATCAAGTGCAAAGACTTAGCTTTTAAAGGGCCACTGTCGAATATCATATGTGTGCAAATTCACTGTAGAATACATCACCACCGATGTCCTACTAGCGATCGCTAACGAGGAAACTGGAATCAATATTTTCGCAAAATAGGT
>NC_043006.1:3199600-3217100 GCF_006345805.1 Octopus sinensis | reverse complement strand
GGCTACAGCAAATATTCTGCTCAAACCACAGATTTGCTTGTCAGTTGTTTGACCTTAACCAGTTGAGCATGTCCCTCAGTGGTTGACATCTCTGATCATGAGCAGTAGTTGTGGACGAGCACCATAGCCATGTGTTGAGAGGAACTGCTTGGGGTTTGAGTAATTCACCTTTGGAATCATGGGTGTTTCGTTCAACATCCTTAAACAATCTTTAATCAGGGACCTTTTGAGCAGGATGGTCTACTCGATCCGAAGAAAGTTTCAACTGGTCCCCAGTTGCAAAGCCATGCGCTGTTTATCTTGATATAAGGTCACCACGTCGTGCACATATGGTTGTGATACATGTGCCTGGTGTATCCTTATCAGACGGGTAGTCATGATGGGTATATTGGGCTTCGTATATTTGTACCCCAATGTCACTCTGATGGCACACGCTGCTCTCTCATTCAATAACAACAATAACAACAACAACAACAGCAATTACAATAAAGATTTCAAATTTTGGTACAAGGCTAGCAATTCCGGGGAGGGGCAATTTATTTACATCGACCTCGTTGCTCCACAGGTACTTAATTTATCAAAAGGATGAAACGTAAAGTCGACCTCGGTGGAATTTGAACTCCGAGCGTAAAGACGGACGAAATGCCAGCTGGCTGCTTCATAGTAGTAGTAGTAGTAGTAGTAGTAGTAGTAGTAGTAGTAAACATTTACTCCAGATACGATGGAGGACGTTTTAATCCACTTCGGCAGACTTAAATCTGAAAGTTATACATCTACAAACATAATCTGTGAACTGAAATATACTGACGACGACACTGTTCTCGCTTTACATTCAATCAACTGTACACCCTTGTTCCTTTTTTTTTTCTTATTTTGGTGATATTGAACAGAATATTTGCTGTAACCCATTATTATTATTATTATTATCATTATTATTATTATTATTATCATTATTATTATTATTATTATCATTATTATTATTATTATTATTATCATTATTATCATTCAGTTCACCACCTGGAATCGAACTCGGAATCTTGGGGTTAGTAGCCCGCGCCATATGCACGTGGCGTAGTGGTTAAGAGCGTGGGATACTAACCCCAAGATTCCGAGTTCGATTCCACGCAGTGACCTGAACAACAACAACAATAATGATAATAATAATAATAATAATAATAATAATAATAATAATAATAATAATAATAATAATAATAATAATAATAATAATAATAACAATAATAATAATAATGATAATAACATCGAAAAATACCTTAGAAATGAGAACCCAGGTTCGAAATTTCCCCAAGACACCTGAAGAAGGCTGGAGGGTATATCAGCCGAAATGTTGTGTTAACAACAAACAAGATGAGGACAAATATCCGTCGAATGTAAATAATATAAATAATGTGAATAATGTACATAATTCCTCATCTCTTAAATATAGAACTGTATCAATATCGATGATTAGAACATGTAAAAATGAGACCCGAATGCAAAATGTTCTAATTGATCATGCGTTTTGAACTTACAAGCCACCACCCATAGGATACCCTTACCAAACGCCTTTGGAATTCCGTCAAGAGCATGCCCTTATTCAACCTGCAGACTAATAAGTGGAAAAATGTAGCCGAAAGTCTAAGAACTGGAAGCCTGCCCGAGGAGAAAAAGTTGTAGGTGCGGATTAGATTTTACATCAATACATTGAAGGAAAATGTCTCGAAAGAAAAAGGAGCTTCACAACAGCTTCAGGGAAAAGGATCGTCTCAGCAATTTTTGTGCCTATTTTGTGGCTAACGATTCATCTCCGATATAAGATGTCACAATCCTGAAAATGGTAACAAGAATAACCTCGATAAAGGAACCTCCAAATTACACTCGGAAACTTTAAAATCCAGAGAGAGAGAGAGAGAAGAAAGAAAGAAAGAAAGGAAGAAAGAAAGAAAGAAAAAAAGAAGAAAATTTGCCTTGGTAAGTACTTTGGGTAATTGTCTTCAACTAAAGCCTCGGGCCATCCAAAGTCTCGTGAGTGGATTTGGTAGATGAAAACTGAAAGAAGCCCGTCGTATAAATATCATATATGTATATGTTTGTTTGTCCTCCCACTACAATTGCTTGATAACTGATGCTGGTCTGTTTACATCCCCGTAACTTAGCGGTTCGGCAAAAGAAACAGACAGAATAAGTACTAGGCTTACAAAGAATAAGTTCTGGGGTCGATTTGTTCGACTAAAGACGGTGCTCCAGCATGGCCGCAGTCAAATCACTGAAACAAATGAAAGAATGAAAGAATGTATATATACTCCTGCTGTAAAATGTCCACTACACTAACTGTCAAAATAATGATCAGGTCTATAATTAGTGTAGTGATAATTACCACCTCAGTTAGTACCACAACAATAATTACTGCAGCTTTAATTACCACACCATTATCACAACAGGAATTAGCACAGCTATAACTGCCACAACGATAATTAAAACAGCTTTAATTACCACAACTCTAATTACCTCAGTTTTAATTAAAATATCTATTATTACTACAGTTGTAATTGCCGCATCTATAATGTCGACAGTTATAATTAATGCAGCTGTAATTAACACGGCTTTAATTAACTACTGTCTCGAGTCGTATGACTCATAGGACCAATTACCCGCTTTCAAGGGTGTTTAAGTGACCGAGCTCACAGTATTCGTCGCAGATTTACTCATTTACACAAACAACGGGAAATGAAGTGTTTCGCTCAAGAATACAACGCACCGCCTGGTTCAGGAATCGAAACAACAATCTTGCAATCGTGGGTGCAACATCCTTACCATTAGACCCGCGTAGCCTTCACACAGCTATAATTAACTCAACACAATAACCAGATTATAATTACTACAAGTATAACTGCCACACTGTTTTTACCACAACAATAATTACTACAGATATAATTAACACAGTTACAATTACCAAGCTTTAATTACCAAAATTATAAATTACCACACCTATAATTACTGCAGCAATAATTAATAATTAGCAAAGCTTTAATTACCATACCTATAACTTTCTCAACAATAACTACCTCAGCTTATTTATATATATATATATATATTTATTATATATATATACCATAGCTATAGTTAACAAAGCTTTAATTGCCAGAGCAATAACTAACAGAGATTTTAATTACTACAGTTTTAATTATTTCAGCTATAACTCCCAAAGAAATAATTAATACAGCAAAAATTAACACAGCTATAATTAGATCACATTAATTACCTCAGCAATAATTTCCACATCTATAATTACCAGAGCAATAATTAACACACCGTTAATTAACTTAGCATTAA
This sequence comes from Octopus sinensis, assembly GCF_006345805.1. Classification (NCBI taxonomy): domain Eukaryota; kingdom Metazoa; phylum Mollusca; class Cephalopoda; order Octopoda; family Octopodidae; genus Octopus; species Octopus sinensis. Next base: position 3,213,770 of record NC_043006.1, on the reverse strand, counting down.
TTATACTGATGTTAATCTCTACAATCTCTAATTACCACTGTTATAATTAACACAACTTTAATTACTTCAGTTTAATTACTTCGTCTGATGATCCCTAACTCGAGTCTTGGGACTCATAAAGTTTATGACCCGATTTCCTTAGCGAGAAATAACTGAAATCACAACATTGTCCCTGAATGAGACGCCGGTCCCTCTCAATTTTCTATAATTACTACAGTTAATGAGGTGGCGAACTGGTAAAATCGTTTGCACGACGAGCAAATGCTTAGCGGCATTTCGTCCGTCTTTTCGTTTTGAGTTCAAGTTTCCCCGAAGTCGACTTTACTCTTCCTCATTCATGTTTTGAAGCATTGTTTCGAAAGAAGGGCATGTCGATTACGTTGAACCCCACTCTTCAACTGCTACTTATTCTATCGACCCCTGAAAGGATGAAAGGCGAAGTCAACCTTCGCGGAATTTGAACTTAGAATGCCACTAATCATTTTGTCCGATGCGGTCTTATAATAATAATAATAATAATAATAATAATAATAATAATAATAATAATAATAATGAGATCACCATGTCGCGCACATATGGTTGTGATGCATGTGCCTGGTGTACCTTTACCAGACGGGTAGTCATGATGGGTATATTGGGCTTCGTATATTTTACCCCAGTGTCACTTTGATGGCATGAACTGCTCTCTCACTCAATAATAATAATAATTCTTCTTCTTCTTCTTGTTATTATTGTTATTATTATTATTATTATTATTATTATTATTATTATATTATTATTATTATTATTATTATTGTCTTTGCACAGCTGCTAACGCTGGAGATGTTCTTCAGTACCAGCTGTTCACTACCATCCGGAGTATTCGAGCGGTTCCAAGCAGTGCTATTTTCTACAAGTGCTCCACCCTTATTGCAGCCCCTATTTATTCCATATACTTCTCAAGATTTTTACTCGCTGTTCCCAGGGCGTCGACAGTTATTGGTGCTACTACCACCTTTTCAGCGACCACAACTGCTTAACCTAATAATAATAATAATAATGATAATAATAATAATAATAATAATAATAATAATAATAATAATAATAATAATAATAACAATAATAACAAGAAGAAGAAGAAGAAGAAGAAGAAGAAGAAGAAGAAGAAGAAGAATCCTTCCTATTGTAGGCACAAAGCCTGAAATTCTGGACGATTACATCGACGCCACTGCGTAACTGGTACTTATTTTATTGACCTCGAAAGGATGAAAGGCAAAGTCGACCTCGGTGGCATTTGAACTCAGAACGTAAAGACGAACGAAATGCCGCTTAAGCAGCAGCAGCAGCAGCAGAAGAAGAAGAGGAAGAAGAAGAAGAAGAAGAAGAAGAAGAAGAAGAAGAAGAAGAAGAGAAGAAGAAGAATTTCTAATCTTTGTCACAAGGGGTCAGAAATTTTGATAGATGGTTACAAATCAATTACATTGACCACAGTTCTTGGTTTGGACTTAATTTATCGAATCTGGAAGGATGGAAAACAAAAACAAATGAATGACACATTAAAAAAATCCAGCAAAAAATTTCTTAGTAATGGGGAAAACCACGAAGTGTAATTCGTGGGGAAAAAAAGCCCTTATGGAACTCTGAAAATAGTCTGCCACATCCAAGTCTCAAAAGTCTCTTCTCTCTGTTTCTTTCCTACTTAGAAATGCCATTCAGCCTTGCAAGTCTTGTGCCCCTCTCTCTCCCCGACCTTTCATTAAACACACTAGGATGTAACACGTTCCTCTCTACCCTCATATCCGCTTCAAGTGGCACTTGAAGAAATTCATAAGAGCTTGGCCAGCGAGGAAAATGTCTGCCTATAAAGCTTTCAGACGTGTCCAGAACACAATTTTTGTTCTCTTTTTCATAAAAAAATTTTTTTTTTTTATTTTCATAATTTCTAGGCTAGACTCTAGGCCCGAAATTTGGGGAGGAACAGATTAAATCGATCCCGTTAATTGATTTTACCGATCCCGAAACGGCGAAGTGGTAAGCTGCTCTCGGCAAGGTTTGAACTCAGAACGTAAATAGCCGTAAATGAATGCTACAATGCATTTTTGTCCGACGCTCTGACGATTCTTCCAATCCACTTCATGCTTTCCATTTTTGGCAGAGATTGCTAAGACCCCTTCGGTCATGACTGACCGTGGGATTGCACCTAGAAAGTTACCCTCCCAGGTACAAGTCCGGGCAAGGTTGTTTATGGAAGACCAGCAGTCGCCCATGCATACCGGCCTCCCTGCTCCACGTCACTCACTGATGTTATCCAAGGGAAAGGCAAAGGGGCCGATACAGCTTGGCACCTGTGACGTCGCAACTCATTTCTACAGCTGAGTGAACTGGAGCAACGTGAAATGAAGTGTCTTGCTCAAGAACACAACACGCAGCCCGGCCCGGGATTCGAACTCACAACCTCACGATCGTAAGCCCGACGCTCTAACCACTAAGTCATGCGCCTTCACTGGCGGAGATAACAATTAATTATTTTGACATCGGTATTTGACTTGCAACTAACCAATGCATAGAGACAATCCATATAAAGTTTGTTTCACTTTATATTATAGTCTTGTTATAATTCCCTGCAGAAAGCTGTTGGTTAATGCGCTGTGGTTGAGAAATAAATAAGACGAAGATAGGTTATAGACGGAAACATAACACTTCTTAATGAAATGACAAGAATATTACAAAAAGCGGATGAAATGTATAAATAGTTGGGTGTGTTAACGGATGATAGTATGAAATCAGAATGTAATAAATATCATTAAAGTCACCAACGACACGTAGTGTCAATATTGAGATATACTCCGGCCTTGTGCCAAAATTTGAAACCAATATTGAGATACACTGATGCCTTCATCGAATGATGATGATGGTGAGATAAATTATTCGGTTAAAGAATATCACTTCCCACTAAACTACAGGATGCTGAAATATACAGCTGGTCACAACGTGCCTCCTCACATTGTTGCCGCTTTCGAACGAGGCCACATCCCAGGCTAGGCTTGGCGGGTATGCACCCAGGCCAACATTCCTCCTGAACGGAATGCCAGTCTGTTGCAAGCTTTAACCATTTACAGCTGAATGGACTGAGCAACGTGAAACGAAGTGTTTTACTCAATATCACATCGTGCCGCCGCTCTGGGAATGGAAAAGACAACCTTGTGAACATAAGGGCAACACCCTTACCACTTGATCATGACCCTTCATAATGTGTGTGCGTGTGTGTGTGTGTCTGTCTGTGTGTGTGCATCCTTTATCTTTTACTTGTTTCAGTCATTAGACTGTGGCCATGCTGGGACACTACCATGAAATTTTAGTCGAAAGAATCGACCCTAGTACTTCTTTTTTAACACTTCTCGTATTTATTCTATATATATATATATATATATATATATATGTGTGTGTGTGTGTGTGTGTGTGTGTGTATGTGTGTGTGTGTGTGTGTGTGTGTGAGTGTGTGTGTGTGTGTGGCAGCATATTAAAATACCTTTAAAGGTTAGAATTATAAACAACTTTAAAATTTTAACCAGTGGTTAGAGCAGCGGACTCGCGATCGGAGATTGCGGTTTCGATTCCCAGACCGGGCGTTGTGTGTGCTTATTGAGCGAAAACACATAAAAGCTCCACGAGGCTCCGGCAGGCGGTAGTGGCGAACCCTGTTGTACTCTTTCGCCCCAACTTTCTCTCACTCTGTCTTCTTGTTTCTTGAGTAACGCTGCGATGGACTGGCGTCCCGTCCAGCTGGGGGGGGGGACACATACGCCACAGAAACCGGGAAACCGGGCCCATGAGCCTGGTTAGGCTTGAAAAGGGTGACGTTTTAGATATATATATATTTCAAAACTAAGTGGAAAGAAGAACCTGCTAGTGGAATGTTTAAATATAAGGATAATAGGTTACATCGGCAAAATAGTGTTGACAGATTGTATAACCAATCGTAGAGGGAAGGAAAGGGATTGCCAGTGTAACATTATTTTTAACAGTTGTAAGTAGGTTAAGAAGTCCGCCAAGACACATAAAAGGAAGGTTTTATATGTGTGCAGATAGGGAAGTCAATGGTGAATACACGGAAGCAGAAAAGGATTAGAAAATACACTGGAAAAGTAAAAAATGCTTGATGATTAGCAGGAGAGTAAGCAGCGGTGTTGGGGATTTGATTTGGTTTGAAGGCAGCAAACAGGGGACATACCTGAAAAGGAATGACGAGCTTGGTCGCATAGAATGAAATGTGTAAGAAGGAAAGAAAAAAGCGATTCCTATAACAGTGTAAGAACAAGTAATTAAAAGAAAACCTTATTAAAGCAAGAAAACGTAAGAGAAGTCAACGAAATAGTGAATGAAGATTGTGTGTTAATGTAGACGGCCATAATGTTGTGTTGCTAGTGACGATGGGAGCTAAGAATCATGATAATGGTGACGGCAGTTAAGAAGGATATTATAGTGGTGGTGGTGGTCGTGGTAGTGGTGGTGGTGGTGGTGGAGGTGGTGGTGGTGGTAGTGGTGGTGGTCGTGGTGGTGGTGGTCGTGGTGGTCGTGGTGGTGGTGGTGGTGGTGGTAGTGGTGGTGGTGGTCGTGGTGGTGGTGTGGTGGTGGTAGTGGTGGTGGTGGTGGTAGTGGTGGTGGTCGTTGCGGCGGCGACGGCGAAGGGAAGCATAGCGGTAATATCGATGATGATGATGGTTATTGAGGTTGAGGTGGTGGAGACGGTTGCAGTGATTTTGGTGGTGGTGGTGGTGGTGATGGCGGTGGCGTTTGTAACAGAGACACTGGTGGTGGCGGTGACGACGGCGGTGGTGACGACGGTGGTGGTGGTGATGATGTTTTCAGTTTGTCGACACCCATAAAATATGCTTTTAGAAAAATGCATGAAATTCCATATGAATTCCAAATTATAAAAATTGAAACCTGAACACAAAGAAAAAACATGGCTGTCAGATTTGAACGATTACCACCTCCATATAAACCATCAAAAACTATTGACCCACTAAGATCAAATGATGTTAACACAGGCGGGGAGGACAAACATTTTTACACACAAACTCAACAGATGCACCAACTGTGAAAACGAAACTATGTGGGAATTATTATACTTGGCTGTTTATGGCAAATAATTACATAGTGAAAAACAAAAGAAATTAAGGACAAAAATGTTGTTTAGTCATTTCAATGGTCGTAATTAAGTTTTATAACAATAACGCCACCTGGTCCTTGAGTGCCCCGAGCATAGTTCACTCTGTTGTGAGTGCTCGAGCAAGTGCACCGGTTTTCTTCCAACCCACGTTGTTTGTTTTCCATAAAAACTGAGCTGCAGATGTTACATCAACATCACATGCTTGGGAGGATCTGTAAAGAACAGTGACAGCAACTTGCCCCTCCGATCCATGCTTGTATGTAATCCTACGTTGTAGATATACTAATAATATATATATATATGAAATTTTGAATTTAGGTCACGGACCCCCAATACTACCTTTTCAGACTACCAGGGATCTGCAGACCCTAGGATAGGAACCACTGGTATAGGGGAAGAAAGAAAACCACGTAGATGTTATGGTGAAATATTTATTTAATAGTTACTTAAAACATTTGATTATATAAAGACAGGTAAAAATAATCCCAAGTCTAACAATTTACTGAGGATAATAAATCAAACGGACAATTGTTATTGATTTTAGTTATTTTTTGTGTTAAATGTTATAACGACTTAAAAAACTTCGCAAAATTTGTAATTTCGTGTTTATTATTTTTTTTAAATAAAATATGGTCCGTTGTCTTCTGCTGAACCGGGGTTATCCCTTGACCCTAGGGTCACAGCAGGTCCTCGTCTCATGCAGAGTACACGGCGTAAAATGTGTGCGGAACCTAGCAGCACTATTTTCTGAAGTTCTCCCACCTTAACATTGAAAGGGAGTTTGTTGAGCTGCTTATCAAGGCCCTTTTTAATTAGCCCTAACGCTCCAATCACCACTGGTGCTGTGCTGCTTTTCATTCCCCACATCTTGGTCACTTCTGTTTCTAGGTCTTTGTACTTAAATAACTTCTCAACTTATTTAATGGACACATTTCTCTCTGATGGTACTGTCACATCTATCATTAAGCATTTCTTATTCTTTCCATCTTTGATGATTATGTCCGGCCTGTTTGCCTTGATTTCTTTATCGGTGTTGTTTGGCCTGTCCTAGAGCACTGTTACATCATCTTTTCCGGTCAGTTTCAGGTTTATGCCGGTACCATCTTTCTGAAGTTGGAAGCTGGTAATGTTTACATATCTTCCAATGGATATATTGCGCTACTCTATCGTGTCTATGAATATATTCGGTTTTTGCAAGCGCTGTGCATCCAGTTCAGATGTGGTCCACTGTTTCATCCTGCTCATGACACATTCTGCATTTTGGTTCAGTACCATCGTTCATTATTTTGTTGTGGTAAGCCCTGGTTGCCAAGCTTTGATATTGTGCTACTATGATAAAACCTTATTATTATTATTATTATTATTATTATTATTATTATTATTATTATTATTATTATTATTACTACTACTACTACTACTACTACTACTACAACTACTACTATTGTTGTTGTTGTTGTTATTATTATTATTTGGTAATAGTTTTATTGGTGTACCTATTTTTGTTTTACGATCATATGATACTTACTTTCAGTTTGTGGTTAAACTGATTGTGTCCAGTTATAACTTACGTACTTTACGTTATAGCATTATCAGTGAATATTTTGATGAATAATATATTATGATTCTTCCGGGAGAGATTATTAGACTTAATATCTAAACAATTTTGGAAGAGTAAATTACCAAGGGAGATAATTAAACTACTCATTGTGGGTATGATGGGGTATTCTCCCTAGTCCCATGTAGGCACCATAGACCGTTGCAATTACTTCTGAACGAACACTCTTAGAGTGATTTACATTCTACTCTCATACGTTTAGCATATTTCAACCCCAAAGATTTACCAATTTCCTGTTCTCAAAAACATCATGCAAGGATTCCTATGCAACCCTGTATGTCCTTACTTACACCGAACTAAATGTGAACATATGGGTGTTAATCGCACCTGGGATAAGAAGAGAAACATGCGTGAGATACGCACAAATGTATTCATACATGCACGACGTCACACCCAAAAGCTTAACCATGCGCACTAACAAATACACACATGTAGATGAAGACAGACGAAAATAGACGAAAGATGTAAAGGAGAACATAAGTGGCGTGTTTCAAATTACATGGGTTCATTTGCTTACACACAAACATAAAACATCTACATGTGCTAAGCGGCTGGTGAACAAATATTCTTACATACGTTAGTCCAGAAGTTTCAAATATATTCATATCCATGTTGTACAATATATATGTATATAATATGTATATATCTATCTATCTATCTATCTGTCTGTCTATCTATCTATCTATCTATCTATCTATCTATCTATCTATCTATCTATCTATCTATCTATCTATCCATCTATCTATCTATATATATGTATGTATATATATATATATATATATATATATAATTTACAACGTGCATGGGAATGCATGTATGTATGCATGTGTATATATATATGTATGTATACATATACATATATTCTTTTATTCCTTTATTTTTTCAGTCATTTGACTGCGGCCATGCTAGAGCACCCACGCAGCGAGACTGATCTTGGAACCATATGGTTGGTAGGCAAGCTACTTACCACCGAGCCACTCCTGCGCCTATGTATACATATATGTATATACTTATATATGTATACATATGTAAATACATACATACATTCACACATACGTGCATGCATACATGCATACATATATGCATTCATCCATTTATATATAGATAGATAGACAGACTGACAGACAGACAAATAGACAGATATAGATATAGATGTGTAGGTAGGTATGTGTGTACATACTTATATGCATAAATACATGTATAAATTTCATGCGTGTGCATACACATAGATATATAAATGTTTGCGTATACATACATACATATATATATATATATATATATATATATATATATATATATATATATATATAATATTGTTATGTTTAGGGATGGTCATTTTTTCTTGCCAAATAGACACACACACTACATATCTGTTCTACAATTGGTTATCATTGTTCGTATTTTCTGCCTCTTGTCTTAAATCTTTAGTCACACACCTGAGACCTCTTCAGCGACTCTCTATCCCACGCGTCTTCTCCTGTTCTGTTAAGGCCCTTCACAGAATGGACTAAACAGAACAGAAGGAGGCACGTGAAGAGTCGCTGAAGAGGTCACAGGTGTGTGACGAAAGATTTCAGACAAAAGACATAAAGTACGAACAATAATAATAGACAAATGAAGAACGAATATATGGTGCGTGTATTTATTTGGCAAGAAAAAAATGAGCTGCCCGAAATATAACAATATCTGTTTCAACACACGATTTCACATCAGGAATCTTGCAAAACAAATTTATAAATGTTATATATATATATATATATATATATATATATATACATACATACACACAAACGTATATATATACATATATACATTCATGTATATATATATGTGTGGAGGCGCAATGGCCCACTGGTTAGGGCAGCGGACTCGCGGTCGTAGGATCGTGGTTTCGATTCCCAGACCGGGCGTTGTGAGTGTTTATTGAGCGAAAACACCTTAAAGCTCCACGAGGCTCCGGCAGGCGGGGTGATCCCTTCTGTACTCTTTCACCACTCTTTCTTTCACTCTTTCTTCTGTTGGTCTACTCGCTTAGTCAGCGGGGTGGCGTCATTCGAAGGCTAAAACAATGCGAACGCATTGTGACCAGCGATGTGTAACAACATCTGATGGTCTGGTCGGTCACGTGATCACGTGATATATATATATATATATATATATATATATATTATATATATATATACACACGCACTTGCACATACACAGACACACACACACACAACAGTTAAAGAATGGAATAGATAAGATGCAGGCTACATATATTACATAGCGAGCGGAACCTCGAAAGTAGTAAATAACCAACCAAGGCTATTCTTCATGCCAAGGGATTCGGGATTGCCACAAGGAGGAACATGTTCGTAGTCTGTAGATTGCTTGAAGCTAACTTTCTCCCTACAGCTGGATCCCTGGATCTTATATTTATATATGGATATATAATACTGTACATTTCGGATAATATATATATATATATTATCCGAAATGTACAGTATTATATATCCATCATGGCTGATCTAACCAATCGGTTTCGTGCTAGGAATACAATGGAGTTTTAGGTAACAATCCGATTATATAACCTTACGCTCATCAGAGTTAAGTGATATGTAAGGGAATATGGCGATACTATATGGCATACAACTTCATATGTTAATTCGATATCCTATCCTATTTCATGATTAATGTTTCTGATGACTTAGACTAAACTAGCAGTATAACCCAGCGTTGCTCGGGCTTGTTTTCTTTTCGACCCTTTAGAATTGGAATTTTTGAAAAGTAAACATTTTACATTATGTAGCTTGTTAGTCTCTTTAAGTGAACATTTTTCTGATTGAAAAACACCGAAAAATGGCGACACAGCAGTCAAAAAATCGTAAAAATAGGGATTTTCATAGAAAAAAAGCACCTTTTTGATGTAAATAATTTTTGGTGTTAACATGGTCCGATTTGAATTTTTCCTTCTACGGAAGGAAGAGCAAGCCTCTCAGTTTTGGTCAACTTGCGTCGCAGGGTTTCGGAGGAGATAGTATTAGTTGAAGGCTACCAAACCTGCCATACACAGACAACTTCAGCTTTATACGTATAGGTTTTGAAGAATTTTAACATTTCATGTAATGTCTGAGTGTTTGTGTCTGTGTCTCTGCGTGCATGTATTTATATGTGTATATAGGAACTGATGTGGCTGTGTGGCAAGAAGCTTGCTTCCCAACCACATCACTCCGGGTTCGGTCCTACTGCGTGGCACCTCGGGCAAACATATATGTAATTCGGGTAATATAAGTGTAGGATATATTTCCAGTTATGCACTCAACCCGAGTGCTGGGCTATCAATCAGTACTGCAGGATTTCAAACTAATACCGAAAGTGTAGAAAATCCTGGTTTCACGATGGTAAAACCGTTGTATGGGTATAACAAAAAATAAAATATTTCACTGCGTTACACATTTTCACAAGCGTTTTGGTTGTCTTGAAGCTTTGAGTGATTTTAATGCAGAATTTTGTGCTGATTCCAAAAATGTGCTTTTTTTTTGTCTACCATCGACTGTTTGCAAATCATACATCATGCATGCATCATACATATCATCATATATCATACATACATCATGCATGTCATCATGCATCACATACCATCATATACACGTGTCTTCATACATCTGGCAACTGTCTGTGTAAACAAAAGCTCTAACATCGCTTGATCACAGTTTGTCTCCATTATTCGTATAAAAGTATTTGAAGGTTTAAGTGAAAAGGCAGTGTCGTCACCGCCTTCTGCTACACACAACAGACTCAACAGAAACACGCCTCAGTGCTCTCGTGGCTACCATAGCTAGTGAAAGGAAATGCTGCGCTTTTGCCTCTCATCCCTCCATCTTTTGTCCGGCATTCCATTTGGTTTGGGGCCTATACCTGTATGATCACTGTTTGATAACGAGCACTGTACATTTGTCACTTACATTTTTCTTTTTCGGGTTTTTATTGTAGACATTGAATTTTCCTGACCATGGTTACAAGAGAATGCAGAAATTCACCAGATATATTCTGTTATGTGTGTGGATACTATGCTGGAAGAAAGCATGTAGCATATAAAATTGTGAAAGGTGCTAAGTATTGCATTGCTTATAGACTGTATTTTGGAATGAGTACGGGTGACCAAGGAAAACCATGGGCCCCTCATGTGATATGTAGATCAAATTTGGATGGATGGCTTAGAGGTGCAAGAATAGCAATGCCATTTGCTGTTCCGAGAGTTTGGCGAGAGCCAAAATATCATTATGATGATTTGCATGGTTTATATATCAAAGTACAGAAAAGAGAAGAAAAGCCCTTCCGTATCCAAGCATTCAATCCTCCATTGCACCTGTGCCACATGATGACAACCTACCTGTTCCACAGCCGCCAGAAAATGTTAGTACATCCTATGAAAGTGTTAATAACAAATGTAAATTTCAACCGTAGTAACAGAATCAATAATAAAATGTGTGAGTACACATAAAATTCTTACTAAGGTTTCAGCTATTAAATGCAACCTTTTAAATTTCTCAGGTAGAGGATATGATGGAGGTCTCAGCAGGAGAGTCAGGGGGTGGCGACAACGAAGACATGGATGAAACATTTGAGTCAGGAACGAGCACCTGCCCACACTTTCCAAATCAACGTGAATTGGGCGATCTCATAAGGGAGTTGGGTCTCACTAAATGAGGAGCTGAGCTTTTAGCATTCAGGCTTAATGAATGGAATTTCTTGGAGAATGACTGTAGATTAACAGTATACAGCAGGCGCCATGAAGAATTCGACATTAGTGAGGATCTCTGCTTCTACAAAGATATAAATGGCTTGTTTACAGCTATTGGAATTGATCACAACCCTGCAGAATGGCCACTTTTCATAGCTAAAAAAAAAGCTTCAAAGCCGCTTTATTACACAATGGAAATCAGCATTCATTCCTGTCTCGGTACATCCATCCTCGGTAAAGATGAAGGAAGAATGTGACAAAGTAAAAGAGCTTCATGAAAAAGTAAACTATGAGAAGTTGAAATGCAATGTTTGTGGTAACTTTAAAATGTTTCCCTTCTTGCTTCGATTCTTCTTACTTCGATTACACTAAATATTCATATTTTCTTTACCTGTGGGATAATAGGGCTGATCTTGAACATTACCAGAAGGCTGAGTAACCCCCAGGAGATGACCTCCAGCCAGAAAGCTAAATGTTATAAGACAATCTCTTGTAGCGCCTGCGAAAGTGTTGTTACCTCCCCTTCACAGAAAGCTGGGTTTGGCCAAACAGTTTGTAAAGGCTTTAGATCTTGGTGGGAAAGCATTTCAAGAGATTCGTCTCCTCTTTCCAAAGCTACTGGAGGTAAAATTTAAGGGTAGTATACTTACTGGAGCGAAAATGCTGAGGTCAGAAAATGTGATGAGTGCACTAGAAAGATAGGTATAGTGTGTATTTCGAGATATTGTCAATGGATTCCTTGGTAATAACGAAGACCCCAAACTACAAGCAGCTCGTACGAGTACTAATCGAGAGTTATAAGAATTTAGATTGTAGAATGTCATTAAATGTACACTTTAGTCTTTTTTCGTGTAAACTAAGCTCAAGTGAGTGAGGAACATGGTTAAGGTTTCCATCAGGATGTTGCTACAATGGAGAAAAGATACCAAGGAAGATAGTATCATTGGTGCATAAGAGCTCATAATAGGAGAGCAGGGTCTTCGGTGCATTTCTAGTAAAATCTTATAATCTCATCATAGTTTTGCTTACATTTCTCGTTAGTTTAAAAATAAGTATCAGGAGAAAATATTTTTAGTTCCTATTAATGTACAATGTGAATAAAGTACTATCGCAGCTAAATTTTGTTCCCATTCCAAAATTATTTCCTAAAATATCGATGCTATGCAATTTTCAAGGGTAGTTTTGAAATCCGGAGAAAAAAATTACCTTAGAATCACTAAAAAACATTTGGAGAAGCAAAACTTGTGCTACTCAGAGTAATCCAAATAATAAGACAAAAAAAAATTCCCCTCAAATATCTTCAACGATCAGTTACAATTGTTCTGTGCCAACTCTACTTGCAACGCTGTTTTACGCAACACTTCTAAGTGAAAATTTACTTAATATTTGCGCTTTTAGACAGTAGGTTGGTACTTCATCAGTCTTGCGTTAAAGGTGTGCCCTTACAATTTTCGTTTTAATTATTCATCCTCTAATCATTCTTTATTTACTTTTTGTTTCCTCTCGATATACCAAAAATCCTCGAGTATAATCCGAAATTTTTTCCCAAAATTTAAAGGTCAAAATCCCTAGTGCGTACTATACACGAGGTTAAATATGAAAAATATTTTCTAAGCAATGCTCGAGTCTCCATTTGCTGTCCGACAATGTTTATTCAGACACATTTTGTGATGCCGGGCGCGAAAATACCTTAAGCTAAGCCTGAAAGCAATGAAGTCATAAAAGAATCATCCATAACTTGCAGTAAGCAACATTTATTAAAATAAAAGTATTCAGAACACAGAATAACATGTAACAAAAACAATTTGCAAACATATTTATATTCCCATTATTGTATTACGCATGCGCGGAAGTGTTTGTTCGACTAGGTGCTGCTGGCTTAATTACGCACGACTCCAAGTTAGAGAAGTGGTGCGTATTATACACAAGGTTTAGGTTTTTCAGTGGTACAGCCCCCTAAATATCCCCTGCGTATTATACTCAAGGGCGGACTATACTTGAGGATTTACGATAAGCAAAAAGCAATGTATGAAAGACGCACACTGTAAGAGCACACCTTTAATGCAAGTCTAGTGAAGTACCACTCTAACGTCTAAAACCGCAAATCTATGTTAATGCTTGAATAGTACAAAGTTTACGTAGAGATTTGGATATCATTTGGACGATACATAAATGGAGGCATATTGCTCCAAGTTTCAAGTTCAGTTTCCTGCTGGTTAATTTGGGGATGATTCTGGCGGTTTAAAGTACTTCTTAGTTTTGAGTACCATGTGGGTTTAGGAGGTGGGGTTTTTTTTCTAAGTAGCAATTAATTATTTGGGTTTTTTTTTTGCGTGAGTAGTGTGGGAAGTTTTACCAAGAGGTGTGATTATCATTTTAAAATTTAACGGTTAATAGTATTTTGCATTTTCAATTGTCGTTTCCTCTATTTTAGAATCCAATACATAGCTGGAAGACGCTTCTTTCTTTCCAGGTTTATTTCTAGATATGTGTACCTGTTGATAGTAACTACTTTTTAATTAGCTAGCGGTACGTCCTATATATTTTAGAAAATAATCTATTTTTTATTTGTTTCAATTAAACATTCATATACATGGATTTTGTGTGGATATGTATGTATGTATGTATGTATGTATGTATGTATGTATGTATGTATGTATGCATACGTACATAGTCA
>NC_043006.1:3187100-3194600 GCF_006345805.1 Octopus sinensis | reverse complement strand
TGTGTGTGGTGTGTGTGTGTGTGTGTGTATGTGTGTGTGTGTGTGTATGTGTGTGTGTGTGTGTGTGTGTGTGTGGCTGTGTGAAAATATGAAAATATGCAAGGGAAGGGCGTGTGAAGCGTGAGAGCTGCTGTCCTGCAACGTGGTTGCTGGATTTAATAACTTGCTATGTTATGGCCTTATAACGGTGAATGAACTTTGAAACCCGGATGTGACAAGAGGATATGACAAAGTTTATTTCTACAACAACAATAACGACACCACCATCACCACCATCGTCGACGCTAGCAGCTGCCTTACGTTAACTGCTTCTTTCATCACCCCTGAAAAACCATCAGCAACAACAACAACAGCAACTCTGACACTATGCCTATTATTGCCACTATTGTCCCGTTCCCCACTCCCTTTATGACCATCACCACCAAAACAACAACAACACCATCAACAAATACTACTACTACTACAATTACTACTACTACTGCTGCTGCTGCTGCTGCTGCTGTTGCTGCTGCTAATGCAACGGCATTAAAATCCAGCATGGCCCACTACTTCACCAGCACCTCCGCCACCATCACCGCCGCCGCCGTCGCTGCCGGTTCCGTGACCATCGTCGACAAAGCACGAATGCGTCTGTCTGTGATATCACTAACACCCCCCCCCCCCAAGAGACACCTCAATCACCAGTTGGAACAATCTTTCATTAACAAGTTTATATTGTTATACAAAAATAACGCACATTGAAAGAAACTTTACATCCTGTTCGAGATTCTTTCAAGTGTCTCTGGTTTCCTTGGTGCTTGTGTATGTGTGTGTGGGGGGGGGTGTATGTGTGCACGCGTGCGCGTGTTTGTGTGTGTGTGTGTACGCATATGTATAGCAATATATATGTAATTATGTATATATATATATGTGGGAATGGATGTATGTGTTAATATATATATTTATATGTGTGTGTGTATATATATATATATATATACATACACACACACACATAGTGTAGGCGCATGGCTCAGTGGTGGTTAAAACGTCGGGTTCACAATCATGAGCCCGGACTGGGTTGCGTGTTGTGTTCTTGAGCAAGACACTTCATTTCACGTTGCTCCAGTTCAATCAGCTGTAGACGTGACTTGCAATGTCCCTGGTGCCAAGCTGTATCGGCCCCTTTGCCTTTCCCCCGGATAACATCGGTGGCGTGGAGAGGGGAGGCTGGTAGGCATGGGCAACTACTGCTGGTCTTCCATAAACAACCTTTCCCGGACTTGTGCCTTGGAGGGGAACTTCCTAGGTGCAATCCCATGGTCATTCATAGACGATGACGTCTATTTTTTTATGTACATACATATTGTATATGCACACATATAGGCGCAGGAGTGGCTGTGTGGTAAGTAGCTTGCTAACCAACCACATGGTTCTGGGTTCAGTCCCATTGCGTGGCATCTTGGGCAAGTGTCTTCTGCTATAGCCCCGGGCCGACCAATGCCTTGTGAGTGGATTTGGTAGACGGAAACTGAAAGAAGCCTGTCGTATATATGTATATATATATATATATATGTGTGTGTGTGTTTGTGTGTCTGTGTTTGTCCCCCTAGCATTGCTTGACAACCGATGCTGGTGTGTTTACGTCCCAGTTACTTAGCGGTTCGGCAAAAGAGACTGATAGAATAAGTACTGGGCTTACAAAAGAATAAGTCCCGGGGTCGAGTTGCTCGACTAAATGCGGTGCTCCAGCATGGTCGCAGTCAAATGACTGAAACAAGTAAAAGAGTAAAAGAGTAAAGAGTATACGCACATATGATCATATATGCACGTATATACCTTTGATCAGTATTGAACTTCGTAATTGTGAGTGTGAGTGTGAGTGTGTAATAAGGTAACGACTTCCGGGTGAGAGAGAGTGATCCCTAGATTTTCTATGAGTACATCGTTCCCTTTACGTCGTCGTCCCCAACTTGGGGCTAAGTGAGCGTTTTATTTTTATGTAATGTAACTAATCTGATATTTATTCTTCTATAAATACTTATGGTTTTTATTGAATGCTTTCTCTTACTCTATGTAGATCCCCTAATTGTTTCGCATTTTGCCATCGTACTTCTTGTAATGTTGTCAGCCAATAAATTAAATCATCATCATTTCCATCACCATTTTCTTAATTTGTCCTCGCATCCGTCGTTTTTCTCGCAAAATGTAAAATGACTACCCTTGCTGCAACTACAACCATTACTACTATTCTTGCTTCGATAGTTTCCACTGCCCCAACTGGGGCATCTCTGAGTTCCAAGAATGCTGCTGCGTTGTGTTCGGTTCGTTTTGTTATAGGATTTAGTTTCTAGACTGGTTTCAAATTTTGGCACAAGGCTAATAAGTTCGGTCGAAGAGGTAAATCGATTACATCGACCCTAGTGCTCAACTTGCATTTATTTGAAAAATAAAGTCGACCTCGAATTCAGAACGTAGCGGCAGACGAAATACCTATTTCCTTACAAGGGGCTATACACAGAGGGGACGAACAAGGACAGACAAACGGATTAAGTCGATTACATTGACCCCAGTGCGTAACTGGTATTTATTTAATCGACTCCGAAAGGATGAAAGGCAAAGTCGACCTCGGCGGAATTTGAACTCACAACGTAAAGTCGGACGAAATACAGCCAAGCATTTTGCCCGACGCGCTAACGATTCTGCCAGTCCACCGCTTTAGTTTCTTGTTAATGTTTGCTCAGTCGTGTGTGGTGTGTATAATGTGGATTGCGCCATTTTTGTGCCTTAATCTTGTATAGAACATGTTGCACAAGATCTGTTATTTTAAATTATTAGGTTTTTCTTGTATAATGTGTGTGTTGTGTGTGAAGATTGTTCTATTTGAGCTATTCTATTGAACGGATAATCTACGGCGCAGGGTGTAGGCTGTTCCCAGCAGGGCTCTTTTGGGAGACATAGTGTAGTATTTTAATCCCTGGTATGGTTTTTAAGATTTATTTCAAATTTTTAATACTGTATCCAATACTCCAGTTACTAGTGGTATTGTTTTACCCTCATGCCCCGCTGAATGAATATTTCAATTTCAAGCTCCTTGTGTTTAGATAGCGTTTCCACTACCTTTCGGGCAATGTTTTCATCAGAAAGGATTGTAATGTCTGCTTCTTTTCCAATCATTTACTATAATGTCCAAACTGTTTGCCTTGATCTCTTTGCCAGACTGGCCGAGTACATCACAGATTATTGTGGACAGGTCATTGTCAAGTACTTTGTTTGGTACATACTTGAACTAATTCTTATTCCTCTCCACTTATTATCATTCAGGCGGTGAGCTGGCAGAATCGTTAGCGCACCGGGCGAAATGCTTAGCGGTATTTCGTCTGTCGCTACGTTCTGAGTTCAAATTTCCCCCGAGATTGACTTCGTCTTTCATCCTTCAGGTGTCGATTAAATTAAGTGCCAGTTACGCACTGGGGTCGATGTAATCGACTTAATCCCTTCCCCAAAATTTCAGGCTTTGTGCCTACAGTAGAAATTATTATTATTATTATTATTATTATTATTATTATTATTATTATTATTATTATTATTATTATTATTATTCCTTCGTAACACAGTGTAGGTAAAAATATACCGAAGTCTTTAATCATCTGTCAAGTCACAACAAGGATCTCAAACAGACAATACTTTCCTTAAGGTGCGCACTGTGCCCAATAAGGCTGCTTTTTGCAAGACATCCATCTTGCATGGAATTTCCAGTTGCCTTAAGATGTTTTGAAGTTTCAATGGGATTGAACCCCGCGCTCCCATCACCACTGGTATCACTTTTACATTACCCTCTCACATTCCTTAAAATCTTGCCTTTTCCACTTCCAATTCGGAGTATTCGGTGATTCTTTCAACCTCTTTACTCACAACATTCATGTCATTTGGTATGGCTACATCAATGATCTGACAGTATTTGTCTCTCTTATTCAATATGGCAATATTCAGCCGATGGTGTTCGATTACCCGATCCATCTGAAAATCATAGTCCCAGAGTATCGTTAGTTTTCCATCCTCCTGCATAACTTTACTTGGTACATGCTCATCCAAGTTCTCTGTTACTTCATATTGGTATTTACAGCATAAGAGCCAATGAAGATACACACACACACACTTTATCGTGGCGGCACTTGTATTCTTTTTGTGCAAGGCTCTCCTATCCACTCACCAAGTGGATCACATTTTCCACGCTCTTTCCCCAGAGTCTACATTTCTGGGTGTCAGAAGTTTTTATATATGCTATACTTCACTGAATTGGTAGCGAGAGCCTGGTCTTGTGCAGCAATGATCAGGCTTTCGGTGGCACGCTTCAAATCCCCTCACTCAAGCCATGCCCACGATGCTGTATTATCCTTAGCGTCTTGTGTATTCCTTTCAAATTGTCCATGCACTCTCATTCCAAGAAGGTCTTCTTTTGTCTTCTCCACTCTTTGCTCATCATTTCATCTGCATTTACACCCATATCTTTCGCGGCATATTCAAGCAAGTCTTCATCTCTATCAAATACTCAGCAAGCGTTCTCCTTTCACTTCTTATACAATGGTCTATACTAATCAGTCCTCTGCCACCAATCTTTCTTTTCATATACAGTTTGTTTACGTTTGTTTTTGGGTGTAGCGCCCCATGCAGCGTCATCAACGTTCTCGTCCTTCTGTCCAGTGTTGATATTTCCTCCTTAGCTCATTTGAGGATTGACGCACTATATCTGACCACCGCAACTGACCAGATATTCATTGCGCAAGACTAACAATGCGAGTTACGCTTTCAACCCTCTTCCCACACATTCTTCAGAGGTTCGTTGCACTTGTGTGGTATATATCCCTTTTCACTGAGTTGGTATTCAATGCCTGATCCTGTAGAAGGTCTTGTTTGCTGTTTACCAAATATTCTGTCATGTTTCTTCTTTCACTGTTGATGCACACCCGTACGCTGATCAACCCATGTTCACCTGTACCCCTTTTCATGTAGTGCCTTAAGGTGGAGGGCACCATGCATTGTCATTGACTTTCGGGTAGAGCTATCGAGTTGGTTAATCTCCGCTTGTGTCCATTTCAAGAGGGGTGCACTATGGCGGACTACCCCAGCAGCCCATATGTTGATAGCAGTTACAAGATTCCTTCAGTTGAGTTTTGCTTTCAAGAGAAATGTGAGGCGCTTGAATACGCAGTGATGACCTTGCCTTTCATTTCTCTGAGCAAGATATTGTCTAGCTCCAGGATCCTGAGGTACTTGTACCTATCATCATCCGAGTCTTCCATTCGCTCTCCGTTTGGCAATTCTATGCCCCAACAATCTGCACTTTTCCCCCGCTTCAAAGTCAGCACCATACACTTCGAGATACCGAATTCCACCTCCATATCTTTGCTGCACATCCGCACAGTCTCAACCAGCCTCTCCATTGCAGGCTCTGTTTTTGCCAACAGTTTTAACTCATTCATTATTATTATTATTATTATTATTATTATTGTTATTATTATTATTATTATTATTATTATTATTATTATTGTTATTATTATTATATTATTATATTATTATATTATATTATTATATTATTATTATTATTATTATTATTATATGTTTGACTTTTGCTTTACATTTGCACAAGCTGGCTCCAAGTCTCACCCAGAGACCTCAAGAGACAACAAATTGGAAGTTCATGTTGGTGTTATGCCTAGGGTGCCATATATTTGGTTTTGTACTTAGTGTTGTACTAGTGAATGCCTAAAAAATTATGTTTGTTTTAAAACTTGAAATTACATAGAAAGTATTTTGCGTAGGATATGAGCAGTTCCCATGAGCACTATCTTTTGAATTTCTGCCATTTTGGGGTTTCCTCGTATCTGAGTTAGGTAGCTATCAGCCCCTTTTGCTATCATTCCCAGGGCACCTATGACAACAGGTATTGTTTTAGTCTTCAGGTTCCACATTTTGCTGATTTCTATTTCAAGATCTTTATATTTGCTCAGTTTTACGTAGGTCTTGACAGATACGTTTATATCGATTGGGACAGTCATATCAATGAGGAGGCATGTTCTTTGTTTGAAGTCTTTCAATATGATGTCTGGCCTATTTGCATCTATCTTTCTGTCAGTTTGAATGGTGAAGTTCCAGAGGAGTGAGATGTGGTCATTTTCAAGCACTGGGTGTGGTTTGTGTTCCCACCAGTTTTTTTCGAGGGGCAAGTCCAGGTTTTTGCAGACTACCCAGTGAATATATTGTGCAGCTCTATCGTGTCTGTTGAGATACTCTGTAGGCGCTAGAAGACTGCACTTGGAAACCACATGGTCAATGGTTTCATTTTGTTGCTGGCATACACGATACGTTGGACTGCTTCTGATCTTTAATATGTTGGCCTGGTAGTTTCTTGTTGGTAGGCATTGATCTTGAGCTGCTATGATAAACCCCTAGTTTCAGATTTTAAGCCAGAGGCCATTAGCCATTGATGGGTCAGGGCTTTGTCAACATCTGCATTATTCACTCTCTTTGGGTATTTGCCATAGAGAGGTTTTTCTTGCCATTTATCAGAATATTATTATTATTATTATTATCATTATTATTATTATTATTATTATTATTATTATTATTATTATTATTATTATTATTATTATTATTATTATTATTATTATTATTATTATCATTATTATCATTATTATTATTGTTGTTGTTATTATTATTATTATTATTATTATTATTATTATTATTATTATTATTATTATTATTACATGTTTGACTTTTGCTTTACATTTGCACAAGCTGGCTCCAAGTCTCACCCAGAGACCTCAAGAGACAACAAGTTGGAAGTTCATGTTGGTGTTATGCCTAGGGTGCGGTATATTTGGTTTTGTACTTAGTGTTGTACTAGTGAATGCCTAAAAAATTATGTTTGTTTTAAAACTTGAGATTACATAGAAAGTATTTTGCGTAGGATATGAGCAGTTCCCATGAGCACTAGCTTTTGAATTTCTGCCATTTTGGGGTTTCCTCGTATCTGAGTTAGGTAGCTATCAGCCCCTTTTGCTATCATTCCCAGGGCACCTATGACAACAGGTATTGTTTTAGTCTTCAGCTTCCACATTTTGCTAATTTCTATTTCCAGATCTTTATATTTGCTCAGTTTTTGGTAGGTCTTGACAAATATGTTTATATCGATTGGGACAGTCATATCAATGAGGAGGCATGTTTTTTGTCTGAAGACTTTTACTATGATGTCTGGCCTATTCGCATCTATCTTTCTGTCAGTTTGAATGGTGAAGTTCAGGAGGAGTGAGATGTGGTCATTTTCAAGCACTGGAGGTGGTTTGTGTTCCCACCAGTTTTTTATCATGGGGCAAGTCCAGGCTTCTGCAAATTACCCAGTGAATATATTATGCAGCTCTATCATGCCTGTTGAGATACTCTGTAGGCGCAAGAAGACTGCACTTGGAGACAATATGATCAATGGTTTCACTTTGTTGTTGACATACACGACACGTTGGACTG
>NC_043006.1:3157100-3182100 GCF_006345805.1 Octopus sinensis | reverse complement strand
ACCTACGGCAACAGGTATTGTTTTAGTCTTCAGGTTCCACATTTTGCTAATTTCTATTTCAAGATCTTTATATTTGCTCAGTTTTTGGTAGGAGTTGACAGATACGTTTATATCGATTGCGACAGTCATTTCAATGAGGAGGCATGATTTTTGTCTGAAGTCTTTCAATATGATGTCTGGCCTATTCGCATCTATCTTTCTGTCGGTTTGAATGGTGAAGTTCCAGAGGAGTGAGATGTGATCATTTTTGAGCACTGGAGGTTTCTTATAATAATAATAATATTAATTATTATTATTATTATTATTATTATTATTATTATTATTATTATTATTATTATTATTATTACTATTATTTTTTTTTCTTCTTTCAAATTTTCTTCCATTTCTTGCCGAGTGTCTTCCCGACTCCTAGGGCAAAGAAACTCATAGTGTATATTGGTAGGCCATTAAACCAAACTCAGTAGTTCGTTCATTTTTTTTTTTTTTTTTTAAAGTTAAATTAAAATACATGAGCAGCAACAGTTCTCACATCGACAATGCTCTTCTCAATACGTGTGATGTACCAGTTAAGACAATCTTTTGCACTTCTTGCAGGGATGGTAAGCCAGGGATCATTCTCATATAATTTTCGCTTCCCTTCTTGATCATTCCTAGTGCTCCTACGATCACTGGTATTGTAACCGCCTTGAGATGCCACATTTTCTCAATTTCAATGAGTAGGTCTTTATATTTTTTGAGCTTGTCAAACTCTTTCGCTGAGATATTATGATCACAGGGGATGCTCATGTCGATCAATAAGCAACTTTATTGTTTTGGTCTTTCACAACAATATCTGGTTTATTGGCCTTGATGGTTCGGTCTGTATGTACTGGAAAGTCCCACAGAATGGTTACATTTTCTCCTTCAGTTACAGCCTCAGGGTGGTGATTATACCACTTGTCGGCAGTTTTGATATTGTAATGCCGACTTATTAGCCAATGTAGATATTGGCCAACTCTGTCATGTCTTAATTTATACTCCACTGGTGCTAAGACTTTACATCCAGAGATTAGGTGGTCCACTGTTTCAATCATGTCGTGGCAGAATCGGCATTTTGGGTCTGCTCCATTTTTCATCACATTATTATTATTATTTATTATTATTATTATTATTATTATTATTATTATTATTGTTACTATTATTATTATTATTATTATTATTTCAGTAGTGTTACTTCATTACTACCTACCATGCAAACGTACATTCGGTTCACCTTGTGTATGTGCAATGTCTGTTGCGTTTCATAATCTAGTGAAAAATATTGTACACAATGCCTAATAACCCTCTGTGTTGCAATCATAAGTCCTAGTATTCTACCTATCTATTTGTCTGCTTCTTTTTCTTATTTCATTTTATCATTCTCCAGGCACTTATTATTATAGAGATTATACGTTTTGCAAAAACATACAATATCGATACGATATGCAACTGCAATAGATGCAACTCTCTGTTTCCTGATCTTTATATTCAGATGCTCTCTCCATTTCTTTCAACTACGTACATTGCTATCAGTTCGCTGATATTTCTTTTTATGGTCGTCTTTAGTAACAATGTCGAAACGAATTGCCTTAATGTTCCCGTCTGTACAAATTGGCATATCCCAAAATACGCTTTCTTTGTCATTTTCAGTCATCGCTCGTGTTGTATATTTATACCCACACTTTTATGCGTTTTTTTTTTTAATTTTTCCTTTTGCTTGTTTTTTTAATGTTTTTTGCATTGTTTTTTGTTTTTGTTGCATTTTTTTCCTAATACTAAAATGTCGTCTCCTGTGTGCTGTTTATTGCCTTCACTTCTCGACTAATTGACGGAGATAGTGCGGCGTGTCTTAAGTCTTTTTTAAATCTGTGATAGTCTATCTCTCTCTCTCCCTCCCTCTCTTTCTCACTCTCTCTTTCTTTCTCTCTCTTCCTCTCTTTCTCTCTCTCTCTCTCTCTCTCTCTTTCTCTCAGTCTGATCACAAACGATTTATTTCAGAAAAACACGGATAGACAGGTAAAGAGAGAATGAGAGACAGACAGACAGAGATAGAAAGAAAGAAAGAAAGAAAGAAAGAAAGAAAGATATCGACTCCTATGTAAGACAGATGAAATATTTTTCGACCTCGAAGTGATGGATGAAAAAGATAATTTCCGCGGATTTCATCATCATCATCACGTTCTGAGTTCAAATTCCGCCCAGGTCGACTGTGTCTTTCATCACTTCGGGGGTCGATGAAATAATTACCATTTGAGCACCGGGGTCGACGTGTTCCACTCGCCCGCTTCCCAACAAAATGCAAGCTTTGTACCAATAGCAGAACGGTTTATTATTATTATTAAGAATCAAATGGGAAAGTTTTGGTCCTGCGCAGCGATCAAATAACAATGAGTTCTCCACTTGCTAGATAGGACCCTTTTCTTTCCATGTCTTTTTCCGTTTAGGCTTTGCATAGTGTGGTGAATATTTCTTTACATGTTGCCTTTTGCGTATCATCTCAACTATAATATTTTGTAATCCAGTTTTCTTAATTTTTCATGTTTTATCACTTCTTGGTTATTTCTTACCTCAGTTTCTTTTATATTGCTGGTCCCCTTGAAGCCAACAAATATAAAGCAGAATTTTATGGTTTTTATTTTTTTTTTTACTTTCAAGGTGATTATATTACTATTTGTAGTATTTTTATTTTATTTTTTGTTCGATATTCTTGTTGTAAGCATTCCCCACTTATTTTCGCTTTGTAAAAAGTGTCTCACCTCATAAAATGTTTAATTTATATACTCGGGGTTATTTCATACCGAGGATTTCTAAAAAGAATGAAAGAGTGCTATACAGGGATCCCCAAAGACTAGAAATTTTAAGCATCCTACGCATCCTTTTTTTAATTCCTTAATTTCAAATTCAAACTTGTAATCACACCAAACATGACGAAGAAATGATTATCTCCCTTGTATTAACTGTCTGCTAGAGCAGTGCTACTTAAAGTGGTGGTCCACGGACCGAAACCGGTCTGCGAGCCAACCGCTGCCGGTACGCGGAGAGTTTCCAGGAAAGAAAGAAACATTTTAAGATGCTAATAGAATGCTTATGTAATATTCTATTATTTGTTTACAAAATAAATATTTTTTTAAATTGTCAACTTTTATTTTATTCATTATATATATTGTTTCTGGTATAGATTAATAATACTAAGAAACATTACCTGTCCCTGGAACATTGGGAAAAAAATTGCCGATACGCCACATCAGATAGTCTGAAAAGCACTGTGCTAGAGGGCACAACATTTTTATAGTCCTACAATAAATATTATATATTTCTTTTAGTTGAAGAAAACCTCCCTTTCCTGTGTTCCTGGTAAACATAGTCTGTCGGTATTGGCTTTTGGGTAGTGTATACTCTAAATTTTTCTTTTGTTTTCCTCTATTGCTTTTACTTAGGTCTTCACTGAAAAATATTCATATTTTAACTATAAATTATAACTGGAACAGCTCGCGTTTTGATAACTATTAACATATTTTTTACATTTAGTTCAGTTCAAAAATTTAATTTAATTCATTTATAATATTCCTCTTTAAAATTCTTATTTCATTTGTCTGTGTTGTTCACCGGGTAATTCTTTCATTCTTTACTAACTCTATAAAATTGTATTTGAAATCGATTTTCATTACAAACATTATAACTGGAGTTCATCTATTTACGAGGAGATCGATTTTCATCCGTATTCAGTCTGGTTTATGTCTTTCATGGAACTTTCTTATTGTTTTGCTGATCAATAACTGATATTTACATTCATATTCATTTATCCCTTTACAACACAGCTTCAATGCTTCACGCTATGTACGTATGTATGTATGTATGTATGTATGTATGTATGTATGTATGTATGTATGTATGTATGTATGTATGTATGTATGTATGTATGTACGTATGTATGCATGTATGTATGTACGTATGTATGCATGTATGTATGTACGTATGTATATATGTATGTATGCGTGTGTGTATGTATGCGTGTGTGTGTATGTATGCATGTATAAATGAAGTGAGCACTTATCATATGTAATGATAATGATTTTAAGGCCTTGTATAGTCTAGACAGAGCGATTTTGGATTTGTAGATTTTTTTAGGTTTAATGTTATCAATTTTGGAAGAATTCAGATGTTTACCCCCCTCGTTAAAGCATTTTGGTATTGGTTCTCGGGTCTTTCAAGTAGATCGTTGATTATTTATGCAAATACTTGATAGGAACCCGTTAGATATCTGAGATTAAGGATTTCGGCTTAGTTGTTCACTGTTTCGTTGGTCTCCAAGAAGCCAAAAGAATATAAAAGAGAATTTTAGAAACCCTTCACAGTTGTGTATGTTGTATAGTATCTTGAATACTTCGTTTGGTTTTACTTCTCTTATTGAGAATAGGTACTAGTTTGTTTACGCTCTTGTGACTTAGCAATTCGTCAAAAGATACTGGTAGAATACCATTCCCATCCATTTGAATCAATCAATACCTGAGATATTCTTTTTTTTTTCGTACTTATGTGTATTACCTTTTATCCTTTACTTGTTTCAGTCATCGGACTGTGGCCATGCTGGGGCACCTCCTTGAAGAAAAGGTTTAGTCAAACAAATCGAATGACCTCAGTATTTATTTTTTAAGTCTATTTTTCATGCATGCTACTTATTCTGTCGGTCTCTTTTGCAGAAGAGCTAAGTCAAAGGAACGTAAGCCAAAAAGAAATGGGGTCAGGTGGACAAATACAAAAGCAAGATCACGCACACAAGTGGTGTGTGTGTGTTAGCGTGCGTATGCGGTCGTGTTTGTGTGCGTGTGTGTGTGTGTGTGTGTGTGTGTGTGTGTGTGTGGTGTGTGTGTGTGTGCGTGCGTGCGTGCGTGCGTGTGTATGCGGTCGTGTTTGTGTGCGTGTTTTTGTGTTGGTGTGTGCGTGCGTGTGTGCGTGTATGTGTGTCTGTCTGTCTGTCTGTGTAAAGACTTATCAATAAAAGATTATTAATGCTCGGTTAGTCTTTGATTTTCTGCATTTGTTCGCCATTTTGTTTTTCTTTTGTCTTTCTGTTATTTTGCCACGTTTGCCTTCTTCATTTCAAATGTTCTTATACTAGAAATTTTGAGAAAATAACGATTTTCTTTTATGATTACTATGGCAACTACAGAGATTATCCTTTATGTGTTTGTGTCATTGAACCTCGGCCATGCTGGGGCAGTGGCTTAGCCTAGTTGTTCTCAAGCGGTGTCCAGATGACCATCAGGGGTTCATATAAGATTTTGTTGTTATAATCGTTTATACTTCACAAAATATTATATTATTGTTATACAATTTCTGATAATATTTGATTATAAAAATTCAATGGGAATTTTTAGACATCGGAAGGCGAGGAGGGACCCCCTGAGTAAAATTGGAATCGAAGGAGCCCATGGGTAAAAAATAAAATGACTGAGAACCACTGAAAAAATTTGCCCAAGTACGTATTTTAAAGTCTGATATGTATTCCTATCTACCTTTTTGCTGAACCGTCAATTTACGGGGATGTAAACAAACTAACAGCAGTTATCAAGTAGTGAGGGCGAGGAAAAACACACACACATACATACATGTGTGTATGTATATATATATATATATATTATATATATATATATATAATATATATATATATGTATGTATATATATATAATGAGCATCCTCGCAGTTTCTGTGTGCCAAATTCATTCACAAGGTAAGAAGGAATTGGTCATCCCCAGAATATAGTAGAAAACATTTGCCGAATGTGCCACGCGTTGGGAGTGAACCCCGAATCACATTGTTGCAAGACGAGCTTCTTAACCACACAGCTATGCCTATGTTTATTGATCTTCGCACGTGTCTTGGGAATGGTATCGATGACCAGATTCTGTCTTTCAATGATGATTTTCATTATTTCATTGGAAGATCTGTTAGTTTTAAGTCTTTAACTATTTCCACTTCAAGATTGTTACCATCTTCAAAATGTTTCGCTTTAGAACTGCACACACTAACACCATTCTCATATTCGCTCGTGTTCATATATTTTTGTTAGTACAATTCCAAATCGTCTTTTGTTGGCAGGTGAAAAAGTTCATATCATTTACACCTGCTAATTTCGTTAACATTTTCATAAACGCCATAGAAGCAACTCATTTTTCTTTCCATCATAGTAAATATCCAATGCGCGCGCATGCGTGTGTGTTTAGAAATGGATACGGATTGCCGACATTTCTCTGTAGATTTGGTAATATATGGCGATTTCCATTTGTACCTTCTGATAATGTTCAGCAAGCATTGGTTTCCGCACTCTTTGTTTTGGTAGGAGTGGTATGTTAGTGTCGACCACGTTCGTGGTAGCAATACGGCAATGTCCACCTTAATGCTTGTCCTATATTGGTTCGTTATGAGTCCTTTTAAACCGGAAGTGATCACAAAATGATCTCCCCTGATTCATCTCGCTGTCTTAAGGGTTCAGTGGCCATCGACCATTTCGTTGTTCCATCTCTTCTACAATGAGGCGCTGAAAAGCTCCTGGCTTTAAGGGCTTTGCGAAAGGCCTAATTGGAGGTTCAACCTTCCGAGCTCTTTTACAGGGCTTAGAAAAACTGACGGGCGTTAGCGGTAAGTGTGTGAATCTAAGAGAGGAATATGTTGAATAAAATCAATAATTACCCAAACTCAGGAACGTTTCAGTCACCCTCGTAGTATTTTTTCGTTTTTTGTTTTTCGTTAATTTTTTTTTACCACAAATGGTTGACTTTACTTTTCCAAATCTCTCTTGGCGTGATTATTTTTTCACTGCAGTTTCAATTTTTCTAGCTGGATACATGTAAATAGTTATTAAGAGAGCGATTTTTTAAAGGCGGCGAGCTATCAAGATCGTAAGCACCTCGAGAAAAATGCTTAGCAGCATTTCATCCGTCTTTACTTTGTGAGTTCAAATTCCACTGAGGTCGACTTTACCTTTCATCTTTTCGGGGTGGATAAAATAAGTACCAGTTGAATACTGGGGACGGTATAATCGACTTATCCTCACTTCCTGAAATTGCTGGCCTTATGGCAAAATTTTAAATCAATATAGTAAGGAATTGGCAGAATTGTAAGCAGACCAGACAAAATGCATAGCGGCATTTACTGCGTCTTTACGTTCTGAGTTCAAATTCCGCCGAGATCGACTTTACCTTTGATCTTTTCGGGGTCGATACAATAAATATGGATTGAGTTATGGGGTTGATGTAATCGACTTAACCCCACATGGCCTTGTTGCTGGCCTTGTTCCAAATTTTAAAACTAATATAGTTACTTTTAACCGTCCAGTTCGATAAAACCCAAGATCACACCACTATCGAAGCAGAATGTTCTTTATCAATCTGAAGAGGTCGACTGGCAAAAATATAATTCCAGTACAGTAATCCCTCGACTATTGCGGGTGTTACATTCCAAAAACACCCACGATAGGTAAAAATCTGTGAAGTAGAAACAGTACTGTATTGTATATTTTTTTAATCATTTTTATAATTTCTATATATTTATTTTATTATAAATGCAAAACAACACAACGGAAGAATCGATGTAAGCTTAAATAATAAACTGCGATAGGTGAACCGCGATGTGGCGAGGGATTACTTTATATTCAAATGCGATATTATGTATCACGCCGGCAATTTTTCAGATGACTATGTTCAAGATGGTGTACGATAAAAATAAATAAGAAACTCATATACTCCGATTATAGTTAATGCAATTGTTTTGTAGATATATACATCTGTTGTTTGGGTCGTTTCCGTCGTCAAAGGTTTCACAATGTTTTTCTATTTTCTTTTTTCGTTTATTATTATGCTTCATTTTTTTATCAGAGTTATTTTAGTGAAAGTTAATTTTAGGTCAAACACTTGTGGGATTAATGCTAATTACGAGTTCTTCTCAGGGTTGTACAGGATCTGATGTCAAATAGCTAAGTGGATCCCTTGTAAGACAACCATCGTATGATTTATATCTGACTCATGATCCCAGATCCACTGCAAGCATTTTGTTGCACTTCTCTTCAATGCTCTTAAGATATTGCATCATAGTGAATTGACCTGCGGCAGGAAATAGGAGTCACATCGCGATGGAGTGTTATCTATTGTCCAATCGAAGATAACACTTAACGCTCATCGTATTTCTGAAATCTAACCTCATCTCAGGAATTATTGCAATAAAACATGACCAATAAACTAAGAGCCTGTTGATAGCTAGTCACTATTCAATTGATTGTAAAAACATATAAGCACTCTTGAAAAAACAGCCGAGTGGCCTAGTGTCAACAGATCGACACATTAAGCTACTATTATTATTATATTATTATTATTATTATTATTATTATTATTATTATTATTATTATTGAGTGAGGGAGCAGTGCATGCCAACAAAGTGACACTGGGGTAAAATATACGAAGCCCAGTATACCCATCATGACTACCCGTCTGATAAGGATACACTGAGCACATGCATCACAACCATATGTGCGCGATATGGTTATCTCATACCAAGATAAACAGCGCATGACCTTGCAGGTGCGGCCCAGTTAGAATTTTCTTGTCGTCGAGTAACCCATCCCACTCAAAAGGTTCCTGAATAAGGGTTGGTTAAGGATGTTGAACGAAACACCCATGTTTCCAGAGGTGATTAATTCAAACCCCAAAGAATTCCTCTCAAACATGGCTATGATGCTCCCCCACTACTTCTGCTCGTGATCAGAGATGCACATATCGTCAGCCACTAAGGGACATGCTCAACTAGTTAAGGTCAAACAAATGACAAGCAAATCTGTGGTATTGAGCAGAATATTTACTGTAGCCCATCTTTTATACCAAGACAAAACAATGTATGTGATAATACTTCCAATCAGTTAAGATCAGAAGTGAGGAGAGCCACTGTTTGGTACTGCATCATCTTTATTATTATTATTATTATTATTATTATTATTATTATTGAGTGAGGGAGCAGTGCATGCCAACAAAGTGACACTGGGGTAAAATATACGAAGCCCAGTATACCCATCATGACTACCCGTCTGATAAGGATACACTGAGCACATGCATCACAACCATATGTGCGCGATATGGTTATCTCATACCAAGATAACAGCGCATGACCTTGCAGGTGCGGCCCAGTTAGAATTTTCTTGTCGTCGAGTAACCCATCCCACTCAAAAGGTTCCTGAATAAGGGTTGGTTAAGGATGTTGAACGAACACCCATGTTTCCAGAGGTGATTAATTCAAACCCCAAAGAATTCCTCTCAACATGGCTATGATGCTCCCCCACTACTTCTGCTCGTGATCAGAGATGCACATATCGTCAGCCACTAAGGGACATGCTCAACTAGTTAAGGTCAAACAAATGACAAGCAAATCTGTGGTATTGAGCAGAATATTTACTGTAGCTCATCTTTTATACCAAGACAAAACAATGTAGATGATAACACTTCCAATCAGTTAAGATCAGAAGCCACGAGAGCCACTGCCTGGTACTGCATCAGGGCATTGGTACTGCATCAGGGCATTTATACTGCATCAGGGCATTGGTACTGCATCAGGACATGGTACTATTATTATTATTACTATTATTATTATTATTATTATTATTATTATTATTATTATTATTATTATTATTCAGTAGTTTTATTTTTATAGCGTGCTTTCACTTCACTACCGAGCGCAGCTCTGTGTGCCTTGGGTATGTGCTGTGATGTGTTGTGATGCTCTGATGGTTATTGTATGGAAAGTGTTCTGCGTAGGATGTGTGTAGTGCCTAGTAGTGCAATTTTCTGTATGTTATATGTGTTTGTAAGTCCTGGTGTTTTTGTTATGTATTTGTCTGAATATTTTTTTATCATGCCTAATGCACCTACTATGATAGGAATTGTTTCTGTTTTCAGATTCCACATTCTAGTTACCTCAATTTCCAGGTCTTTGTATTTTGAGAGTTTCTCCATTTCTTTTAGAGACACGTTGTCATCAGCCGGTATTGATACATCAATTAGAAAGCATTTTTTTTTCTTCATGGTCTCTGACAACTATATCTGGTCTGTTGGCCTTAATTTCTCTATCTGTGTGTATCGGCATATCCCAGAGTATGGTTGCTTTCTCGTTTTCTGTGACCTTTTCTGGTGTGTGCCTATACCATCTTTTTTCTGTTGTTATTCCATAATGTTGGCATAGCTTCCAATGTATGTAGGTTCCAACTCTGTCATGTCTGTGAATATATTCCTTCTTAGCCAGGACTGGGCAGCTAGAGATAATATGATTTATTGTTTCTTGTCCATCTCCACATATTCTGCAGTTACTTGCAATATTTCTTTTCATTACATGTTTTCGGTAATTTCTGGTGGGGAGGCTTTGGTCTTGTGCTGCAATTAAAAATCCCTCTGTTTCTGCTTTGAGTCCTGAGCTTCTCAACCATTGCTGGGATTTTTCCTTGTCTATTTCTTTTGCGTTTAGTTTAGTCCAGTATTTACCATGAAGGGGCTTTTCTTGCCATCGTTTTATCATGGTTCGTTGCTGTTCTATTTTTAGTTTGGATTTCATTTGTTTTATAGCTTTTGTTTTTTCTCTTCATCTTCTTCTTCTTCTTCTTCTTCTTGTTTATTAGGTGGCATGATTTCTTGTTTGTATTTGTCAGCTTCCTTAAATACTTAACAGTTTTTTTGTTTTGCTCGTGTTTTGCTGCTATCTGGATCAGTTTTCCTTCCTTCTGAAGTAGATATTTTTGCAGTCCTATGGTGGTTATTTTATAGTAGTTTTCCAGCTGTATAGGCCTCTACCACCTTCTATACGTTGTATATATAGTCTTTCTATGTCAGATTTTGGGTGATGCATCCTAGATCCTGTCATTATTTTTCTTGTTTTCCTATCTATTTTGGTCAGTTCATTTCGTGTCCAGTTAAGGATATTGTAGCTGTAACTTATAACTGGACAGCTAAAGTGTTGATACCTATTATCTTGTTTTAGCATTGAGCTCTGTGTTTAGTATTGATCTAACTAGTCTATAATATTCTTTTTTTATTTTCTCTTTCATTTGTGTGTATTGTTTCTTATCTAGTTCATGGATTCCTAAGTATTGTAAGTTTGGCTTTGGTCTAATTCTTTTATTTCATTGGTTTTATCTAGTGTGATGTTGTTACTCTTAACTAGTTTTCCTCTTTTCATGGTTACTTTGGCGCATTTTTCTAATCCAAATTTCATATCTATTTCTTTGGTAAATCCATGAACTGTCTTTAATAGTGTTTCCAGCTGTTTGTCATTTGCTGCGTATAGTTTTAGGTCATCCATATATAAAAGGTGGCTGATCGTTTTGCCGTAACATTTATATCCGCATCCAGTTCTATTTAGCATATCAGATTATTATTATTAGTATCATTATTATTATATTATTATTATTTTTTATTATTATTATTATATTATTATATATTATTATTATTATTATTATTATTATTATTATTATTATTATTATTATTATCATTATTATTATTATTATTATTATTATTATTATGTGGAGGCGCAAGGCCTAGTGGTTAGGGCAGCGGACTCGCGGTCGTAGGATCGCGGTTTCGATCCCAAACCGGGCGTTGTGAGTGTTATTGAGGCGAAAACACCTAAAAGCCCACGAGGCTCCGGCAGGGGTGGTGATCCCTGCTGTACTCTTTCACCACTCTTTCTCCTACTCTTTTTTCTGTTGGCCTGCTCGCTTAGCCAGCGGGGTGGCGTCATTCGAAGGCTAAAACAATGCGAACGCATTGTGACCAGCGATGTGTAACTACATCTGATGGACTGGTCGGTCACGTGATGGTGATGATTATTATTATTATTATTATTATTATTATCATTATTATTATTATTAGTATCATTATTATTATTATCGTTATTATCATTACCCCCCCCCCACATCAATTGTTGACCTTGTGCCAAGAGGTGACACTATTATCATTATTTTTATTAAGAACGCGATGAGCTGGCGGAATCACTAGAACGCCGGGCGAAGTGTTTGGCAGAATTTCGTCCGTCTTTACATTCTGAGTTCAAAATTCGCCGGGGTCGATTTTGCCTTTTCATCCTTCTGGGGTCGATAAAATAATTACCAGTTGAGCACTGGGGTTGCTGTAATCGACATACCCAGTCCTCTACAATTGTTGGCCTTGAGCCAAAATTTGAAATCATCATTGTGTGAGAAAACAATGCATGCCATCAAAGTGATATTGAGGTTCAAATATACGAAGCCCAATATACTCATCATGACTACCCGTCTGATAAGGGTAGACCAGGCACTTGCATCACAACCAATATTCACGACATGGTGGTATCGTATCAAGGTAAACAGCGCATGACCTTAAAGGCGGGGCCCAGTTAGTATTTTCTTTTAGTCGAGTAGCCCATCTTGCTCAAATAAATAAACGTTGCTTAAGGATGTTGAACACCCATCTTTCCAGGAGTGAATTATTCAAACTCCGAAGAATTTCTCTCAACACATGACTACGATGCTCCCCCAGTACTTCTGCTCGTGATCAGAGATGCACATATCGTCAGCCACTAAGGAACATGTTCAATTAGTTACGGTCAAGGAAATGACAAGCAAATCTGTGGTATTGAGCAGAATATTTGCTGTAGCCCATCTTTTATACCAAGACAAAACAATGTAGATGATAACAGATCCAATCAGTTAAGATCAGAAGCCACGAGAGCCACTGCCTGGTACTGCATCAGGACTGAGACAAATTATTATCATTTTCGTTAGCATCTTCTTTCAGTTCTGTTTCCATTTCTTGCCGAATGTCTTCCTGACACCTAGAGCAGAGAAACGTATTGTATATATTGGTAGGCCATTAAAACAAATACACCAGATTGTTCATTTACAGACATATGATAGAGAAAAAGAGGAGGACAGAGAGAAAAAGGAAAGAATTGAAAAATAGAAAAGTAAACAAATAAAATAATGGGGGGGAGAAAGAAATTCAGAGCGACAATGCTCTTCGCAATACGTGTGACATACGAGTTAAGACAATCTTTGCGTTCCCTGCATGGATCGTAAGCCATGGATCATTCTTAAATAATTTTCAGTTCCTTTTTTGATCATTCCAAGTGCTCCTGCAATCACTGGTATTGTAACCGTCTTGAGATGCCACATCTTTTCGATTTCGATTAGCAAATCTTTATATTTTCTGAGCTAATCAAATTTTTTTGCCGAGATATTATGGTCACAGGGTATGCTCATGTCAGTCAATAAACAGACTTTAATGCTTTTGTTTTTCATAACAATATCTGGTTTATTTGCCCTGATGGTGTGGTCCTAACATACTGGGAAGTTACATTTTCTCCCTCAGTTACAGCCTCAGGGTGGTGCTTGAACCATTTGTCAGCAATTTTGATTTCATAATGCAGACACATTATCCAGTGTAGATATTGGCAAACTGTCTTGATTTGTACTCTACAGGTGCTAAAACATTACATCCAGCGATTAGGTAGTCGACTGTTGTTGTTGTTGTTGCCTTTGCACAGCTTCTAACACTACAGTGTCAGCTGTTCACGACCAGTGAACTGAGGTAACACCTCTTATTTTTCGAGCACCTTCCGGAGTATTCGAGCGGTTCCAAACAGTGCTGTTTTCTGCAAGTGCTCCACCCTTATTGCAGCCCCTATTTGTTCCACGTACTTCTCGAGATTTTTGCTCACTTTTCCCAGGGCTCCGACAATTATTGATACTACTGCTACCTTTTTCATCGACCACAACTGCTTAACCTCCCAAGCTAACCAGTCATATCTCTCGACTTTTCTTTCTACCTTATCGCATACCTTGTTGTCAGCTGGGCATGCCATGTCTATGATCCAGCATAGTTTGTTTTCTTTCTCAATTAAGACTATGTCCGGCTTCCTATTCTCTATCTCATGGTCGAACTGAATCATAAAATCCCATAGGATCTTTGCATTTCTATTTTCGACAATGCCTTCAGGTTTGTGGTCGTACCAAGTTTTTTCTCTGTCAAGTCCGTAATATTATTATTATTATTATTATTATTATTATTATTATTATTATTATCATCATCATCTTCATCATCATCATCATCATCATCATCATCATCATCATCATTATTATTATTTATTGTCTATGCACAGCTTCTAATTCTAGAGATGTACTACGGTGCCAGCTGTTCACTACCAGTGAACTAAGGTAACACCCCTTATTTTTCGAGCACAATCCGGAGTATTTGAGCGGTTCAAGCAGTGCTGTTTTCTGAAGGTGCTTCACCCTTATTGCAGCCCCTATTTGTTCCATGTACTTCTCGACATTTTACTCACTGTTCCCAGGGCTCCTACAATTATTGGTACTACTATCACTTCCCAAGCTAACCTGTCATACCTATCAACCTTTCTTTCTTCCCTATTGCATACCTTGTCAACTAGGCATGCTATATCTATGATCCAGCATAGTTTGCTTTCTTTCTCAATTAAGACTATGTCTGGCTTCCTATTCTCTATCTCATGGTCGCACTGAATCATTCAATCCCACAGGATCTTTGCATTATCATTTTCGATGTTGCCTTCTGGTTTATTGTCGTACCAATTTTGGGCTCTGTCAAGTCCACACTTGTTGCAAAATGTCCAATGGACAATACTTGCTATATTGTCATGATGTCCCTTATGTTCCTTCTGGGCTAATGGCGTACATTGACTAGTAATATGCCATATGTTTTCACCATTTTGTACACAAATTTTGCATTTCTCACTTTCTGATGTGTTGTCTATTCTGCATTTGATGTAATTAGTTCTTGATGCTTGCTCTTGGGCAGCACAGATTAAATTCTTTTCTTTATCCACCAATTTTCAGTTTCATTTATTCTCCTACAGAAGCTTAGCCTTCTTACGTCCAATAATAGTGGTTCGGTGGCATTTTTTACCTAACATGCTATGTTGTTTTCTTCTGCTCTAATGCTGTGTTTGCATCCAATCAGTCCTCTTTCCCCTCTTTTTCTTGAAGCATTATAGTCTGTCTGAGGGACTTCTTGGGTGAAGTATCCCATATCTAGTCAGCAACTTCCTTGTATTTCTGTCTAAGCTGTTTAGTTCGTCTACTGTCCATACGGTTACCATATTATTATCTCCCTATATATAAACGGCAAAATATCTGTCTGTGTGTGTGTGTGCGCGCGTTCTTTATACAAATCTACAATTTTTCAATTAGAGGGATCGCACTTTCTAGCTGTATGTGACTGGTCGGAGATTTGGACAGTACTCGCGTGTATGTACGCACGTAGCTGTATATGCATGCACTAGCACTATGACCCGGCGTTGCCGGGTTATTATCATTATTTTATATTATTATTATTATTATTATTGAGTGAGAGAGAAGTGCATGCCATCAAAGTGACACTGGGGTAAAATATACGAAGCCCAATATACCCATCATGACTACCCGTCTGATAAGGGTACACCAGGCACATGCATCACAACCATATGTGCGCGACATGGTGATCTCATATCAAGATAAACAGCACATGACCTTGCAGGTGCGGCCCAGTTAGAATTTTCTTCAGGTTGAGTAGCCCATCCCGCTCAAAAGGTCCCTGAATAAGGGTTGTTTAAGGATGTTGAAAGAACCACCCATGTTTCCCGAGGTGAATTATTCAAACCCCAAAGAATCCCTCTCGACACATGGCTATGATGCTCCCCCACTACTTCTGCTCGTGATCAGAGATGCACGTATCGTCAGCCACTAAGGGACATGCTCAACTGGTTAAGGTCAAACAACTGGCAAACAAATCTGTGGTATTGAGCAGAATATTTGCTGTAGCCCATCTTTTATACCAAGACAAAACAATGTACATGATAACACTTCCAATCAGTTAAGATCAGAAGCCATGAGAGCCACTGCCTGGTACTGAGAGCCACTGCCTAGCCATGAGAGCCACTGCCTAGCCATTATTATTATTATTATTATTATTATTATTATTATTATTATTATTATTATTATTATTATTATTGTTGTTGTTGTTGTTGTTAAGGCGGCGAGCTGGCAGAATAGTTAGCACGCTGGACGAAATGCTTAGCGTAATGCTTAGCGTTATTTCAGCGGTCGCTACGCTCTGAATTCAAATTTCGCCGAGGTGGACTTTGTCTTTCATCCTTTTAGAGTCGATAAAATAAATACCAGTTGAACACCGGGGGTCAACGTAACCGACGAATCCTCTTTCCCAAAATCACTGTCCTTGAGGCAAAATTTGACACCATTATTGTTGATGTTGTTGTTAAGGCTGCAAACTGAAAGAATCGTTTGCTCGCCCGGCTTAGCGATATTTCGTCCGGCTTTACGTTCTGAGTTCAAATTCCGCCGAGATCGACTTTGCTTTACATCTTGCACTTTACAATTCTTGCAGTTCCAAGCAATGCCGATTTTTGTAGCTGTTCTGCCTTCACACTTGCACCGATCATGGTAGTTGAGTGCATTATTATTGTTGTTGTTGTTGTTATTCAGTTGTTTTATCTTTATCACGTGCTTTCACTGCACTATTAAGCGCAGCTCTGTGTGCCTTTGGTATTTACTGTGGTTTGTTGTGATGCTCTTATTTTTACTGTATTGAAAGTGTTTTACGTAGGATGTGTGCGGTGCCTAGTAGTGCTATTTTCTGTATGCTTGTTAGTTCTGGTATATTTGTTATGTACTTGTCTGAATATTTTTTTATCATACCTAATGCGCCTACAATGATAGGAATTGTTTCTGTCTCTAGATTCCACATTCTGGTTACCTCTATTTCCAGGTCTTTGTATTTTGAATGTTTCTCCGTTTCTTGTTTCTTTTCTCTTTATCGGGGAATAGTGAGGTGTGTTCTTTTGGGTTTTTTCTTTCTTCTTTTCTTTTTTTGTCTTGACCCTTTTAATACTATCATAATATTTCTGTATAGCCGAGGGCAACAGGATATCACCTAAAGCTTGCAAGATACAAATTATTT
Source organism: Octopus sinensis (assembly GCF_006345805.1). Lineage (NCBI taxonomy): Eukaryota > Metazoa > Mollusca > Cephalopoda > Octopoda > Octopodidae > Octopus > Octopus sinensis. The sequence goes on along the minus strand of NC_043006.1, from coordinate 3,165,085 downwards.
TTGTTGTTCTTCAGCCGGAATGACTCACTGAGTTTCCTCTTACTGCCCTCTCTGAGCGCTCCTTTCTTTTCCAGTTACGTATATACCAAAATAACTATCATTTATGTAGTTAGGTCGGTCCATCATAAAACTCTACTACGGTAGATTGGGGAAACGGTGGGTGGATGGATCTTCCTTTATTATTTCTCCTCTTTGCTAGAAATAGCAACGAAACTCTTCCGTATAAAATACAAGGGTAAGACGTATTAGACAATGTAGGCAAGGTTACACTATCGTTGCAAAAGCAGAGCTCAATAAGCATGGATGGAGCTGAAGGGTTAAACATTTGGGAGTTGATCTGCCAGAAGGTGATGTTAATTCATTTAATGTTCACCAAACGTTTGAATACATTAATAATAATAATAATACTTTCTTCTAATAGCACAAGGCCTGAGATTTGGGCGATGGGGACTGGCGATTATATCAGCCCCAGTACTCGACTGGTATTTATTTCATCGACTCTGAGAAGATGAAAAGTAAAGACAACTTTGGCGACATTTGAAATCAGAACGTCGAACGGGAAGAAATGTTGTCCGGCGTGCTACCGATTCTGCCAGGTCGCCGACCTAACAGCAACAATACCATCATCATCAAGAACAACAACATTAATAATAGGCACAAGGTCTGAAATTTATCGGAGTGGGGGCGAGTAGACGATTACATCGACCGCAGTGCACAACTGGTACTTATTTCACCGACCCTGAAAGGATAAATGCCAAGGTCAACTTCGGCAGAATTTGAACTTAGAACGTAAAACCAGACGAAATGCCGCTACGCATTTTGTCCGACGCGCCGCTAACGATGCTGCCAGCTCGTCGCCTTTAAGTAATAATAATAATAATAATAATCCTTTCTACTAAAGGCACAAGGCCGGAATTTTGGGTGGAGGGGACTAGTCAATTACTTTGACCCCAATGTTTCACTGGTACTTTAATTTATGGATCCCAGAAGGTTGAAAGGCAAAGTCAACCTCAGCGACTTTGAACTCAGAACGTAAAGACGGCCGAAATGCCGCTAAGCATTTTGCCGGGCATGGTAGCGATTCTGCCTAGCAGTAGCAGCAGTAACAGCAGCAGTAGTAGCAGCAGCAGCAGCAGCAGCAGCAGCAGCAGCAGCAGTAGTAGTGGTAGTAGTAGTAGTAGTAGTAGTAGTAGTAGTAAGAAGAAGAAGAAGAAGAAGAAGAAAGAAAGAAAGAAAGAAAGAAGAAAGAAAGAAAGAAAGAAAGAAAGAAAGAAAGAAAGAAAGAAAGAAAGACCGTAATAATTTGAGCCTTAGTTTTGATTTTAAGATTATTTATGCAAAAACAAATATCAAAGAAAGCCACAGTGGGGCTCATAATGTTGTTCAACGTCCAGAAGATGGCACTGCTAGGCACAGAGCACATACTCTATAGCAATAGTTCTCAACCGAGATCCATATGATCCTGGGGACCATGTTGGATTTTTCCGTTTAAACTTTTGTGCAACCAATTGTTTATACTTCTATGATACAAACAGTATTTTAACATTTTTAAATACGATTCCTATTAATATTTAATTATGAAAATAAAATGGGATTTCTTAAACATGGAATGGTTGTGGGTTTCAGGTAGAATAAAAGAGGAACCAAAGGGTTCTACAAGCAAAAAAGGGTTGAGGACCACTACCCTATACAATAAGCGCCCGACAGAATCCCACTGTTCACTTAACACAGGATTTATATGATCAACTGCCAAAGCGCATATGAAGGCGCATGGCTCAGTGGTTAGAGCGTCGGGCTCACAATCATAAGGTAGTGAGTTCGATTCCCTGACCGGGCTGCGTGTTGTGTTCTTGAGCAAGACAATTTAATTCACGTGGCTCCAGTTCATTCAGCTGTAGAAATGAGTTGCGACGTCACAGGTGCCAAGCTGTGTCGGCCCCTTTGCCTTGGATAACATCGGTGGCGTGGTGGAGAGGAGAGGCCGGTATGTATGGGCGACTGCTGGTCTTCCATAAAAAAAACAACCTTGACCAGATTTGTGCCGTGGGGAGAAACTTTCTAGGTTCAATCCCATGGTCATTCATGACCAAAGGGGGTCTTTACTCTTGTCCTCATTTTTTAAAATTACAATCACCATCAAATGAGACGGTAGATACTCGTACGAAATCCCTACCTGAATCTATCGCACCGACAGCTTATATTTTGACAGCTGAAACCTATCAATGCTGCACAAACTAGACACCACATTACTAGGACATACGACATCAAGGATACGGCAGAAACGAAGCACAAACACCACCCAACAAAATAAAACGACTCATGTAACGCGGTGGAGGCGCGTGGCTTAGTGGTTAGGGTGTTGGACTCATGATCATAAGATTGCAGTTTCGATCCTTGGAGCGGGCAATGCATTGTGTTCTTGAGCAAAACACTTCATTTCACGTTGCTCCAGTTCACTCAGTTGACAAAAATGAGTAATTCTGTCAAGGACCAGAGTCCCATCTAGCTGGGGAATACTAATGCCATGGAAACTGGGAAAACTCGAAAAGAACTTTACTTTTCTCTACTTCATATAACTCGTAGTCGATACAAAAAAGGAAAGCTAAGTAAGCTTTCCGGGATGTTATTATCCCGAGCCTAGTCGTCGGTTTCCATGGCGAATAAGGGACCGAGCTCACAGCACCCTTCCTGGATGGGACGCCGGTTCGTCGTAGATTTATTTATTTACAGTTGACTGGACCGGAACAACGGGAAAATACGTATTTTGCTCCCGAAAAATGTGTTTTTGTTCCGGCAAAAGAGTGTTTTGCTCCGGAAATTGTTTTGCTCCGCCCGTTTCGAGAATTGAAACCACGATCGTGCAGTCGTGAATGCAGCGTCCTAACCAGTAGGTCACGTGCCTCGTACGGCGTGCAAAGTATTAAAACCACTCTCCGACTAACCTTTTTTCGATTTGATCTTCTAGAAACTGGTTCTCACCAAAACTCTCTCTCTCTCTCTCTCTTTACTCTTTTACTTGTTTCAGTCGTTTGATTGCGGCCATCCTGGCCTAGTACTTATTTTATCGGTCTCTTTTGATGAACCGCTAAGTTACGGGGACATAAACACACCAGCATCGGTTTTCAAGCAATGCTAGCGGGACAAACACACACATACATATACATACATCCCCTTATATAGTCTTTTATTTTCTTATCCTTATTATTTTTTTCGTCCTTAATTTTCGCCTCTTTATCTATATCTCTATTTATTTATATTACCATGTTTTTTTTTCACGTCCGTGTGTATTTATGTATATATATTTATATATTTATATACTCAGATACTTTTTTTATATTCTTATATATATTTTTTATATTCTTATATATTTTTTTATATTCTTATATCTTTTTTATATTCTTATATCTTTTTTATATATTTTTTTTAAATGTTTACTCTTTTGTAATCTTTTACTCTTTCACTCCCCCTTTGTGATCCCTAACTCACTGAAGATTCAACCCCCCAACCCCTTCCCTCTCTATCTCAACATCCAAACTTCCTCATTCTACATCGAGTGAAAGACAGGATGGACGCTTCGATTTTGTGCTGGTGCCCCACTCTGTCGTACGCGACTATGAGGATTTGCATCCCCAACGTAAAACTTATAACGTAATACATGTCCTTGAACTAGTAATTGTACGCGGCTGAAGAAGGCCATAGACACACATTATACATTGTTATAAAACCGTCTAATAAAGGCCCGACACATATGTACTGCTAAATCCTTTGAATCATGTTTTTATTTTGATAAATATACTCTATCACCTACACCACTAAATGGTATATACAGGTGCTTACAACTATCAAGTATTCACCCTGAATTTATATATATATATATATATATATATATACATATATACGACGGGTTTCTTTCAGTTTCCGTCTACCAAATCCACTCAAAAGGTTTTGGTCGGCCCGAGGCTATAGTAGAAGACACTTGCCCAAGGTGCCACGCAGTGGGACTGAACCCGGAACCATGTGGTTGGTAAGCAAAGCTACTTACCACACAGCCATTCCTGCGCCTACCTCTGAATTTTTCTTGTTCTTGATATAAGTACGAAACCTCCAACTACCCCGGAATGCTGCTCGTGCTCTTGATGCACGCTGCAGATTTTTTTCTTTTTTTCAGCCATTTATCGTTTTAAAGTTTCATGTGGTTACCCTCTTATCTCCTTATCTTCCTCAACTAGCACACAACACCTCTTGTCTGGTGTTGGCTTTCTCGGCGGTCATTTACTTCCAATTCCCACTTGAGACAGACGTGAAATCCAGGCTCTCCTAAGAAGAGGCACTTTTTCGTGAGGAACTTCATAAATTTTTCTTCCTTCTTATATGAATGTATGCTTGAGTGTATGTGTGTGCGCCTGTGTGTGTGCTTGTATGTGTTTGTGCTTAAGTGTACGTGCACGCTTTGTATACATATTTGTATAAATATGCATGTGAACATATTGCGCACATTGTAAACTGAAAGAAAGACGGACAGGCAGACAAGCAGGCAGGAATGCAAGCAGACAGGCAAGCAGATACACAGACAGATAGGAAGACAAATGTTTGTCTTTATATGTGTACAGAGTAACAGATCGTTTCATCGTTTGTGTTGCTTAAAGCGGCAATTCCAATGCAAATTAAAAATATAGCTTTAAGGTAAAAAATTTGGATATCTTTTGAGTTAATATCCGAAAAGTCTTATCCAGTCTAACATTGAACTTATAATTTTTATATTTTTATTTCTCACAAAAAGAATAAAAAGAAATGGCGTATGATCTTATCGAATAAATTGTCTTTAAGGTATCTGAAAAGACAGCAAAATACCCAGAAACAATATAGTTATTTTATATCAACAGGAGTAGATCGAAAGTAGAGATTTCACATCAAATCATGAAACAGAGCTGTAAGCTTTCTGTTGATATTAACGAAGAAACCAGGTAAGGAAACAAAGTTCCATTATATGAAACTCGGTGGAAGAAATTTACTTAGAACTCTGTGAAGTAAGAAAAGTAAACAGCGTTTGAAAATAGGATGTTATCAGTTGAGAGATCTTAGAATGGCATCTGATTCTCACATCAGCCGCTAAGGTGTTTCAGACTCACTAGGAAAGGATCATTCATGAGGAAAAAAAAGTATTATCTTTCCACAAGCTATGGCTTTATAACGAAAACAAAACATTGTCATCCCTAAAGGAAATCCCACTCCTGACCGGATTAAAGAATCAATATCACCAACGTTTTCAAAGAGAATAGAGATAACTGAGAAATACCAATCTAGACCGAAGAAAGTTTGGCAATGTTTGTTAAATATTCTAAATTAAAATCGAATAAAGCTAATTGCTAAATAAAAAATTTAGAAAGAAAATCTTTAAAAAAATCTTTATGTAAAATGATTTCTTACACGACACAATGAAGCTGTAAACGAAGCAGGCTTTTGTCATGTGACACTAAACACTACAAAAGATGCACTACTTTAAATGGACATGTATGGACACTCTGGTAATATGTTCGTCTGTCGGAAGGATAAAGACCAACCTTACGGATGACTCATGACTCGCGCGGTGATTTTGTTTACAGTAAAGAGTTACGCCACGTCTCGTTTGTGACTATTTTCGATCCAGTGGCAAGAACAGGTGGAGACGACTGGGGATGGAAACGGAAGCAATGAAGGACCAAGACGTCATATTTGCCTCCTCTTTCTTCAGCATTCCACAATGCATCGCTGTATCCAACTTCCGCTCCGTTCAACCATGAACGTTCTTCTGCAGAATCGTCTGCGTCTAATCTTCACATGCAAAGTCAGGTAAGCCCTAATAGGTTAATTAACCTATAGCTGGGACCCTGATAGGTGCTACTATTTCAGATCACAATAGACCTGGGAATACTAATGGCTTTCCTATATGAGGGATCTTAATTGACTGACTTTTTTCTTTTTCAGTCTCGAAGGAAGATAGTACCGATGACATTTTACAAGTTCTCTGAGGCTGGTGAAAGGGACCGAGGAATGTTCGGTGAAATCGGAGACCTGGCACGAATGCTTCTAAAAGAATGGACTGGACTGAAAGAGCCCAAGGTACTAGGGGGGGTGTTAAATCGAGTGACTGGTAAATTTACCACCAAAACGACTACGGCGAAATTTCAACTCATAGAAAAAGCCGTGAACCCGGAATAGATATAGCAAGGCATCTAACAGTTACCTCCTATTGATATTTTTTCTCCGATTCCCGAAACGAGGAAAGGAAAAACATGACCTCCGTGGGATTTGAACGTAAAGCGCCGGGCGTCAAAACAAATACCGCAAGTTCTGCTCTCCGATGATAGAACGTCCAATCACCGAACGATGACTCATTCTTGTCACCATGTCGATGCTCATACCAGGAATACTTTCGGCTATGGGTCAGCTTTAACAAACAGAGAGGGCGATAGACAATGCACCATCTTTTCAGGCTTACACACACACACACATACACACTCCTAGCAGGTGATATGTAATAAACTCAACATTAGCAAGTTGGAAATGTTTCCAAGTATAATACACAGAGATAAGAGAAGTAAATCAAATATGCACACATGTACCATATATGTATGTATGTATATATATATATATATATATATATATATATATATAATATATTATTAGAGACAAAACCACTATTTTGCAAAACAAACAAGGAAAGACTTAATCAATACATACATATATATATATGTGTGTGTGTGTGTGTGTGTGTGTGTGTGTATTCATGTGGATACAAGCGTGGCAGTGTGGTAAACATGTTCGCTTCGTAAGAAGGTGGTTTCAAGTTTGATACCTCAGCGGGTCACATTGCTAATGTGCCAAATAAGACAAATTTGTTGAATAATTTGATGTATGGAAATTCTACGAAAAGCCACGCATAATGTGCGTGTGTGTGTGTGTGTGCGTTTATGTGTGTATGTATGTGTATAATGTATAGACAGATTTGTCCGTTTATATATACATATACATATATTATATATATATAATATATATATATATATATTATATATATATATATATATATATATATATATATACATGTATGTATGTATGTATATAAAATACACATACACACACACACACACATATATATATATATATATATATATATATATTATATATATATATATATATATATATATATATATATACATGCATACATACATATTGGCCCGTGTTTAACACTAATCAATGACATTATTGTTCATAATCTACGATATGAACTAAAATAAATAGATGTGTGTACGTGTATGAGTGCGTGCGTGACTCTGTGTGCGTCTCCGTGTGAGAGAGTGAATACATTTATGAATGAAACGAAAATGGGCCAAGAGAAATAGCTGAGGGAGGCCAGGGGCACGAATTTGAGCGACAAAAATGAATAAGGGTCTACAAAATATCATACAAAATGAATTCACGATTTATTAAAATTATCAGCACTGGCAGAGAAGGTGGCTACAATGCGTCGGCGGAGGAGACTGGGCTGAGGAGGTTGCACATAGGTATCATATGGGAGGGAACAGGACCCTGTTTGGGACAGAAATGTTGATTCTGATGTCACCAGGAAGAGTATGAGGACGGTGGTCGGGCGCTGTGACAGAAGTCAACCCGTTGGACCCTTTCACCGTGTGTGCATGAGCCGGGAGTGATTCGGGTGGAGAAAAACTGCAAGAGGCTCGCAGTTGGTGCGACGCACTGCTACGGATGATCTGCTTTCGGACAGAAAATTTATTCTGATGTCACCTGGAAGAACATCCAGAAGGTGGTGGGAAGATGTGACAGAAGTCAATCCGTTGACCCATGCACCGTGTGTGAATGAGACGGAAATGATTCGGGTGGAGAAAAACTGCAAGAGGCTAGCAATTAACGTGACGCACTACTAGGGAAGATTGTAGCTCTCGATGATCGACTATGAACCAGGGATGATGGCGATATGGAGAGAAATC
>NC_043006.1:3102100-3152100 GCF_006345805.1 Octopus sinensis | reverse complement strand
CAACAACTCAGATCGCTACTTATGTACATATCTAATTTTAATATTAAACACGTTACATAGGTGGTTTAGCAGAACTGTTAGAGCACCAGAACAGAACAAAATACATAGTAGTATTTAGTTACGGGCTTCTGCGTTTTGAGTTCAAATCATACTGAGTTCAAAATTTTTCTTTCATCCTTCCAAGGTGAGCGCTCGATTGAAGTCGGGAATTACTCAATCGACTTTACCCAACCTCCAAATTCGTGATGGTGTGTCAGTTAGAAATCATTTACACACGTATACCTACATACACACACGTTTTGTTTGTCTTAGTCATTGGATTGCGACCATGCTGGGACACCACCTTGACGATTGTGGTTGAACAAATCGATGCAGTACTTAATTTTTTTTTTCTGTTAATCAGTTGGTTACTTGTGTCGAACCACTAAATTACAGGAACGTAAGCAAATAAACACCGGTTGTCAGACGGTGTCGGGTGACAAACACACAAACACGCATATATGTATGTGGATATAATATATATATATATATATATATATATATATATTAACCTATTAACCGGTGTTGTTCAAACGATGAATAGCGTTGCGTGAATCATTGGTTCGTTTTGTTCTCTTTATTATCATCTTATAATCATCTCATAATAATGACTTTTATGACTCTTATTACTACCTCAGTCAATCTAAATGTATATATTTGTCGTTACCTGTCATAAATAACCTTTTTTTATTTGCAATTTACATTTTCGTTGATTTTTCATATTTTACCCTTACATTCCACGTGTATTTATATTTTCTTTTCGTAACATATTTCTATTATATATATATAATATATATATATATATATATATATATATATATATATTATATATATATATATACATATATATATATATATAGGATCTGCTCAGATTTTTAAATAATTTTTTTCCATATATACATACATATATGTATATATAGGTATATATATATAAGTGTGTGGTGTGATGTATATATATGTATATATATATATATATATATATATATATATATGTATATAAAATACATATATATATTGTATTATATATATACACACACATTTTTTCTCTCCTTGTTTCTGTGTATGTGTATGTATGTATGTAAGTATGTATGTATATCTGTTTGTATGCATGTGTGTGTGTGTATATGTATGTATGTTTGTATGTATGTGTGTATGCATGTATGTGTGTATGTATGTATGTAAGTATGTATATATGTATGCATGTATAACTTCCTTTTATAAGAAAAGTAATCGATATATTTTGTAGATCGAGCGTTCTTTACCCAAGGCCAGCAATGTCGGTGGCGTGAGTAGGTCGATTACATCGACCCCAGTGATCACGTGGTATTTATTTTATAGACCTCGAAAGGCCCTTTGGCGACAAAATCGACCTTGGCGGAATTTCACCTCAGAAGATAAAGACGGACGAAATGCCGCTAAGCATTTCGTCCGGCGTGCTAACGATTTTGCCAGCTCACCGCCCTCAACGCATCTAATAATGGTGTACGCTAGTTTCCCAGCAAGAACGACAGCGATAGAAACTCGTACAACCATTACTAAAGGAAGGAGTTGGAAGCCACACACTTTCCTATTGTTTTGGTAATTAATTATGACAGCGTCATTCTGCTTGTCTGACATTTTTCTCGATTTTCATGTCTTTTTTACTCATTTTCATCGCCAAAAAATACAGAGTCAGCATCAACCGAATTATTCATTCACTTTTAATCGGTGTGTCAATTTGTCATTATTGTATAAGATAGTTAGTTAGTTAATTTGGCTCAAAAGCAAATAGCAAGGCCATGTAGGGGGACATGGAGTTAAGTACAGGGTGGTGTTCATGTAAAGAGTTCAGGCCACTTGAGGTCCCAGGAGGCTTTAACAAAGCGGTCGTCGGCATCTTCACCATTTCGTCTGGCAGCTTGTTCCACGGATCCGCAACCCGGACGGAGAAAGCTCCTCTCCTTCGATTGAGATGAAATCGTCGCAGGTAGAGCTTTTCGGAATGACCCCGCAGCCGATAGTGTGGACAACAGTTTTTCATCAAAACTTTTGTCACCTTTTGACGCTTGATAATTTCCTTTATTTTATCGTTCACCCATATCCCCCCACACACACACACACACAAAAATGTCGTCTGTCAAAATTTTTTCTGTCAATAAAAATGTCTGATTTGGCTTTACCTGTGTAACTGACCAAGATGCAACTAAAAAAGGCATAATTTGCAATCTGATATTGAGTAATGGAAATTTGAGAACATCAGAACAGAGAAAATCTCAAAAACTTAGCATTTGACTTTATGTATATGTATACACTTTCCCAAAGTATAGCTTTAAACTACATCCGTTAGAGGGATCCTGGTTTGGGAATTCTAAAGCTTTTCAAAGTGTGGAATCACGTCTTAGCCGTTATTGTTCCCAGGTCTAATCAGGCCCGGTGTGGTAGTACCTGCCAGTTATGGGCTAATTAACATATCACAGAATTGTCTCCAAAACAAGTTCTTTACCCAAGGCCAGCAATGTCGGTGGCGGGAGTAGGTCGATTACATCGACCCCTTAATTTCGTTGTCTCTCTTTCTCTCCTTCTCTTTTTCTTTCTCTCCCTCTTTCCCTCTCTCACTCTCTCTCTCTCTCTCTCTGTCTCCGCCATAGCCCTCACCTTCTCTATGCTTACTGTTACTCTTTCCCCATCATGAGGAATAGTATGAGTATCATTGAATAGTGAGAGGGGGTCTAAGTGTTACACACTGACACACAGAAATAAGTTTTCGCATTTGTTATATTAAATGTGTATATATATATATATGTGTGTGTGTGTGTATGTATGCATGTATACACACACAAGAGGCCTGGGCCTGGTCAATAAATATCCGGACTGTTGCTATAGTAACGAAGGTAAATCATGCAGAATGAAGCCACTAGGCACAGATTGACCTTGAACTCTGCTGTGCATGCGCACTAAGTTTTAACGTTCTAACTCATTTCCGTTGTTTATAGCAGTGATTGGAGGGAAGGTGTGTAGCGTGTGATCGTCGCATTGACCATGACAGAGAAAGTTGTTATAGCGATACGTGCTCAGAGGCCTACGCATAGTTGCCGAAAGTGTATGGAGTGGAAAGTATGAGCCACACTCAAGTGTACGAATGGTTCAGACGTTTCCAAGGTGGCCAAAAAAATGCCGATATTGATGAACATCCTGGGAGACCCGCAACCAGCAGAACTGAGAGAAACATCGCAGATGTGCGTGTAGCAGTGAGGGGAAATCATCGAATCCGCGAATTATCAGAGGGTGTGCAGATTAGTTACGATTCAGTTCTGTCCATTATCATTGAAGATTTGGGTATAACACGCGTGTTTGCCAAGTTTGTGCCAAAATTGCTTTCAGCTGACCAAAATGACACTCGGGTTTCAGTCGCACAAGATCTCCTTGATTGTGTTGGGAATGATGGAAACTTTTTGAAAACTTTGCGTAAGCCTCTGAGTAGGTATATCAAAGCTTTTGGCAAAATTTGATGCAGATTCTCTGCTCAACTTTCTCTGTCACGGACAATGCGACGATCATGCGCTACACACCTTCATTCCAAGCATTGCTGTAAACAGCGGAAGTGTGATACAACGGTAAAACTTAGTGCGCATGCACAACAGAGTTCAAAGTCAGTTTGTGCTTAGCGGCTTTACTCTGTGGGCTTTAGCTTCGTTACTATGGCAACAGTCCAAATACTTATTGACCAGACCACACACACATATATATGCATATTTATATATATATATTATATATATATATATATATATATATATATATATATGCGCGTGTGTGTGTGTGTGTGTATACATACATATGTATATATACGTATGTGCCTATGTATATTGTTTGTTCTTGTCATGCTTGACTCATAAGGGTCGGTCTCCCGGTTTCCATGGCGTATAGGTTCCCCACCTGGACGGGACGCCGGTCCGTCGCAGGTGAGCTGCAAGATGCAGGAGGAAAGAGTAAGAGAAAGTTGTGGCGGAGGAGTCAGCAGAAGTTCGCCATTACCTTCTGCTGGAGCCGCGTAGAGCTTAGGTGTTTCGCTCATAAACACACCCATCGCCCGGTTTGAGATTCGAACCCACGATCCCTCGACCGCAAGTCCGCTGCACCAACCACTTGGCCATGTGCCTCCACGTGTATGTGTATGTATATATATGTGTGTGTGTGTGTGTGTGTGTGTGTGTGTGCGTTGTGTGTGTGTGTAGATAGATAGATAGATAGATAGATAGATAGATAGATAGATAGATAGATAGATAGATAGATAGATATATACATACATACATACATACATACATACATACAGAGAGAGAGAGAGAAAGGAGAGAGAGAGAGAGAGAAGCAGGAGTGGCTGTGTGGTAAGTAGCTTGCTTACCAATCACATGTTTCCGTGTTCACTCCCTACGTGGCACCTTGGGCAAGTGTCTTCTACTATAGCCTGGGAGCGACCAAAGACTTGTATGTGGATTTGGTAGACGGAAACTGAAAGAAGCCCGTCGTATGTGTGTGTGTGTGTGTGTGTGTGTGTGTGTGTGTGTGTGTTTCTCTCCCCCAAATCGCTTGACAGCCGATGCTGATGTGTTTACGTCCACGTAACCTAGCGGTTCCGGAAAAGACCGATAGAATAAGTACTAGGCTAGAATAAGTACAAAGAATAAGTCCTGGGGTCGATTCGTTTGATGGTGCTCCAGCACGGCCGCAGTCAAATGACTGAAACAAGAATAAAAGAATAAAAGAATATACATATATTATATTACATTATATTATATATTGTTATGTATTATATATTATATGTATGTGTGCATGCATGTATGCATGTACCTACGTACGCATGCATGTATGTATCGTGTAAATGCTTGCTGTCAGGGATCTCGGACAGTGACTGTCAACATGAAATATCAAAATATCATTCACTGGGTGTCATATGACCTGTGAAGTCTTGTTGCAAATATCGAAACACTTATGAATCTCATTACATAGGCCTTGTTCTCCAAAAGTTGTGTTATCACCACCCAGCAGGATAGCCACTTACAAATAATTGTCAAACTTTCCCTTTTTGAACTATGCGACTTCACAGTTTTGTTTTTGGGGTTGTTTTTTTTTATCGAAATGCTCCGCCACAACCATGTAGCACTGTAGATGATACAAGATAGCAGTGATGGCAAAAATGTTGACAATTTTACTTACAATGCTAAAAGCAGCATCCTGTGCGATACTTCAGTTGATAAGACTTCGGCTACAAACAGAGTAATAGCTAGATACTTGAAGCATCACCTAGTAAAGATTTGCAGTACAAGAAAAATACGTCTCCGCATCAGACTAAACGAAGAGCTTCGCAAGAATTTAAAATGCTTTTCGTTTATACATACATACATATATAAATATATATATATATATATATATAATATATATATATATAGATATATATAGTATATATATATATATATATATATATATATATATATATATATATATATATATATATATATATATATATATATATAATTAGAGAATAACCTCTATTAAGTAATTCAATAGTGAAAGATATTACAAAAAAATTTAAATATACTATAATAGATATTTTTTTAAATCACTAAATTAAATAAGCATTAAATTGATTACGCGCGTTTCGCGACTATATCTTTAAATCGATAATAATAAAATCGATACTATTAGAATTAATTCGATATAAATTTGATTTAATTCGATTTAATTCGATTTAATAATTATATTACTATATATATATATATATGTGTGTCACTTTGTGGTGTGTGTGTGTGTGTGTGTGTGTGTGTGTGTGTGTGTGTGTGTGTTACAAGAGTATCACTGCCAAGCAGCGTTTAAGCATGGGTAAATTTTGGGTTAGTTAAAATATGTTTGTGACTTATTTCAACTTCTAAAGACAAATTCATTGCAGTTACCATGGAGAAAAAATTCTCCCTTATGGTAAAAAGGTGTGAAAGCACCATATTTGTCCAGTGTTGTCCCCTGTCAGATTACCATAGGAGTTTCTAGCTCTTTAGCTGTTATCAGTGGGAAATTTCGAAGAGAGGTAACTCTAGACCAGTGTTTCCCAACGTGGGTCGTGGGAAAATTAGGGTCGGGCATGCGTTAGTGTGGGCTGTGAGCATTTTTGCAAGTAACTTGAATGCACACTTGTCAACCCTAAGCCTATATTTGGACATTGAAATGAAAAAAAAACATCGCCGTTAATCTTTTTTACTTATTTATTATTATTTTTTCTTTTTGTCAATCTCCTCACTCCATCTCTTTTCGATCAACAGTTTATCTATAATACATCTACATGTGGAAGCACTCCGTCGGTTACGACGATGAGGGTTCCGGCTGATCCGATCAACGGAACAGCTTGCTCGTGAAATTAACGTGCAAGTGGCTGAGCACTCCACAGACACGTGTACCCTTAACGTAGTTCTCGGGGATATTCAGCGTGACACAGAGAGTGACAAGGCCGGCCCTTTGAAATACAGGTACAACAGAAACAGGAAGAAGGAGTGAGAGAAAGTTGTGATGAAAGAGTACAGCAGGGATCACCACCAACCCTGCCGGAGCCTCATGGAGCTTTAGGTGTTTTCGCTCAATAAACACTCACAACGCCCGGTCTGGGAATCGAAACCGCGATCCTACGACCGCGAGTCCGCTGCCCTAACCACTGGGCCATTGCGCCTCCACTCATCTACATGTAAATATCAACTAGCTGTTTCAACATCCTATCGCAATGCAGCAGATGTACTGGAAGGAAACCAAACTGCTTGAACTAGAAATGGACGTAAACTTTTTCTCTATGATTTGGCTGATAACTGAGGTCTGAAGGTTGGGTCTTAATTTGAAGTGTTTGTTCTGGATGAGACGTAACTTCTTTCAGCATTAAGGAGAGTGTGAGATAGCAGCATTTAAGGAAAATGACGCACTCACTAGTCATGTGCATGTCCCCTCCGATATATGGGAAACAGTGAATATTACATTCACTGACATAGCGGAGAGCCGCCAAGCTGAATAAAATCACAGACTAGGCATTTGAAACAATATTAAATTGAAATAGCCATCTGTGTATCACACTTAACGTATATACATCGTTGACAAGCACGATGCTGGTAGTGTTGTCCTCAATACGTGTGAATGTAATAGTTACTGTTTTTTATATATATATAAGGGGAATATAAAGGGACAGATTTTTTTCTAGATATATGACTAGCAAGGAAATCTTATTGGTAAGGCCTCAAGTAAACCGAAACGCGTCTGACGTTCATATATATATGTGTGTATGTGTGTGTGTGCGTATAATATTAGGGAATATTATTCCAAACTTACATATTATACATACATATATATATACACATATATGTATGTATGTGTGTATATACATCCTGTGTTCTTAACACAGTATGTCTTTGAAGAGATTTCCTTTCGGCCAAAAACTACAGCATCATACCTGTTACACCACACACCACATATATATATATATATATGTATATGTATATGTATATATATATATATATATATATATATATATATATATATATATATAATATATATATATATATACAGGGGGGGGAGGGTTGGGTTGTAAAACGTGAGAAAGAATACTAATGTATTTATAGTTTAGGTTTTCTCACAACAAACTGAGCTGCTCTTAGCCTATATTTAAACTTAAAGAGGATTGTTATTGATTTGGAATCAGAACCATTGCTTCAAGAATGTCTGTATCATATCAAGCATGGTTTTAGCTTGAATATATCAGTAATTCTGTCATTTCCATCGTCACCGAAGAGAAAGCTGCAGAGTGTGACAACACTGGGTTCTAATCCTGAATGGGAAGACCCCCAAAAGGCTAATGACTATTAAGTGATGAAGGTGCATTGTAGCGTGAATTATGTATTGGTCTCAGGAACAAAAGTTGGGTGATTCCATTCCTGGACAGGGTGGTATTTTGCAAGGTGCATTAATTCACGTTGTCCCACTGCACTTAACTGAAAATGAGTAACAGCTTTATTCAGGTGCAGCCACCTTTCTCTCCAGCTGTCACATCCTTGATGTTCTGCAGGGTCAAAGAGTTGAAGGGCCGAGAGAGCATCTGTCTTCTCACGACTACACAAGCACCTAAAACAATTAAAGAAATAGGTACAAGTTATAAGGTCTCACTTAAGAGTGAAGGCTATAGTGAGTAATGTTTGAAAATTACTAATTGTTCTTCTTAAATTTAAAACATACCAGTTTAGAACAAGTTAAAGATATGTCGAGGGATCGCGGGTTCGAATCTCAGGCCCGGGTGATGTGCGTGTGTATGAACGAAGCACCTAAGCTCCAGGCGGCTCCATCAAGGGACAATGGCGAACTTCTGCTGACTCTTTCACCACAACTTTCTCTCGCTTTTTCGTCCTGCATCTAGCAGCTCACCTGTGACGGACCGGCGTCCCGTCCCGGTGGGAAACCTATACGCCAAGGAAACCGGGAAACCGGCCCTTATGAGCTAGGCATGGCTCGAGAAAGAACAAAAAACATAATTTTCTCTCGAGTAAGTTGAAGTGTATGAAGGCGCAAGTCCAAGCGGTTTGAGTGTTGCACTGACGATCGTGACATAATGGTTTCAATTCCTAGACAGGGTGGGGAGTTGTTCTTGAGCAAAACACTTCATCTCACATTTGCTCAGCTATTCTTTCGACACCTGTGGTACACCTTACACCTTTTCAGGCAACGTCGGTTTAATGGAGGGACTGAGCTAGTGCATGACACATACATAGGATCACTACAAACAATTCATTTTTGCAGGTAGTTCAGCAAAAAATAGCTTAGAGGAAAAGAAGCTGAAGGGACCCAATCGTTCAGCATCTTCGAACAATCGACGGTCCCTTGATTTTCTTGATTTTTCTGCCAGCTCTGTTGTTCGTCACTTTACAACACTTTGCATATATATAGGCATCACTGTGCAAGCACAGGCATGGCTCAGCAGGTGCAGGTGTGACTGTGCAGGCGCAGGCGTGGCTGTATGGTTAGAAGCTTGCTAAGGCGGCGAGCTGGCAGAAACGTTAGCACGACGGGCGAAATGTTTAGCGGTATTTTGTCTGCCGCTACGCTCTGAGTTCAAATTCCGCCGAGGTTGACTTTGCCTTTCATCCTTTCGGGGTCGATTAAATAAGTACCAGTTACGCACTGGGGTCGATATAATCGACTTAATCCGTTGTCTGTCCTTGCTTGTCCCCTCTGTGTGTAGCCCCTTGTGGGCAGTAAAGAAATAAGAAGCTTGCGTACCAGCCACATGGTTCCGGATTCAGCCCCACTGCGTGGCACCTTGGGCTAGTGTCTTCTATTATAGCCTCGGGCCGACCAAAGCCTTGTGGAAATGAAAGAAGGCCGTCGTATACACACCCACACACGCACACATACATATATATATATATATATATATATACATATATATATATACATATATATATGTTATATATATACCTATGCATGTATATATGTATGCGTGCCTTTGTGTCTGTTTTTGTGCCCCCACCACCGCTTGACAACCGGTGTTGGTGTGCTTACGCCCCCGTAGCTTAGCGGTCCGGCAAAAGACACCGATAGAATAAGTACTAGGCTACTCTTCTGGAATCGATTCGTTCGACTAAAATTCTTCAAGGTGGTACCCCAGCATGGCCGCAGTCAAATGACTGAAACAAGTAAAATACGATTGATTTTATATATATATATATATATATATATATATATATTATATTATATATATAGATAGAGAGAGAGAGAGAGAGAGAGAGAGAGAGAGAGAGAGAGAGAGAGATTATTATTAGAGAATAAAAATTCCGGCGTCACAGGGATTCAAATAAAATGAATTATTCTCGATAAGGAAATATATGTTATTTAGAGATAGAAGTCCCCATGCAAAACATCAAATCCTAATATAAATCACACCATATAATAGAATTTTATTTTAATACTTTCTAATCATTTCTAAATTTCTCTGCTACACGTGTTTCATGAGGTGTGTTTAATGTTCCTTAAACACGCAGTCTTTTACAGAAACATTTCTTAAACGCATCCCCAATCGTCAGGTCTCTTAATAACTTTATTATAATTCAAGGAGAAATATTTAAGAAATTTTCCTGTAAAAGACTGCGTGTTTAAGGAACGGTAAAACGAACCTCAAGAAACACGTGTAGCAGAGAAATTTAGAAATGATTAGAAAGCATTAAAATAAAATTCTATGATATGGTGTGATGTATATTAGGATTTGATGCTTTTCATGGGGACTTCTATCTCTAAATAACACACACACACACACACACACATATATATATATATATATATATATATATAATACCAAGACGCATCATCATACTAGGACACATAAGAACAGAAAAAGATCCTCTAATATTTAAACAGTTTCTGGACGAATGTCTCCAACAAATTCCGGATAAACCACCTGCTCCCTGATATATCTCGGCAAACGATGACTCTCCACTCGAATAGGCTGTAGTGCCCGGAGAATGACTAATATGAAACATCTATAAATATCTTTCCCAGATGGTGCTGTTGAGTTAGACATGGGCTGGGTCAATCCTGACTGAAACTTATCTAAGAATCTAAGTATTTAAGTATTTTGTAATGTTTACGGATTGTCTGTTTTGTCATTTTGAAAAAAAAATTTTGTGTGCATGAGTGCTTGTTTGTATATATGTGTGTGTAAGTCTTTGTATTTGATGTATGTACAAGTGTGTGCATGTGTGTGTGCAGGCGATATCACGTGTTTGTCTTTATGCATGTGTCAGTGAGTGCGTCTCTCAGTATGTGTGTGTGTGTGTGTGTGTGCATGGTTCTATGTGTGTGCGCGGAAGAGCATGCACTTATTTTCATGTGTGTGACAGTGCGGATGTAATTGTGTGCACGTGTGTGAGTATATGTGTGTGTGTGCGAGTATGTTTGTGTATGCGTGTGTTTTCTTGCAACAGCAGGCGTTTATGCTCATGTATGTGTGTGCGTCTGTGTGCGCGTGTTTGTGTGTGTGTGAATGTGCATGATCGCAGGTGTGTGCACAGGAGAGCACGCATTTATGTTCATGTGTGTGTCAGTGTGTGTGTAACTGCGTGCGTGGGTATGGGCATATGTTTATGTGTATATATGCATGTGTGCTTGCAACCACATGTGTCTATGTTTATGTGTGTGGTAAAACTGTGTGTGTTTGAGAGTGTGTGTATATGCGTGTGTCGAAATGTGTGTGTGTGTGTGAGCGTTTGTGTGTGGTTTAGTTCTGTTCCGTAATCTATTATACGTTCTTTTCTGAGTGAGATGTCCTTATGGTTCAAACTCAACTTTTAACCTCAATATCCAATTGTACATTGAAACATTGCTCCCCAAATTCAGGATGACGAATTTCTAAGTACTGGATGGAATTGTGCGTCGAACTAAAATATTTAGATCTAAGTTAAAGAGCACTACACCAATATATTTGTTTTCGTTGTTGATGTTGAAGAATGATTTTTAAGAGATCTTTAAACACAAGTACCCACTTCAGACGCAAGAATCCTGTTTAATTTCTCTCCTTGTTTCGTGATACAGATTCCGTTCATTACACATATACACACGCACGCACCACAAACACATACATACACGCGTGCGCGCACACACACATATATATAAATACATAAATTAAGCGAATAAGAGGAGACAATACATGATTACTTCATTTGTTCACAGCTGTCCCTTGATCTGTGTCTGGTTACACCAACTACACTACATCATTCAACATATATATATATATATATATATATATATATATATTAGCTTGTTTACCAGCCACATGGTTCCGGGTTCAGTCCCACTGCGTGGCATCTTGGGCAAGTGTCTTCTACTATAGCCTCGGGCCGACCAAAACCTTGTGAGTGGATTTGGTAGACGGAAACTGAAAGAAGCCCGTCGTATATATGTATATATATATATATGCGTGTGTGTGTTTGCGTGTCTGTGTTTGTCCCCCTAGCATTGCTTGACAACCGATGCTGGTGTGTTTATGTCCCCGTTACTTAGCGGTTCGGCAAAAGAGACCGATAGAATAAGTACTGGGCTTACAATAGAATAAGTCTCAGGGTCGAATTGCTCGATTAAACGGCGGTGCTCCAGCATGGCCGCAGTCAAATGACTGAAACAAGTAAAAGAGTAAAAGAGTAATATATATATATATATATATATATATATATATGAGTGGCTGTGTGGTAAGTAGCTTGCTTACGAACGTGTGCGCGCGTGTGTGTTCTCTTCTTTTTAATTTAGGCTAAACCTTGATCGGGCGCCTGCTTGGATTCAAGGTTGTGAAAGAAAGCATCTCGTTCTATTCATTATCCTTTAAATCTTAAGAAGGTCTTACTGCTTTGTATCGTCCCACACATCGTTATCATTTGTAGTGTATGAATTTAGGATTTGCGTTCTCTCCCCAAGAACCTAAGTTTAGCCATACTTTGATCCAAACTCATTCATATCTATCCTGTTGCTCCAATAATAATAATAGGTTTGAAGCTGAAAAGGAATCTTGGATTTTGCAAACTCGTTACTAATGGTCCATAGATGTCCTCTTTCTCTTGTATTTTCTATCTACATTGGTGTCCAGAGGGCGGAGGATTTCCACAGCAGAACATATCTTTTCATTGTGGTCCCATACAAAAAATCTGACCATTTGTGTTATAACATGGTGGCTGTTTTAATTTATAAGTGCAACCAATATTCTTTTAACCCACCGGCCTCAATATGATCAACTTCGTCTGTAGGTGCTTTCTCTTTTGTTATCCCGATCCAGACTGTTCTGACCACCACATCATGCCTCATGAGAAGATGATGGCTGGAAAACATTCTCTCACAGTTGGCAATAATGTAGTTGGTGTCTTCCGTCTTGATCTTGCACAGCCTACATTTGTTGTGAGTCGATGTTTTCTGCCTTTTATGCTGTAGGTACTTGGTGAAGGATTTTTACTTGCATAGAGGTAGCCTTCGAAGTGGGATGCCATAAACCTGTCGGTTCTTCATGCCAAACTTTTGACATGATTAGTTTCTTTTATGATTTGCATTTTTCGTGCCAAGGACCGATGTACTATCTTTTCAGCGAATTGATCAATTAAAAAAAAAATTTGTCCCGATAAACAGATTTCACCAACTCTCCTTGGGGAGAGATCTGTATCAGCTTTTATTTCATGCCACTCCTCAAGTTCATTAGCTAACCCAGTTATGATGTCGACTTCATCATGGTCACAGATTTGGAGAGTACAGTGACTGGTCTCTTTCCTTTATTGCAGATGTTGTTTATGAGTCACAATACGCGGCTTTATATGACGTCAATACAGATTTGAGATCACGGCCACTATCACTGCGTCGGAAGTATAGCCAGTCTATATCTCCACTGACGTTGAAGTTTCCTGTAATATTGAGCAGCTTGCGAGTTCAAACATCTGTCTCATTGAGATCTTATAGTGACCAGTTCAGAGGACGAAATAGAGGCGTGAGAACAGACATTGCAATGGTGTTGTGAGCAATAAGTTTGTTTCAGTTCCGATGATTATATTCTCTTTACCCTCCTGGGGTAGTAATTCCTGGTCCTCTCCTTATTTATGCGTTCATCACACCTGACAATCTCACCTTGTCCGATATACTTATAATTGTCACCTGACTGTAGAGCCGTTCAGTTTTAGGTTTTCAAAGAATGACACAACTTTTTAAGGTTTTATTTTCAAAAATACGCATTTGGACTCACCAAATTTCATCCCAATGTCAGTAGAAAATTGGCTAATGAGGTCCAATTGTTTTTGTTTTTTTATGTATATTCTCCTCTTCCTCTTTTTAGAGTAAATTTTGATCGACCACTGACTTGTAACAGAACGAATTTTGCTTTAACCACCATCCTTTAAATCTTAAAAAAAGGTTTGGCAGATTTACATAGTCCTATATATCGTGATCATTTGTAGCAAATAAATTAAGGATTTGCATTTTCTCCCCAAGAACCCAAGTTCAGCCATACTTTGTTCCAGACGGGTTGGCATGTATCTTGCTGTTCCAATAATAATAGCTATGAACCTGAAAGTGTATTTTGGGTAGATACTATGTATGTATGTATGTATGTATGTATGTATGTATGTATATATGTATGTATATGTATGTATGTATGTATGTATGTATGTATGTATGTATGCATGCATGTATGTATGCATGCATGTATGTATGCATGTATGTACGTATGTGTATGTGTGCGTGCGTGCTTGTGTGGGTTTGTGTATGTATGTATGTATGTATGTATGTATGTATGTATGTATGTATGTATGTATGTATATATATATATATATATATATATATATATATATATATAATATATATATATTATATATATAGTAAAGAAAAATAAGTTGGCTAGCAAACCTTACAAAGGTCTTGACAATTATTTTGTCGTATTTACATACCGAAATTTACCGGTAAATAATTGTTGGTTACATGAAAAACCACAGGAAAATTATTTACCATTTTTATTATATATATATATATATATATATATATATAATATATATATGAATGAATAAAAGAATGGAGTCGAACGAAGATGTTAACAAAATTCCTTTACTCTCGACATATGTTTCGAAGACAGCATATTTTTATTCCGAAGGAATAAAGGGTGCATTATGCAATCTTCCCATCAGGAAAGATAAGGAGCCTCTCTCAACCACAAGACGAACAAAAATTTCGATGATTGCCTACATGGTGATCACAGCGATAATTTTCCATGCTGACGATAAACATGGGATAATTCATTCACCTATTTATATAAATATATATATATATATATATATATATATATATATATATATATATATATCAAACTGGAACTAACACGACGATAAAATGTTTCCCAGTCCTCCAGCAAAAGCAAATGGTAGACACTCCTGAACGAATTACCTTAGAACTACTTGAGCTTTTCAGGCAAACAAGGATGTAAACCTCAATCGCCACAGTACGCCTGTGAAGAGCAATGATTCTACAAGGGGTGCTGAAAACTTCCTAGTTTTAAGGGTACCACGAAACACCTGGTTGGAGCCCCAACCTTCCGAGTTCTTTTACAGAACTTAGAAAAATTAAAGGCCCGCTACGATAAGTGTGTGAATCTGAGAGGAGAACATGTTGCATAAAATCTTAATTAACTGATCCTCCTGCATTGTTTTCACCCAAAGCCAGTAACTTTTCAGCAGCCCTTCTATTTAGTATCAACTCTGAAAGACATACGCCAGATCAAGAATAAACTATTGTCGACACGAAATGAATTAAAATTTTTTTTTTAATTTTTTTTTATTTTATCTAGTTTCAGTTCACGAGCTGAAGCTAAACTTCAACTAAACAAGCAATGCGCTTCGGATACAGAGAGAGTGCAATATCTGCAACGAGGTGTGTCTAGGAGAGCCATTTCATTCTGGTAGCGTAGCATTTGTTTTCTGTAACAGGTCATGCATCTGGTAAAAAAGGGATTGTTGTCGAGATATGAATTCGTATTTGCAGGAGATATAGTATTGTCACAGTGCGGTGTAGTAAGGCAGCGAATTGAGCAAATCGTTAGCACGATGGGCAAAAGGGTCTGCATTTCGTCTGTCTATACGTTCTGAGTTCATATTCGGCAGAGATCAACTTTGCCTATCATACTTTGAGGGTCGATGAAATAAGTACCAGTTGAATACTGGAGTCGATGTAATTGATTTACTCCCTCCCCTCCTCACCTTACTAAATTCCAGGCCTTGCACCTGGTGTGGAAACGATTCTTATTGTATCTAGTCGACCCGTTTACCTCTCAGCTATCATTAACAACCAAACGTATGATGAACGAACAAGGTAAAATCTATGACAATCATGGGCAGCCGTCGATCCGAAAGAATTATTTTGACATTTTTAGTTGTGCGTCTCGCTTGATGATATGCCATGTCTCACGTGGTCCGCTTCTCTAAAAACGTTGCCCAGGCCTAGTCAGCGCTACAACTCGGCTACTAGAAATAGCAACCGAACAACATCAAATCATATTATGCTGCTTTAAAATTGGAAGGACGCATTAAACAATGGTGTTGCAGATATACAAAAAGACAGGATGGTTCAGGTTGGAATGGCTTTGATCATGGATTCAGTCTGTCCGTCAGATTAGGACTGATCTGGAGCGAAACAACAGCCAAATTTATTAATGCCGCTCCTAAGGTCTCTTCAAGTAGTGTCCATGTTAAAATAAATTCCCTCATAATAAGTCACGTGTCTGCCTTTTCTCGTTATTTCCTTTTCTCTGTCTTAGCCCTTGAAACCTTGAAACGCATTCACCGCAAAGTCCTTTAGCATAGACATGTTAAAGGGTCTGTAGAGCAGAACCCGATATTACAAGGAAGTTAATTTGTGATGTTTTCTTTCACGTATGTGTGTGTGTATGTGTATGTGTGTGTGTGTGTGTGTGTGTGTGTGTGCGTGTGTGTGTGTGTGTGTGCGCGCGCGTGTGTGTGTGTGTGTGCGTGTGTGAGTGTGTGTGTATTTGAACTCATTTATTTTCCTTAATACTTCAGCAGGGAACTTGATGCCAGCTACGTGACAAAGAGAAGGTAAGTATTTAAGACGGTTTATACATTTGTAGCGGAGGTTTGTTTCGAATTAAATAATAACCGAACAGCTCTTTACACAATGATTGTTTTGTTGATTGTGTCTCTATTTATTTCCTTTTTGTTCGTCTACTTTTTTTTATTTTCATTTTGTTTTTTGTTCTTTTCAATTTGCATTACTTATTCTCTTTCTTTCTGCGCGACAATGCATCCCATTCGACATATATCACAGATGACATGCTGCGCGTTTGTTGCATATGAACATATGGACGTTGCGCTGTTTATTTGTCATACATATGTTGTTGAAGCGATTTTGCCCTAAATCTAAAACCACCATCACAGGATCTCTTGAAGAAACATTGATATTAAGCTAAACTGTTAGCTGATCTCCTTGAGTTTTGGACAATGCTATTTCCTGTGTAAACCGAGCAAAACAGTGCCATATACGTTTTCTCATTACCAATACACTCATCAGATAAGTATATAAATAAACTACTAGAGTGGTAATGGTTAAGTTCATAATTGTAATATAAGAGCATCCAGTTTGGGTTCGACCCTACTTGGGAATGAACATCCTTGATCAAATATCAAAGGTTGTTTACACAATCAATGATTCAGTTTTTAAGTCTTTAACTTAACATTCTTGCTCGCCCTCCTATCCCATCTTTGCATAGACTGAGAAAGAGATCGGTGAACAAGCAGATATACAAATAAACAGATGGCTAGGGGGGTGGGGTGGACAAGGGTTTCGAGCTTTAACTCTTTAAGAGATATTATGTATTGTAAAGCGAGTTTCAGGCATTGGCTGAAATAACTTTCAGATTTCCAAGCAATTGAAAAATAGAACATCTTATGAAATATAAAACATAACAAACACACACTCACACCCGCACACACTCACACTCACACACACACACGCATATACACACAAACTCATACACACACATACATACATACGAGGTGTAATCAAAAAGTATCCCACCTTTGGCCAAAAAGCAAGTAATATTTTAAAAAAACACCATTTTGATTTAGTCTCCTTCAAAGTATTCACTTTGGGAGTTTCCACACTTCTGCGTTCCCACCGCTCCTGGAAACATTTCTGACAATCACTTTTTGTGAGGCTGTGCCGTTGAATTTTGCTTAATGTCCCCTGTTGACTCAAGTCTTCTACCTTTGCGTTTTTCTTTGTTTGTTTTAGCTTTGAGAATAGCCAAAAGTCACACGGAACCAAGTCGGTGGCGTAGGAAACCTGACGAACAGTGGTGTGTTTTGCTTGACGAGGAATGCTTGGACGACGGGGGCGGAACGAGCGGTTGCGTTGTCATGGTGGAGTTGGCAGTTCTTTGCTACCCACAGATCGGGTCGTTTTCGCCGCACAGCTTCACGAAAACGTCGAAGAACCCCCAGGTAGTATTCTTTGTCAATTGTCGGACCTTCTGGTGCATATTCATGGCTCACTTTCCACTGAGGTGCGGCCATATTTGAACCTGTTTTACGGCTCATTCATTTGTGTTTTTCCCATAGCAGCATCTCCAAAGGCCATCTGAATCTTCTCGATAGTCGGGGCTTACGTATCAAGCAAGTTTTTGGCAGAATTTGATACAGTATCTTTACCCAATGCACTCGGTCATCTTAACTAAAAAAGAAAAATCACACAGCATACTCTTCACGCCTGTACTCAATGCGTCACTGCGAGCAAATTGCGCAACCTAAAGACACGAAAATTTTTGCGCAGGCTCAGGAAGGATGCGGTCACCTAAAACCCATGCGGCTTTTGCTTACGTATTACGGATACTTTTTGACTACACCTCGTATATTTACATACAGACGTACTTACTTAACTATACATATTCATATAAGCGCACATATAGATACATACATACTTACGTGGTCCGATCAGCAGGTATCCGGACTGTTGCCATAGTAACGAAGCTAAAGCACGCAGAGTAAAGCCGCTAAACACAAATTGACCTTGAACTCTGATCTGCATGCACACTAAGTTTTAACGTTCTCGTTCACTTCTGCTGTTTACAGCAGTTCATGGAAGGAAGGTGTGTCGCGTGTGATCGTCGCATTGAACATAACAGAGAAAGTTGAGCAGAGAATCTGCATCAAATTTTGCCAAAAGCTTTGATATACCTGTTCAGAGGCCTACACAAAGTTTTCAAAAAGTTTTCATCGTTCTCGATACAATCAAGGAGATCTTGTGCAACTGAAACCCGAGTATTTTTTTGGTCATTTGAAAGCAGTTTTGGCACAAACTTGGCAGACAAGCACCTCATACCCAAATCTTCGGTGATAATGGACTGAACTGAACAGTAACTAATCTGCGCATCCTCTCATAACTCACAGATTTACGGTTTCCCCTCACAGCTACATGCACATCTGCGATGTTTTTTCTCAGTTCTGCTGGCTGCGAGTCTTCCAGAACGTTTATCAATATCAAAATTTTTTCAGCCATCACGGTAACATCTGAACCACTCGTGTGCGGCTCATACACTCCGTTCCATACACTTTCTGTAACTTTATGTAGGCCTCTGAGCAGGTATCGCCATGGTCAATGCGACGATCACATGCTACACACCTTCCTTCCAAGCACAGATGTGAGCTAGAACGTTAAAACTTAGTGCGCATGCACAGCAGAGTTCAAGGTCAATGTATGCAAAGCGGCTTTACTCTGCATACATTAGCTTCGTTACTATGGCAACAGTCTGGATACTTATTGATCAGACCTCGTATATGTATACACGCACACTCACACACACACGTATGTGTGTGTGTGTGTGTGTTTGACGCTGAAGTTAGTCACGTTGACACAGAGGTCTATTCATCCTTTAATGTAAAACATCTCACACCCTAAACTTTTGCTCTAAATCCAAACCTTGTGGAAAAGGAAATGCTTGTCTTTGAATCAAGGCAAAGAAACGCCTGTCTAAAGAAGACCTGAGCAGTGAGCAAACGGTCGCATTGAACTGCTAATTAATGTATGGATTTAACTACAAGACAGAAAACAGTAGTGAACTATCGCTGTGCTTGTAACTCTCAAAGGAAAATCCTGCAGAGTATTTATTTTGATCAAGATCTCTACTAACCAATTCCACAAAAGGGCTTAAGCAGTTTCGTCGATCAATTTACATGGAGAAGAGGAAGAGCCGCTTAGGCTTCAGTGAGAAGCGCTGCAAAAGCAAACTATGTCCGTTGGGGAAGTAATGTGCTAGCTACACCAACTATCGCAGTAAATATTGGACTGGCCGGAAAGTTCGTGCCAATTTTTAAAGGAAAGAAGAAGATGGATAAATACTTGCCATTACATTTTTAATCAACCAAATATGAACCATTTTGTTGCACAATGCGTCTCCATCTTTCCTTTAACTTGAAAATACCCACTTCCCAGAATTGAGGTGGTTTCATGGCAAACAATTCATCAAGGTATCTTTTTACATCATCCAAGGAATTGAAAATTTTACCATTAAGACTGTTCTGCAGAGACCTGAATAAGTGGAAATCCGAAGGGGCAATATCTGGTGAATATGGAAGGTGGCGGTAACACATCTCAGCCGAGCTGCAGCAATTTTTGTCTCGTTCCCAAAGCATCAAGTGCCGAAAACGAACTTTCTTTTCTTCCATTTTAAAGGGTTACAGAATTAACACAGGTTCTAGGAACATAAACCTTCTTCCACGAAAAGATAGCTTAAACTGTGCTCTAAATGGAGGTGTAGTCAAATCCTATTTTATGGACTCAACCATGTTCTAAAATAAGTCGAAAGGTAAGCTACTATAAATCGGCACAAACTTTCCGGACAACCCAATATATTTACCCACACGCGCCCGTGCACACACTGCTCTCTTAACGCCAATCCATTCTACTCTATTTCGAACTTAGTTGCACATCAGAACATGTTTCTCCATTTTTAATCCTTTTAATTAAATTTTACTATAATCATTTAACTCCATTCCATTCCACCCAATCCACTTTAAAATTCCACATTTTTCTATATTTCTATATAGCGTTTTTCTATATTGTCTATATTTTTCGTATTATTATCACAAATATAATTTCTGGTAAATTAATAATTTATTTACGCCCGGGCTTGGTTTTGTCATTAAGAAGTAGTTTGTTGGGCAAATGTTTGCTGCTATAGCACCGGGCCAACCTATGTCTTGTCAGTGAATTTGGTAGACGGAAACTGTGGGGACGTCGGTATACATATATGTATGTATGTATGTATGTATGTATGTATGTATGTATGTATGTATGTATGTATGTATGTATGTATGTATGTATGAGCGTATGTATGCATGCATGTATGTATAATATGTATGTATGTATGTATGTATGCATGTATGTATGTATGTATGTGTGTATGTATGTATGAGCGTATGTATGCATGCATGTGTGTTTGTATGTACGTATGTATGTATGTATGAATGTATGTATGTATGAATGTATGTATGTATGTATGTATGAATGTATGTATGTATGTATGTATGCATGTAAGTATGTATGCATGTACGTATGTTATGTACGCATGTATGTATGCATGCATGTATGCATGTATGCTTGTATGCATGTACGTGTATATATGCATTTGTGTATGCATGCATGCATGTATGTATGTCATTATTCAGTTTATTTCAAGATTTCTTGTCAAAAGAGAAAGAAATGGTTTCTAACTTAGCTCCAAGGCTCCTTCATTGGAATTTCAACATCAACAACGGTGTATTTTTGTTTGTATGTATGTATGTATGTATGTATGTATGTATGTATGTATGTATGTATGTATGTATGTATGTATGTATGTATGAGCAGATTAGTATGTTTTATGTATGTTTTCTAATGCATACAGTTGCATATCTAGACATATTCATATATAAGTGATAAACTTCTGGAAAGTTTTACAGATTTTTACAGTTCCAGTGATGGACTATATCTGTAGTCTTCGAATTATCTCCCTCCTTTCTGGTTTTGAGAAGCCTAATTTCTCAAGATTTGTATTTAGGCAGTGTGTTACCCATCCCAGGGCCCCTCTTCCGAGATCGTGCACAATCAAAAGCCCATACTTCGTTGGAACATGTTGGCATGCACTCTAGACTCCATGCAAATCATTTATATTTCTTCGGGACGCATGTTGTCATTCCAACACGAGACACAACGTACGGAACTTTTAGCACTCTGCTGTAAGACAAAGTTCTAGTATTTGCAGGACTTTCAGCGCCAATATTTGTTCTTATTTCGCGTTAGGTAATTCAAATATAAATTACGGTGTATCATTCCAGTCTTTCTTCCAAAAGTGCGAGCTTTAAACTTTTGAACCCTTTGTATCAGCTGTGTGTGACTGCTTATATCAATAGTTTTGTGCGCATGCGTGCGTGTGTAGTTCTATTGGATTGCTTCCAGTTCAGCAGTGAACTTCACGATATCATTGCACCTCAACTAGGAGCTGTAATCTGATAGAATTCTACGTATTTGATTTGTTGTTCGGAATTGTTCTAGGATCCACCCTGCTAGTTATCTGCACGCCGCTACCATCTTAGCAATATGCATATTAATTTATGCGCCATTAATCATAACAGCAGAATTCTTCAAACTCTCTTGCTTTGTTTTCATCACCCAACCTGCATGTGATATTGGAATCGTTTTGTAGGTTGTTCACACTATCAAAACACTCAAGCGCTTTGATATTTGGCTCTCCTCAGCGCAGATAGCAACAGTCGTTGTTCTGATAACTGTGAATATTTCAAGATTTCTGTGAGTGCTGTTACAATCTATAACTTCCTAGAAACAATTCTATGGGCTACTTTTCTGGGAATTGTTGACTTCTTTGACCGTCACAACTTGGACGCCACAATTTTGACTGTTAATCATTTTTTTTTTTAAATCTATCATTCACTTTATTTCTTAATCAACAGCCGGATTACGGGGGCGTAAATGAACCAACACTGGTTGTCAAGCGGAGTCTGGATTACCGGAAAAACAAAGTGCTATGCTAAGACCAGACTTTATCTATAATACATCTACACATGTAAGTATCAAGTAGCTGTTTGAACACCCCATCGCTGATGTGTTGGAAGGAAACCAAACTGCTTGAACTAAAAATGAGCGTAATTTTTCTCTCCGTGATTTGCCTGATATTTGAAGTTTAAAAGTTGGGTCTTAACTGGAAGTATCAGTTCCCCTGTCTCATGTGGAAGAGACATGTAACTTCTTTCAACTCTAAGGTGAATGTGAGCTTGCCATATTCATGGAAAATGAACAGTTAGATCTTTTATTTTTTTACTTGTTTCACTTATTAGACTGCGGCCATGCTGGGGCACCATTTGGAGAATTTTTTTAGTCAAATGAATCGATCCCAATACTTTTTTTTCTTCTTTTTAAAGCCTGGTATATCGATGTTTTACCGAACTGCTAAGTTACGGGGACGTAAATACAGCAACACCAGTTGTCAAACGGTGATGGGGACAAACACATATACAAACACATGCACGCACACAGACACGCACACACATACGAGGGGCTTCTTTCAGTTTCCGTCTACTAAATCCACTGACAAGGCTATGGTCGGCCCGAGGCTCTAGTAGAAGTTACTTGCCCACGGTGTCATCACGTAGTGGGACTGAATCCCGGAACCATGTGGTTAGGAAGCAAGCTCTTATCACCCAGCCACGCCTGCGCTATATTACATCGTTCTATAACACCAGAGACGATGGTTGCCTTTTCTCTATACATTGGCGAAAACTCTTTGTGAGGCTTCAGTCAGTGAGATTGTACAGGAAGACTCTCTTTTACAGTTCATTGGTCGCCTCCATGGCTCATTGGTTTATAGTTGAATGGGAATTTTTGTGGATAGTTTTATAGGGTGGCAGTCATGTTTATATAGGCCGCTTTTAATTTCCCCTGTTTTTAACTGAACGCATTCCTGTGCGCGTATTTGAAAGTGTACGTGTGTTTATGTGTGTGTGTGTGTGGGTGTGAGAGAGAGAGTTTGTTCACTGACTCTAATTAGATACCTGAGATTCGATTTCTGTAAACGTTAACGTGTAAATGGCGTTAGTATTCTGGTAGCGTTGGCACCTTGAGTTTTTATCATCCGTACTACTTCATCATTGTCTATACTCTTTGTAGTTCGGACCAATTTCGAAACTGACTTTATTTAGGTGTTAGCAGCATAATATAATCTCACTCATTTCTCTTGTTAAGGAAAAGTGATTATATTGCATTTTTATGCATTTTTATGCTCAGGGTTACACAAGCTATCTTTTTCCATTTGTGTTCGTAGTTATGTCCTTCTGTTCTCAAATGGCGGTGCCCCAGCATGGCCACAGCTCATGAGCTGAAACTAAAATCAATCAATACATATTTGTTCGGAGGTGTGCGCACGCGATATTAAATAGATACAAAAAAAGTATCAGATAATTGTGGCATCTACGAGACATTAAAGAACTAATTGTAGACACAACAGCCAATATATGCTTTTTTATGTTGTGGTTCCGTTCCCACCATTCCCTTTGGCCTCCATTCAGCAGCCACGGTAGTAAAGAGAAATACACCTTTTACCATGTGCGTGGCAACGTATATACAAATATATAAAAGAAAATGCCCCACGCTAATACCCTGTGGCTCAGCAAATTTCCGGTTTATGATGTTCTTTGCGTCGACTGATATACATCTACAGATATATTTACGTTGTTTTCATCGGTGCTTATAAACATGGACAGCGAGTTGCAAACGCTTGGTTGTTCGATCTTGCTCAGCCGTCCTATTCCAGACAGATCTTGGAGATCTCCGTCTTTCTGTTTAAAATATATGTATTTCGTAAATTTAACAAAGTAATGCCAGTTATGTACAGGGGAGAAGTACCACGTATTAAGTGAACTCACAAATATTCAAGCTGACAAGTTGTTTTGCACGTAGTCACTTAACCTTCTAAACATAGCATCCAAATTTCCCTTAAATGACATCCGACCACTTTAAAAAGACCACGTTTGCATGAAAACTTCACTGGATAATCTATTATTAGACGCATTGTTTAAAACTGATGGGGTGATGCCAGGTGGAAGGATTTGAAAACTAGGACTGCACCAGTCTGACCACTTTCAGAGTGGGGCCGTTCAGACCACGAATACTAGCCCTTTTTCCCTTGTATACTTCATAAAAACATACACATACATTGACTTGTAGCTGTTTAAGATAAACTTGGCCGGTCTTGGAAAGACATGGCGGTCATAGTTCGATGCTTTTGAACAAATTTCTTCTTCATCAAAATGGACGTGCATCTAAACATTGAAATATTTTAAACAAGAAGACAGAGATAATGTCAAAGTGCTGCCATGAGAATAAGTTTTATCCTAAAATAGCTGACCAATAAAGCAAAACTGAGTTGGCGGTAGTTTTGCACTCGCTACCAGAGTCGTTGAACATCAATGCAGAGACCGCCATACAATCAAACAAAGAAAACTACTCTCTCAGACAAATTTCAAGATTCATATCGATTAAACTTAAATATACAAAACTTCAATATACAACAAGATATATATGCCTACATCAGTAGTTATACATTTATAAGACACATATGCGTATATATATATATTTAATTTTATTTGTTAGGGAATAAAAATTCCGGCATAACAGAGGTTCAAATTATTCTCAACGAAGAAATATATTTTAATTTAGAAATAGTAGGCCCCTACATCTCACACAGAAAAAAAAGGATTTTTAATTTTTATTTTAAATACCTACTTGTTTTGTTACTTGGCAACACGTGTTTCATGAGGTACTCCGAGTTTTCCTGGAACTCTTCTTAAAATGTAACCCAATCATCAGGCCCTTATATCACTTTATCAACGTTCAGTACAATAAACTATATTTTAATTTTATAAAGCCCTTAAGTATGTGTAAAATAGGTATGTTTAAATTAGTTTCACTGGACTCTACAGTACAAGCCATGATTCAGATAAAAATTCAAATAAGATAAAACGTTCCATCCATATATATATATATATATATATATATATATATATATATATATATATATATATATATATATATATATATATACATATATATACATATATATACATATATATATACAGATGGATGGATGGATGGATGGATGGATGGATGGACATATCTATTCCGTGGTGTGCATAAAATAACGACCCTTCAAAAGTACAAATATGCAAATTAGGTTGTCTGCTAATGTACCAGCCTAATGTTACAATTACATTATATAACATTATATAACAGCTGACTTGTGTTACTGATTGAGCAATAAAGCCGAGTACATTTTCTCAAAGGAGGTGGTCACCAAACCATGAAACTGTCCGGCAAGAGATTCTTTTTTTCCACGCATCAGCAACGAAAAAAGAATCTGTGTGTTTGCATTGTTAGTTCGCCAACGGAGAGGCTTTCTAATATCGGCTTGAAATTTTGGCACAAGACCAGCAAGTTCGCGGGAGAGGCAAGTACCAGGGCTCCGCCGGTACCTATTTTATCGCACCACCACCCCCCGAAGAGATAAAAGACATCGGTGGAATTTGAACTCAGAGCGTAAAGACGGACGATGCCGCTAAGCGTTTTGCTAACGATTCTGCCAGCTCGCCACGTCTATAGCAGTAATAATGATAATAATAATCCTTTCTATTATAGGCACAAGGCCTGAAATTTGGTGGGAAGGGACTATTCGATTACATCGATCCCAGTGTTACACTGGTACTTAATTTATTGACCCCGAAAGGATGAAAGGCAAAGTCGACTTCGGCGGAGTTTGAACTCAGAACGTAACGGCAGACGAAATACCGCTAAGCATTTCACTCGACGTACTAACGATTCTGCCAGCCTGCTGCCTTCATAGAAGAAGAAGAAGAAGAAGAAGAAGAAGAAGAAGAAAAGAGAAGAAGAAGAAGAAGAAGAAGAAGAAGAAGAAGAAGAAGAAGAAGAAGAAGAAGAAGATAATAGGCCTGATATAACGATTGTAGGTAGGGAAAAGCAACGTTGCTTGTCGACCCATCCTGCTCGTTTGATTCAAGGATCTTAAAGAAAGAAAAAGAAAAAATTACAGTCCCTTAAAGTTTGAAATAGGAAGAATTTGGAGCATGCGAGCAGTAAAGGTCGCGCCAATAATAATTGGGGCGTGGGGGACAGTAAACCAAGATATAGACAAATGGCTGAAGGAGATTGGAATAGAATGTCTGGTGGAGCTCCTGCAGAAAGTTTTTATCTGTTCAGGACAGCAAGAATTATCAGGAGGGTTCTCAGAACTTGAAAACCTGCAGCACCGAAAACCTGTGGATACAGGTAGTAACTCGCTACCTACATAATTCCTGCCAGGAATAAGACCGAACATGAATCAAACCAAAATAATAATAATAATAATAATAATAATAATAATAATAATAATAATAATAATAATAATAATAATAATGATAATAATAATAATAATAATAATAATAATATGAGATCACCATATCGCGCACATATGGTTGTGATGCATGTGCCTGGTGTACCTTTATCAGACGGGTAGTCATGATGGGCATATTGGGCTTCGTATATTTTACCCCAGTGTCACTTTGATGGCATGCTCTGCTCGCTCACTCAATAATAATAATAATAATAATGATGATGATGATGATGATGATGATGATGATGATTTCAAATTTTATCACAAAGCCAGCAAGTTCGGGGAAGGGAGTACGTCGTATTACATCGACCCCAGTCATTTACTGGTACTTATTTTATCGACCCCGAAAGGATGAAATGCAAGGTTGACCTCGACGGAATAATAAACTAAGAACATAAAGACGAACAAATTGCCCCTCGGCAATTTTCCCGGCGTGCAAACGATTCTGCAAGCCCGCCGCCTTAATAATATAATGGGAGAGCCTTGCACAAAAAAGAATACAAGTGCCGCCACCATAAAGTGTGTGTGTATCTTCATTGGCTCTTATGCTGTAAATACCAATATGAAGTAACAGAGAACTTGGATGAGCATGTACCAAGTAAAGTTATGCAGGAGGATGGAAAACTAACGATACTCTGGGACTATGATTTTCAGATGGATCGGGTAATCGAACACCATCGGCTGAATATTGCCATATTGAATAAGAGAGACAAATACTGTCAGATCATTGATGTAGCCATACCAAATGACATGAATGTTGTGAGTAAAGAGGTAGAAAGAATCACCGAATACTCCGAATTGGAAGTGGAAATGGCAAGACTGTATGGAATGCGAAAGGGTAATGTAAAAGTGATACCAGTGGTGATGGGAGCGCGGGGTTCAATCCCATTGAAACTTCAAAACTTCTTAAGGCAACTGGAAATTCCTATGAAAGAATGATGTCTTGCAAAAAACAACCTTATTGGACACAGTGCACATCTTAAGGGAGAAAATCAGAGATCGTAATACTTCATGTAAAGTAAAGTAAATATAACAAATAATCCAGAATCTTTGTCCGGTACCAGATCGATCCCAAAATCTAACCAGTTCGTGCCAGTCACGAGGCCAGACATCCCTGAAAGTTTCATTCAAATCCATCTAGTGGTTCTTTAGATATCTTATCCACGGATACACAAACAAACAAACACGACTGAAAACAATAACTCCGCCTTCGCTAAGGCGAAGGTAAGAATGGCCGATATAAATCTTAGTTAATTGGTTTATTCCTTCAGTCACGCTTTATATTGTACAGAGAAACTGAGGGAAGAGAGAGTAAAAGAGAAATAAAGAAAGAGTGAAAATTAATGTAAATACGGGGAAAGGCCGAGTAAATGACAAGGTAATTAAGGGAGGATTTATACGACCATCGGTGTCGGTGGTGAGATGGTGAGATGGTGGGGCAGGAGACTCAAACGACGCTTAGCAGGGAGCTCCACACCCCTAACCATGTCGAGGATATCAACATAGAATCAACTGCATCCCCACGAGACAATATCTACAAACGAGAAGCTAATACCATGGAAAGCATCCAGCAAATAGACAACTCCAACCACAAGAGTATTAAAGTAACAGGAGTCTACCCTAGTAAGCACCCCGACTACAGACCACCTGTTTTAGTCACCGAACTCTGGTTGTAAACTAGAAATAACAAGATCCAAATCCTTCATTCGCACTGTGCCAAACCCTTAGCCTCCCTCCAAATCCCTGGCCCACCGGAATGCAGCAGTTACAGATAACACCAAGTTTGAATATCCTAATGGCGACCTTGATGAGGGTAATGAGAAACGCGTCCCGCATACGCGACCGTCCTTCCAAGCACTTCCGGCGGAAGTGAGCCAGAACGTTAAAACTTAATGCGCATGCGCAGCAGAGTTCAAGATCAATCTCTGCCCAGCGGCTTCACTCTGCGTGCTTTAATTTCGTTACTATGGCAACCGTCCGGATATTTATTGATCAGACCACAGATATATACACACACACACACACACGCACACACACATATGGATACACACACACACACTGCGACGATGAGGCATACCTACATCGAACTAATTTTAAAATAGTTCAAAAGAATTGACAATGATTAAAAGAAATATAAAATACCTTTCTACCTTTCCAGGTTCTGTGTCTAATTACCAAACATGCACACACGCACACCTACACATAGACATACGCATATTTACACGCACACACACACACACACTCATACACACACACCACATCGCACTCCATCACACAGAGACGGAGGCATACGAATACATAGAGAAATAGAACGGATGAAAGTTTCACACGAAGAAGAAGAAGAAGAAGTAGAAGAAGAAGAAGAAGAAAGAAGAAGAAGAAGAAGAAGGAGGAGGAGGAGGTTCATTGATAGTGAAGGAGAAGAAGAAGAAAAAGAAGAAGAAGAAGAAGAAGAGGAGCCAGAGTTTCATTGATAGTGAAGGAGAAGAAGAAGAAGAAGAAGAAGAAGAAGAAGGAGGAGAAGAAGAAGAGCCAGAGTTTCATTGATAGTGAAGGAGAAGAAGAAGAAAAAGAAGAAGAAGAAGAAGAAGAAAAAGAAGAAGAAGAAGAAGAAAAAGAAGAAGAAGAAGAAGAAGAGCCAGAGTTTCATTGATAGTGAAGGAGAAGAAGAAGAAAAAGAAGAAGAAGGAGGAGGTTCATTGATAGTGAAGAAGGAGGAGGAGGAGAAGAAGAAGAAAAAGAAGAAGAAGAAGAAGAAGAAGAAAAGAAGAAGAAAAAGAAGAAGAAGAGGAAGAAGAAGAAGAAGAGGAGCCAGAGTTTCATTGATAGTGAAGAAGAAGAAGAAAAAGAAGAAGAAGAAGAGGAGCCAGAGTTTCATTGATAGTGAAGAAGAAGAAGAAAAAGAAGAAGAAAAAGAAGAAGAAGAAAAAGAAGAAGAAGAAGAAGAAGGAGGAGGAGGAGAAGAGCCAGAGTTTCATTGATAGTGAAGAAGGAGGAGGAGGTGGAGGAGAAGAAGAAGAAGAAGAAGAAGAAGAAGAAGAAGAAGACTAAGAAGAAGAAGAAGAAGAAGAAGAAGAAGAAGAAGAAGAAGAAGAAGAAGAAGAAGAAAACTACGACGGCGTTGACGACGATGACGACGATGACGACAACGTGGTCTTTATACAGAATGTCTATTGTAAGCCAGCTGACAAGTGTAGATATATAATAGTGTTTCCATTGTATAACTTCATTGAGTCGTCCTCTCCTAAGCGGTACAAATATGTCTACGTGACTTCCCAGCTCCATTAGCTTGCAGCAGACGACCATATGTACCAGTCAATGCTCTCACTTACTACCTCTCCCCTCCTCTCTCTCTCTCTCTCTTCCCTCTCTTTTTTCTCTCTCACTCTCTTCGTCACGCTTTCTATCGATAAATATCTCGTTCGTCCCTTTTCACATCCTCTTTCATTCTTAAAGTCTAGCATTTTTCTTTTCCTCTTCACCTATTTTCACTATCCGTTTCAGAATTAGTTCATGCGACCTCCTCTTTGACCTTCATTCTTCGCTGTTACTCGTTCCTCTTTCTCCTTCTCGCTCACTCGCTCTTCCCCACTTCTCTCTCACTCTTTCTCTCTCTCTCTGTCTCTCTCTCTCTCTCTCTCATTGTCTATCCCGCTTTCCCCTTCTCCCACCCTCTCTCTGTACACAAAGACATACACACACACTCTCTCACACACACACGATTTTACATACATACATACACATACACACACATACATACATATCTTAAAGTGTTTAGTCAAACAAATCGACCCCAAGATATATTTTTAACCTTGTACTTATTCCATCAGGCTCTTCGGCAGAAAAGTTGCTAGGTAACGCAGACGAAAGTGTAAGTCAGTTGAATTTCAACCGAGACTCGAACTCGGATTGCTGTATTCAAAATCCAAAGTGCACGCCATTACATCTCAGAATCACTATGTAATTATGCGTGCATATATCTGTCTGATGTTTGTTATTGATCTTCTATAATAATAAAGTGGTATCCCTTAATACCGACCAGAAATGTTACACAACAGACGTTATTTTAACGAATACATCCTGCAATCACATGAAAAGACACATCTACACCGACAGATATATATATATATATATGTATGTATATATATATATATATATATATATAAAGCAGAGGTTCAGTATTCCACCAGTGGGAGATCGATGCTAGAGATGGGTCGAAACAATTGGAATGGTCAATAAACTTTCTCGCATTTTCCATCTTACGTCTCTCTCTCTCTCTCTCTCTCCTCTCTCATATATATATATATATATATATATATATACATAGATAGATAGATAGATAGATAGATAGATAGATAGATAGATAGATAGATAGATAGATAGATAGATAGATAGATAGATAGATAGGCGCAGAGTAGATTTGTGGCAAGAAGTCTCCTTCCTAACCACATGATTCCGGGTTCAGTCCGACTGCGTAGCACCTTGGGAACGAGTGTCTTCTACTATAGCCTCGGGCCAACCAAAGCCTTGTGAGTGGATTTGGTAGACGGAAACGGAAATATATGTATATATATGTATGTGTGTGCGTGTGTGTGTGTGTGTGTGTGTGTGTGTTTGTCCCCGTAACTTAGCGGTTCGGCAAAATAACCAATAGAATAAGTGTTCGTGTGTGCGCGTGCGTGCATGTGTGTGGTGTTGTGTGTGTGTGTGTGTGTGTGTGTGTCACACAGAAACGCTTGTACCTTTCTTTAAACAAATGGAATGTGAAATGAGTGCTCGATAAATATTGTAGAGGACATGGTTTATTTTATTGAAGCCGAAACTAAGATTGTGCCTCGTGACTCGTGTTTCCTGTACATACACACACACACACACACATGTACATACATACACATATACACAAATACATATATACATATACACACACATACATACATGCATACATATATACATATACACACACATACATACATACATGCATACATGCATACATACATATACATACATACATACTACACACACACATACATACATACATACATACATACATACATACATACATACATACACACACATACATGCATACATACATACATACATACATACATGCATAACTGCATGCATACATACACATACACACAAATACATACATACACACACGTACATACATGCATAACTGCATACATACATACATACATACTACATACATACATACATACATACATACATATACATACATACATACACACACACACATACATGCATAACTGCACACATACATACATACATACATACACACACACACACACACATACACACACATACACACACATACACAGGATCCAACCGGCACCCAGATTCATTATATACTCTTTGTATTTTCCAATCCTAAATCCTAAATTTTATTTCTAGTTTCATTCGTTTGAAGGAAACGGATTTTTTTACATGATTTAATTGATTTGTTAATCAATAAAAAACACGTCCTAAACAACTGTAGGGACCCTCAGAACACTTCTTTCTTTACACATGCATACATAAATACACATACACACAGGTTTGTGTGTGTGTGTGTGTATGTGTGTGTGTGTGTGTGCGCGCGCGCGCGCGCGTGTGCAGGTCCACTGCATGGCACCATGGGCAAGTGTCTTCGACTATAGCTTCGGTTCGACCGACATCTCAGTAGATCTAGAAGACAGAAATTAAAAGAAGCCCGTCGTATATACATATGTATTTATCTCTGTGTGTGTGTGTGTGTGTGTGTGTGTGTGTGTGTGTGTGTGTGCGTGTATGTGTGTACCGGTTTGCGTAACATTTATGATGTAAATACAAACCTATAGTAGAACTAGCTATAATATTTTCTCTCAGAAAGGCGGCATATTGGCAGAAACGTTAGTACGCGGGCGAAATGCATAGCGGTATTTCATCTGTCTTTGTGTTCTGAGTTCAAATTCCGCCGAGGTTGACTTTGCCTTTCATCCTTTCGGGGTCGATAAAGTAAGTTCCAGTTACGCACTGGGATCGATGTAATCGACTTAATCCGTTTGTCTGACCTTGTTTGTCACCTCTGTGTTTAGTCCCTTGTGGGTAGTGAAGAAATAGGTATTTCATCTGTCTTTACGTTCTGAGTTCAAATTCCGCCGAAGTCGATTTTGCCTTTCATTCTCTCGGGATCGATAAACTAAGTATCAGCTGCGTACTGGGGTCGATCTAATCGACTGGCTTCCGCCTCAAAAATTTCGGGCCTTGTTCCTTGTGTAGAAAAGTATATTTTCTCTCAGAGAAACTTCTCAACATGACTTTAAATCACAGGGCTTCGTACAGGACGCTTGTGGGGTTGACGAAAAACGTATAAATCAAGTAGTCTGTCAAAGAAAACGTACGTGAGTGTGGAGAATCTGAAACTCTGGTTCAGCTTTTGGTAACAAGATTCATAATGAAAATCTTATGTTCGTCCAGTGATTCGCCTTTCTTCTAAACCTGCTTCAGATGACGAGTATTCCAGCGCCATATTATAAGCAGAGCAATATAGGTGCACAAGAAAAGGACAATAAAAAGAGCTACACATATTAAACCGAAACCATCTGGAAAATCGAGTTTTTGATGGACTCCAAACGTCTCCATACAGCATTTCACTTGCTAGTCTTTGTCTGCAACGCAAAACATTTCCCCCCGGAACCTTTCTTGTATGTGTCTTTAGATTTTTGGTTAGATCCTCTTCTGAGATGGAGTTCAACAATTCACTCCCCCCCCCCAGTTCTTTGTATTTATTTATTTTTATTTTTTCTGTTTTTTTTCCTTTTTTTTTTGTTTGTCTGTTGTTTTTGTTTACTCCATCAACTCACAGTTTTCAGTTCGTAGAACAGAGTAATTGAGGAATTGGTCTGTGTGGCAAGAACAAACGTGGCACTCTGGGATTAAGTAGCGTTTCGTGAAAATAAAGAACCGAATATTGTAGTTGCATAAAATGTTTAAATCAAATTTACCAACAAAACCAACAATTGTATGAACAACCTCAATGACAACAACAGCACAGCAACAACAACAACAACAACAACAACAACGACTGGGATAATTGTAGTAACAGCAACAGCAACAACAACACGGTTTCTTTCCTTTGCATACTGCATATCACACTGTTATACGATCACTGTATAGCGTCTAGACCAATTTTACGGTTCGGTGCTGTTCACTCCGACACAGATAAACACTCACTCACTCTCACACTCACTCACTCACTCACTCTCACACTCACTCACTCACTCGGTTTCTCGATTCTGTCTTCCTCTCCGTTTCTTTCTCTCTCTGCTTCTCTTATTCTGTGTGTGTGTGTGTGTCTGTGTGCGTGTGTGTGTTTGAGTGCTTGTGAGTGTGCGTGCATGTATACATGTATATGCAGTGTATGTAGTATGTACGTGTGTGTGTATATATATATATATATATATACGTGGGGGGGCGTGTGTGTGTGTGTGTGTGCGCGTGTGTGTGTGTGTACGTGTGTTTGTCTACATGTGTTTACTGTATATACGTTTCTCGTCGTTCAAACATAAATACGTGTCTGTGTCTGGGCGTGTTTGCGCTTGCTTGGGTGCACGTGTGTGAATATGATGGATCGGTGAGTAAGGATGTGTGTGTGTGTGTGGTGTGTGTGTGTATGTGTGTGTGTTGTGTGTGTGTGTGTGTGTGTGTGTATGTGTGTGTGTTGTGTTTGTGTGTGGTGGTGTTGTGTGTGTGTGTGTGTGTGTGCGGTGTGCAAATGCAATGGGACAATATATATATATATATATTATACACATACACACTCACAAACACACACACACATACACATACACACACATGTATATATACATATATATATGACCGCAGTCAAATGACTGAAACAAGTAAAATAATAAGAGATAGATAGATAGATAGATAGATAATAGATAGATAGATAGATAGATAGATAGATAGATAGATAGATAGATAGATAGATAGATAGATAATTATATAGAATTCTAACCGAGGCTTCCGCGCTTCTGGACTGGCGATCCCTGATGACGTTGTCCTCAGTTGACGAACTATGGTCGTCCCTCAAAGCATATGTAATCTTGTTGACTGACCAGGCAGTTCCCATTGGGCTTCCCAAGAAGAAGAAACACAAGCCCTGGGTGACGAAGAAGGTTAAACGGGAACTTCGACTCAGACATATTGCTTGGGCTGAATTCAAAAATCTGGATTCGACTGCAGCTTTTGAGGTGTACAAAACTCAACGAGACCGAGCCGTGAAAATTGAAAAGGAAGAACGCTTCAGATATAAATACAGAATCGCGGCAAACGCCAGTTGCAATCCAAAAACCTTCTTTGTCCATGTCCAACGGAATTCCCGCTTGAACAACCAAATTGCAACGTTGGTAGACTCAGCAGGCGTAATGATTGAGGACCCTTATCAACAGAGTCAATTATTTGCCGAGGCTTTTTCAACTATTTTCAAACAAGATGATGGTCGTGAACCCCCTCCATTTGATAGATCGGCACCTCCAATGCTTAGATTGGTCATCACGCGGGACGAAGTCGAACGCGTTATTCAAGGCATCGATGTCAACAAGGGTCACGGCCCTGACGGCATACACCCACGGGTTATCAAAGCGTTGACTCCGGTCATCTGCGAGCCTTTAACACGTCTATTCAATATGTCATTGGCGACG
The DNA here is from genome assembly GCF_006345805.1 of Octopus sinensis. Classification (NCBI taxonomy): domain Eukaryota; kingdom Metazoa; phylum Mollusca; class Cephalopoda; order Octopoda; family Octopodidae; genus Octopus; species Octopus sinensis. Next base: position 3,116,373 of record NC_043006.1, on the reverse strand, counting down.
GGTGTTATACCTGCGGACTGGAGAACAGCGATAATCTGCCCAATTTTCAAGAAAGTGAGCCGCGAAGACCCGCTTAACTACCGACCGGTTTCCCTTACATCAATAATCAGCAAGATGTTCGAAACCATCCTTAAGAAAAGTATGATGCTCCACCTCCTAAACACAGCCTCTATCTCTGATTCCCAACACGGCTTCGTGCCGAAGAGATCATGTTTGACCAACTTACTGGTAATGGAAGAATTGGTGAGGCGCATCCTCGATGATAGTGATGCTGTTGACATCGTTTTATTGGACTTTGCCAAAGCTTTTGACTCGGTAAACCACCGCCTATTACTTGTCAAGCTTCAAGCATATAGTTTCCATCCGGATATTGTACGATGGGTTGGTGCCTTCCTCTCAGATCGCTCCTTCCAAGTCCAAGTTAATGGTTCGCGATCCGACGTCTCCAGTGCGAACAGTGGCGTGCCTTAAGGTTCAGTGCTTGGGCCCTTATTGTTCTTAGTCTCCATAAATGACTTACCCGACGACCTCACGCAACACACCCTTCTATTTGCCGACGATGTCAAACTGGTCGCTCCCCGCGGTGATATAGAAGATCTTCGTCGATGCCTCCACCATATTTGGAGATGGTCTAACGAATGAGACCTGTGTCTGAACGTGTCAAAGTGCTGTCATCTGCTTGTTGGCTCTTCTCCTGCAACTCAACTTGATTTTGAGCCGGGTCGTCTGCTGCTGGAGAGGACCGATCAGGTAAAGGACCTGGGTATCTTGGTGGATTCCTCCTTTTCGCCTTCGGCCCAGTGCGTCCATGCTGCCAACAAAGCACGCAGAGTTCTGTTCTTGATTCGACGGTCATTCGGAATGCTCACAGCAGCCATATTCCTACCACTCTATGTCACGCTGGTGAGACCCATATTGGAGTACGGGATTCAAGCCTCTTCTCTTTATCTCCTCAAAGACATACAGCATCTCGAAAGAGTCCAGAAGCTGGCTACCCGCATGGTTCTTGGTCTCAAGAATTTGTCTTATGAAGAAAGGCTGAAGACGCTCGACCTTTATTCTCTAGAAAAACGCCGCCGCCGTGGCGATCTCATTCTTTCTCACATCATAAGCGGAAAGTGTAACCTCTCGAAAGAGCTGTTCTTCACTCCTGCTCCAGAGCGTCGGCTGCGGGGTCACTCCGAAAAGCTCTATCTGCGACGATTTCATCTCAATCGAAGGAGAGGGGCTTTCTCCGTCCGGGATGCGGATCCGTGGAATAAGCTGCCGGACGAGATGCCGACGACCGCTCGGTTTAAAGTCTCCCTTGACCACAAGTGGCCTGAACTCTTTGCATGAACACCCTCCCTGTACATAACTCCATGTCCCCCTACATGGCCTTGCTTTTTGCTTTTTGAGCTAAATTATTAACTATCTAAAATAAAATAAAATTAAATTTAAAAAAAGAGGGGGGAATTTGATCAATAGGGATCGTTATCACAGAAATGTCAATATGAAGTGTAAAGGGGAGGACAGGTGAGGTTTACCTGTGGAAAGAAAAGCCTACGGAAAAGACCACGGTAACCTCGGTCAATGAAGTCACATGTTATATTTCTTTTTTTTTTTTTGCAAATAAGCAACTCTCTGTATTAATTTTTACGGTTCATAGAATCATAGTCAAGGTGGCTTCGTCATTCATACGTGTCATCCTTGCTACATTCACCCATCTTTTTTTAAAACATTCACTAGACAAAACTTGCCTCTCTACTCTCACTTTCCTCTTCGAGTGATACTTGAAGAAGTTGATGAGAGATTGACCAGAGAGGAAATTGTTTGTCTCTAATCCTTTCAGGCGCGTCCACCAGATACATTCTTTCGCCATAGCCACAAGTATGATAAAAATAGCTCTTCCTTCCTGTTTGAAGGAAGGAGGCGTGACGATATTAACGATAGACTGGGCTGATAAACCGACACGTCCCACACGTGACAGCAGTCGTTCGACATAAGCCCACAGGTCGGAGATTGTTGGACACTGCACGATTGCGTGCAGAGCGGTTTCGTCGCTCTGCCCGCATCTCGGGCAGGTCGGCCCCGTGTTTCTCGAGCCATGCCTATAGAGCTTATCCCGAACGGTTAGCGCTTCTCGGTAGCACCGCCAGGCCAGGGATCTCTGGAAGTTGTCCATAGGTCCTGGCCCGAAAGTCGTTTCAAACAGGCGGGTCAGGTATTCCTCGTCGACGTCCAGGTTTGCCCCAAGATCGTCGTCGTACCTCCCCTCCTCTAATCCCCTATAGAAAGCTTTGGTCGTGTTGAAGTCACTCAAGGTCGACCCGGGACGGCAGAGTTGCTTGAGAGCAACGCGACACTCGCGGTGCCATTCGCCCTTCCTCGGCCTCTTTTTGATCCACGACTGCAGTTCGGTCATGGAGACGATCTGCGGGAACGCGTGCCTCACAAACGGCGACCACACCTGTTCACCGTCGTGTCTGCGCATCATCAACCATGGCATACCCAGCCCTCTTTTTAACGGGTGTTGACAGCAAATGGATCGCCCGACCATCGGGACGCATCCTTCCCACAAGAAGCGGAAGAGAATGCGTTCTAGTTTGGTGATGGTAGGGTCGGGACAAGGTACGACGGTCAGGCGGTAGTAGATGATGGACGCGATGTACGTGTTCGCCACCTCCGCCCGACCTTTTAGGGACAGTTTCCTCTCGGCCCATGCTGGGCGAGAGTGACCACCAGATAGATAGATAGATAGATAGATAGATAGATAGATAGATAGATAGATAGATAGATAGATAGATAGATAGATAGATAGATGGATGGATGGATGGATGGATGGATGGATGGATAGATAGATAGATAGATAGATAGATAGATAGATAGATGGATGGATGGATGATGGATGGATGGAGGATGGATGGATGGATGGAGGATGGATGGATGGATAGATAGATAGAATAGATAGATAGATGGATGGATGGATGGATGATGGATGGATGGATGGATGGATGGATGGAGGATGGATGGATGGATGGATGGATGGAGATGGATGGATGGATAGATGATAGATAGATAGATAGATAGATAGATGGATGGATGATGGATGGATGGATGGATGGATGGATGGATGAGATGGATGGATGGAGGATGGATGGATAGATAGATAGATAGATAGATAGATAGATAGATGGATGGATGGATGGATGGATGGATGGATGGATAGATAGATAGATAGATGGATGAATGGATAGATAGATAGATAGATAGAAAGGAACGTCGGTTACGACGACGAGAGCCCCAGTTGATACGATCAACGGAACAGCTCTTTTGCCGAACCGCTAAGTTACGGGGGCGTAAACACAAGCACACAAACACACACACATATGTACACGACAAGCTTCTTTTAGTTTCTATCTACCAAATCCACTCACAAAGCTTTGATCGGGCCGAGGCTATAGTAGAAGACACTTACCCAAGGTGCCACGCAGTGAGACTGAACCCGGAACCATGTGGCTGGTAAGCAAGCTACTTACGACACAGCCACTGCTGCCTCTATAAGATTAACGTTTATTTAACTGTTACGAGGTTCCTCACAGCTGCAAGGAGTTAGAGTAAATACAATATATTAGTCTGTTAGAAAAGCTGTTGCCGTTGCAGTTATAAAAGACTTACTGTTAAATAATGTAGGAAGAGAAAGATGTTGAATTGGGGCTCGTTTGCCATTGATGACAAGCCATTGGTGGTAATGGTAGTTGGGACACTGAAAAGGAGAAAGAAGAGCTTTGGTAGATAAAAAAGGCGGCGAGGAACTGGCAGAATGGTTAGCACGCCGGGCGAAATGCTTTGTGGTATTTCGTCCGCCGCTGCGTTCTGAGTTCAAATTCCGCCGAGGTCGACTTTGCCTTTCATCCTTTCGGGAGCGATAAATTAAGTACCAATTACGCACACGAGACGATGTAATCGACTTAATCCCTTTGTCTGTCCTTGTTTGTCCCCCTCTATGTTTAGTCCCTTGTGGGCAATAAAAAAAAATAAGAAAAGGAGAAAGAGAGATTAACTCTTGAACTCTTATCGAGTAAAGATAAATTTTGGTTACGGGGTCTTATATTTTCAGCTGTCCTGCCACCGAATTGAATCAGTACAACGATGGACATTTGGAGAATCTTCTGGACTGAACTCAGTTTCACATCAGATGTTTGCGACTTTTAACAGAAGACACAAATTCAAAACCGGGGAACAATGGAAGGAAGCATGAAGAAACATTACGATTGAATTTTTGATACCTGATTCCGAATACAGTATCTGCTCGCTCCACACCTACACACACATACACACACACACACACCACACACACACACCACACACACACACACACACGCACATATATATATATATATATATATATATACATCATATATAATCACATGTGTGTGTATGCATATATATATGAATATATCTTCTGTTGGCCTACCTCTTCACCCATTCTTCCTTTAAATTTCCCTGCATTATGATTTGAAATATCAAATACCAATATCTCCACCCTCAAGACAGATGCTGGATTCGATGCAATGATTACATGCATCCACTGCTGGCTGCATATTTTTGACCTTTCGTCAACTGCATCTCCCAAGACTATTACATAATTCTGAGATCCAAGAAACAGCTGTCGGACGTGACACACCATCCCTTAGTTTTCTGTGTCTTTGTACGATGTGTAAATCTGCTCTTTTAGTATATGAATATCTATATATTTATACATGAATGTTCGTCATCTGAATATCTCCAGTTTCTCTCTCTCTCTCTCACTCTCTCCTCTCTCTCTCTCTCTCTCTCTCCTCTCCTCTCTCCGTCTCTCTCTCTCTCTCTCTCTCTTCTCTCTCTCTCTCTTTTCTCTCGCTTTCTCTTCCTCTTTCTCCTCTTTTCTCTCTTCTCTCTCTCTTCTCCTCTCTTTTCTCTCTCTCCTCCTCTTTCTCTCTCCTCTCTCTCATCTCTCTCTATCTCTCTATCTATCTATCTATCTATCTATCTATCCTCCTCTATCTATCTATCTATCTATCTTCTAGTTATCTAGCTATCTATCTATCTATCTATCTATCGGCATATATATGTGTATGTATATTTTATATATCTAACCCAAACTGTTTTATTTGTTTATCTGCATTATTCTCTCTCTCTCTCTCGATTTATATATATACGCACTAATACTCTCTCATACACACACACACACTCTTCTCATACACACACACACACTCTTATGTTGGAGTGAGGTCATTCCACCCTATTATCTCCCCTAATTTCGCTCTTGCGTCTCATGTTTGATCTTTGACTTCTGGCCGAAATCAGATCGCCATGTTGATTCGCTAGCTTCTGCACGCATATTTTTTTCTCTCCTTCTTTCTGTGTTTTTTCTCTGTGTATCTTTCTGTTGAAGAGCGTAGGCCATACTAATACAATTGTTTGTTTGTATTCCACCTGCCTTCGTCTTTTGTTTATTTCCGTAAACCTGCCTTCGTCTTTTGTCTATTTTCATAAAGCTTCCCGTTATTATATATATATATATTATATATATATATACCGAGAGTTCCGAAAAAAGTCAAAAGACGAAGACAGGTGGTGTACAAACAAATATATATAATATATATACACACACACATATATATGTATACGCATCTCTCTCTTATAAACGGCAGTTTGTCTGTGCGTGTTTCTGTGTGTCTGTTTTCTCGTACCCTCACCCTGACCACGGCTTTCAACCGATTCTGATGAAACTTGACACACCCACATAGCCCAATGTCATAATTCAAAACTACGCAGGCGAAAATTTTGAAAAGTTCCCCCAGTTCTGAAAAAACGATAAATCGACATGGGGTTGAGAATAAAAGAAAACAAACCACAGACTGTCTAGGGGACGCAACTCAACCTTTTATTACTCTCAAAAAAAAAATTTACCATCATTTTTTTTTCCATTTTTTGGCTATTTTTTGGCTATAACTCTCTAAAATGCTTTATAGTTATTTCCCTTACAACCTGAGCCACGCCGGGCGATACTGCTAGTACATATATAAATACATATATACATACATGCATACAAATTTACATACATTGAGGAGTGTGTTGTAGTCTTATGATTTGTGACGTCAGCGATGTTCTGTCTGTTGCCTCGATGAAAGGATAACGAAATTTTAAACTTTCGTCACGTCTGATATTTAGTTCAGTCTCTCAGTTCAATATTAGTGCGTGGTTTGTTATTTATAGATTTTTATGTTACAAGTAGTGAAAAAAAAGTTGCGCTGTTTTATCAGAGACCATTGATTAGATTACAGCACTCCTGACGGTATCGTAGCGGAGCTGAATCTCCGTTTGGCCAGTGCCACCGTTGTGACGATGCTTCATCCTTTCATAAAACATACGCAGATACATGTATAGACACACACACCACACACCACATATGTATGTGTACGTAGGCGTGGCTGTGTGCTAAGAAATATGCTTCCAACTACATGGTTACGAGTTCGGTCCCACTGCGTGAAACCATGGGCAAGTGTTCTTCTGCTATATTCTCCGGCTGATCAACGCCTTGTGAGTGGATTTGGTCGACGGAAACTGAAAAAGGCCCGTCGTATATTTGTGTGTGTGTATGTGTGTATGTGTGTGTGTGTGTGTGTGTGTGTGTGTGTGTGTATATGTGTGTATGTGCGTGCGTGCGCATGTGTGTGTGTTTGTATGAGTGTCATATTGGTTACAAATGTTGACACAAAGCCAGCACTTTCGTGAGGAGGGTAAGTCGATTACATCGATTCCAATACTCATCTGGAACTTATTTTATCGACCCCGAAAGAATGAAAGGCAAAGTCGACCTCGGCGAAGTTTGAACTCACAAAGTAAAGACAGACGGAATGCTGCTAAGCATTTTGTCCGGCGCGCTAAGGATTTTGCCAGCTCACCGCTTGATTTTGTGTCTGTCATATTGACCAGACTAAATAATATAATAAATGCGATTACATCTGTAATAGACAAATATGTTTTATTATTGTTGCTGGTTTTGTCAAAGCGGTGAGCTGGCAGAATCGTTAGCACGCCGGGCGAAATGCTTTGCGGTATTTCGTCTGCCGTTACGTTCTGAGTTCAAATACCGCCGAGGTCGACTTTGCCTTTTATCCTTTCGGGGTCGATAAATTAAGTACCAGTTACGCACTGGGGTCGATATAAACGACTTAATCCTCCTGTCTCTCCTTGCTTGTCCTCTCTGTGTTTAGCCCCTTGTGGGTAGTAAAGAAATAGGTATTTCGTCTGTCTTTATGTTCTGAGTTCAAATTGCTTTGTGGTCGACTTTGCCTTTCATCGTTTCGGGGTTGATAAATTAAGTACCAGTTGCATACTGGAGCTGACCTAATCGACTGTGCCCTCCCACCAAATTTCAGGCCTTGTGCCTATAGCAGAAAGGACTGTTGTTGTTTTATTATTAAGTCTAATTTTTTGGAGGTACACTCGTGGCCCATACTAAGTACTTCCATGTCTTTTAATTCTTCGATTATTCTCAGTTTTAAAATATCATAATTATGGTTTCCGATTTCCTCATTTCCAGGTTTTAGCTTTGCTCCACATTCTTTCTCGGGTCTGTCTTTGACTATTCTGTTCTGGTTCGGAGTATTTTGCTCTTCATTGAGCAGTCCTAGCTTCTGAGTTTGTTGTGTTTCGTTATTTCGTTTTTGTTGTTATGTCTGTCTTCGTGTTTTGCATTCTCATTATTTATATCATTTTTAGGTATTCTAAGGGTGCCATATCTATTTTCGTGGAGCATTTTTGTTTTAAATGCTCTATTTCAATTTCTGATCCCTTCTTATTTTGAGGATGTATTTCCCTATATTAGTTCATTGGTGTTCATCGATGTATCTAGATCTGGGTTACATTTCTTCCACACTTTATATGAGGAAGCAGTTGTACTTTCGTTTTAAGGGTAGAATATTGCTATACGATAAACATGTAGGATAGAAACAAATTCTTCACGTGTCCACTTATGTTTTTTTTTTCTATATTTTATTTGTGAGACGTGGGGAGTGACGTCCGGCCCTTTATTTACGTTGTCATCATTTTCGTAGGACGTCGGTCCGATCGTTTCTGGTTTTAAAGAGTTTTGGAAGTGTAATTTTTCGTACATTTTTTGTAATAAGCACTTCCTGTTTGTTATTTCTTGTGTCTTGATGGTGAGGGACGGAAGCGGTCTGTCGTTAAAAGGAACCATTTTCTGGCGATTGTGTTTACACGTGTTACGAGAAAGTTGGTGATTGTAGACATTTGTAATACATCATTTAATTTGGAAAAATAAAAATACATTTTAATCCGTATTACTTACTCGATTATGGTCCAACATTTTAAAAGGCCTTCTTTTTTTTAGGTTTCATTTTTGAAATCTTTATTCTCGATGTTGTTGGATTGATTTCAGAACAATTGCTTTATCGTTCTCTCAGGCTAAAAGTCCCCGGTGTTCTGTTAAACGTCTTATCATCATCATCATCATCATCATCATTATTACGGAGCGAGAGAGCATTGCATGCCATCAGTGTGACACTGAGCTAAAATATACAAAATCCAGTATACCCATTATGACTACCCGTCTGATGAGGGTACACCAGGCACTTGCATCGCAACTGTATGTGCGCGACAAGGTGATCACAGTTAGAATTTTCTTCAGGTCAAGTGGCCTAAACGACTCAAAAGGTCCCTGAATAAGGGTTGTTTAAAGATGTTGAACGAAACACCCATATTTCCAGAGGTGAATTATCCAAACTCCAAAGAATTCCTCTCAACACATGTCTATGATGCTCCCCCACTACTTCTGCTCGTGATCAGAGATGCACATATCGTCAGCCACTAAGGGACATGCTCAACTGGTTAAGGTCAAACAACTGACAAGTAAATCTGTGGTATTGAGCAGAATATTTGCTGTAGCCCATCTTTTATACCAAGGCAAAACAATGTAGATGATAACACTTCCAATCAGTTAAGATCAGAAGCCATGAGAGCCACTGCCTGGTACTGCATCAGGGCATTTATCATTATTATTATTATTATTATTATTATTATTATTATTATTATTATTATTATTGTTATTATTTTATTATTATTATTATTATTTATTATTATTATTATTTAATTATTATTATATTATTATAACTATTATTATTATTATTATTATTATTAATTATTATTATTATATTATTATTATTATTATTATTATTATTATTATATTCAGTAGTTTTATTTTTATAGCGTGCTTTCACTTCACTACCGAGCGCAGCTCTGTGTGCCTGGGTATGTGCTGTGATTTGTTGTGATGCTCTGATGGTTATTGTATGGAAAGTGTTCTGCGTAGGATGTGTGCAGTGCCTAGTAGTGCAATTTTCTGTATGTTATATGTGTTTGTAAGTCCTGGTGTTTTTGTTATGTATTTGTCTGAATATTTTTTTATCATGCCTAATGCACCTACTATGATAGGAATTGTTTCTGTTTTCAGATTCCACATTCTAGTTACCTCTATTTCCAGGTCTTTGTATTTTGAGAGTTTCTCCATTTCTTTTAGAGACACGTTGTCATCAGCCGGTATTGATACATCAATTAGAAGCATTTTTTTTCTCATGATCTCTGACAACTATATCTGGTCTGTTGGCCTTAATTTCTCTATCTGTGTATCGGCATATCTCAGAGTATGGTTGCTTTCTCGTTTTCTGTGACCTTTTCTGGTGTGTGCCTATACCATCTTTTTTCTGTTGTTATTCCATAATGTTGGCATAGCTTCCAATGTATGTAGGTTCCAACTCTGTCATGTCTGTGAATATATTCCTTCTTAGCAAGACTGGGCAGCTAGAGAGATAATATGATATTGTTTCTTGTCCATCTCCACATATTCTGCAGTTACTTGTAATATTTCTTTTCATTACATGTTTTGGTAATTTCTGGTGGGGAGGCTTTGGTCTTGTGCTGCAATTAAAAATCTCTCTGTTTCTGCTTTGAGTCCTGAGCTTCTCAACCATTGCTGGATTTTTCTTTGTCTATTTCTTTTGCGTTTAGTTTAGTCCAGTATTTACCATGAGGGGCTTTTCTTGCCATCGTTTTATCATGGTTCGTTGCTGTTCTATTTTTAGTTTGGATTTCATTTGTTTTATAGCTTTTGTTGTTTCTTCATCCTCTTCTTCTTCTTCTTCATGTTATTAGGTGGTATGATTTCTTGTTTGTATTTGTCAGCTTCCTTAAATACTGAGAACAGTTTTTTGTTTTGCTCGTTGTTTTGCCACTATCTGGATCAGTTTTCTTTCCTTCTGAAGTAGATATTTTGCAGTCCTATGGTGGTATTTTATAGTAGTTTTCCAGCTGTATAAGGCCTCTACCACCTTCTATACGTTGTATATATAGTCTTCTATGTCAGATTTTGGGTGATGCATCCTAGATCCTGTCATTATTTTTTTGTTCCTATCTATTTTGGTCAGTTCATTTCGTGCCAGTTAAGGATATTGTAGCTGTAACTTATAACTGGGACAGCTAAAGTGTTGATACCTATTATCTTGTTTTTAGCATTGAGCTCTGTGTTTAGTATTGATCTAACTCGTCTATAATATTCTTTTTTTTTATTTTCTCTTTCATTTGTGTGTGCTGTGTCTTATCTAGTTCATGGATTCCTAAGTATTGTAAGTTGGCTTTGGTCTAATTCTTTTATTTCATTGGTTTTATCTAGTGTGATGTTGTTACTCTTAACTAGTTTTCCTCTTTTCATGGTTACTTTGGCGCATTTTTCTAATCCAAATTTCATATCTATTTCTTTGGTAAATCCATGAACTGTCTTTAATAGTGTTTCCAGCTGTTTGTCATTTGCAGCGTATAGTTTTAAGTCATCCATATATAAAAGGTGGCTGATCGTTTTGCCGTAACATTTATATCCGCATCCAGTTCTATTTAGCATATCAGATAGAGGTGACAGTGCCAAGCAGAAAAGGAGTGGAGAGAGCGTGTCTCCCTGATTATTATTATTATTATTATTATTATTATTATTATTATTATTATTATTATTATTATTATTATTATTATTATTATTATTATATTATTATTATTATTATTATTATTATTATTATTATTATTATAATAATTATTATTATAATTATTATAACTATTATTATTATTATTATTATTATTATTATTATTATTATTATTATTATTATTGAGTGAGAGAGCAGTGCATGCCATCAAAGTGACACTGGGGTTCAGATATACGAAGCCCAGTATACCCATCATGACTACCCGTCTGATAAGGGTACGCCAGGCACATGCATCACAACCATATGTGCGCGACATGGTGATCGAATATCAAGATAAACAACGCATGACCTTGCGGGTGGGGCCCAGTTAGAATTTTCTTCAGGTTGGGTAACCCATCCCACTCAAAAGGTCCCTGATTAAGGGTTGTTTAAGGATGTTGAATGAAACACCCATGTTTCCAGAGGTGAATCATTCAAACCCCAAAGAATCCCTCTCAAACATGACTATGATGCTCCCCACTACTTCTATTATTATTATTATTATTATTATTATCATTATTATTATTATTATTATTATTATTATTATTATTATTATTATTATTATTATTATTATTATTATTACTACTACTATTATTATTATTATTATCATTATCATTATCATTATTATTATTATTATTATTATTATTATTATTATTATTATTATTATTACCTTTGCACAGCTTCTAACGCTGGAGATGTACTACGGTGTCAGCTGTTCACTACCAGTGAACTAAGGTAACACCTCTTATTTTTCTAGCACCTTCCGGAGTGTTCGAGCGGTTCCAAGCAATGCTGTTTTCTGAAAGTGCTCCACCCTTATTGCAGCCCTTATTTGTTCCATGTACTTCTCGAGGTTTTTACTCACTGTTCCCAGGGCTCCAACAATTATTGGTACTAATACCACCTTTTTCATCAACCACAACTGCTTAACCGCCCAAGCTAACCTGTCATACCTATCAACTTTTCTTTCTTCCTTATCGCATACCTTGTTGTCAGCTGGGCATGCTATATCTATGATCCAGCATAGTTTGCTTTCTTTCTCAATTAAGTCTATGTCTGGCTTCCTATTCTCTATCTCATGGTCACACTGAATCATAAAATCCCATAGGATCTTTGCATTATCATTTTCGTTGATGCTTTCGAGTTTGTGGTTGTAACAATTTTTTTCTCTGTCAAGTCCATACTTGTTGCAAAGTGTCCAATGGACAAGCCTTGCTATATTGTCGTGGTGTCTCTTATATTCCTTCTGGGCTAGTGGCGTACGTTGGCTGGTAATATGCCATACGGTTTCACCATTTTGTCTACAGATTCTGCACTTATCACTCCTGATGTGTTGTCTACTCTGTATTTTATGTCGCTTGTTCTTAGTGCTTGCTCTTGGGCAGCACAGATTAGAACCTCTGTTTCCGGTTTTAAATCACTTTTAGTCATCCACAGCCATCTTTTTTCTCTGTCTGTCTTATCTTCAGCATCGCTATTAAATTGTCCATGCATTCTTTTCTTCAGCCACCTATTTTCAGTTTCATTCGTTTTCAACTTCGGCCGAAACTTATCTAAGTAATCTAATCCATGCTGTAACCTTTTAATCAAAGCATGACAACGTGGGTAGAGGCTGATATCTTAACATTTCTGATGGTCTTACGTATAAAAAAAATTATTAAAGATTTATATGGAACTACATTCAGAATATATATATAAGCTATTGTGTTTAGACCAGGTTTCTATCCAGGCCATAGTAAGACCTTTCTCCTTTCTGCGGCTGTCTTCAATTATGGCTTTATTGATCATTAGTTGATCTTTACAGCCGTATAAGCCCTTGCAGCATCCCTTCTGCTCATTCTCTGAGATATTATTGCAGTAGAGTCTTTGTAAATTGTAGGAAGACAAGTTATTGGTATGTAATTTTGTGGGTTAGCCGTTTCAGTGGATTTGGAAATTAGGATAGTCTCCCCTTTCGTCAGCCATTCAAGCATTGTCTTCTGGCTCTGCTAGTATGTCATTAAATTTCTCGGCCAGCTTTTGTGTTTTCCTGTCAGATATTTTAACCAGAAGTCGAGGATCTTATCGTGCCCGGATGCATTCCAGTTGCTTAGATTTTGCAGTGCCTGGATGACCTCGTCCATTGTTATTGGGGTCCAGAGTTGTTCAGGTGCTGAGTTCGTTGTTTTAATAGAACTTTTCTGGGGTTGTTCCTAATTGTTTAGGCCACCTTTTGAAGCCACTATAATCATTATTAACATAAATAAGGTGTAACAACCATATGGCTATTAATTAACATTGAATGTTTAGCATTCTGATATGTAATCGGAGCAAAACACAGACGAAATCATTTTCATTACAAAATGCGCCAAAGGAACGCCAGAAATCGTATCCACACACGCATATGCACACTCACACATATTTGTGTGTGTGTGTGTGTGTTTGTGTGTGTGTGTGTGTGTGTGTGTGTGTGTGTGTGTGTGTGTGTGTGTGTGCGTGTATATGTGTTTATACGTGTGTTAGTATGTGTGGGTATGTATGTATGTATAAATATGTACATATATGAAGATATATCTATATGTATACATATGTATGTATGTATGTATGTACGTATAAGGTCTATATCTATGTATATTTCGTGGTAGTGATGCCACTGGGGTACCTATATATATTCTAGAAGCTTGTCTCTTGAGGTAAACTGGAAAAGAACCAGTTTAAAAAGGTTGATGAAATGTGCTTAAGTATTGTACGTAAATCTAATATGAATTTATCACGTCACATAGCTGGAGACAGTAGTTCTGTCAGTGTAGGTGGCGGTGGCGTTAGTAGTAGTAGTAGTAGTAGTAGTAGTAGTAGTAGTAGTAGTAGTAGTAGTAGCAGTAGTAGTAGTAGTAGTAGTAGTAGTAGTAGTAGCAGTAGTAGTAGTAGTAGTAGTAGTAGTAGTAGTAGCAGTAGTAGTAGTAGAGTAGTAGTAGTAGTAGTAGTAGTAGTAGCAGTAGTAGTAGTAGTAGTAGTAGTAGTAGTAGTAGTAGTAGTAGTAGTAGTAGTAGTAGTAGTAGCAGTAGTAGTAGTGTCTGTTAGAGGTCATATAGCGCGATTATAAACACTAGAAACAGACAAAACAAATGGGATTAAGATAAGAATAACGAAACATACCCCTAAAACATGGGGTTGTTACGTTGCGATTTATGAGGCGGAGGCGAGAAATAATTTGAGTGTGAAGTGTAATAAAATCGCTGTAAG
>NC_043006.1:3089600-3099600 GCF_006345805.1 Octopus sinensis | reverse complement strand
TAGTTTTAACCAATTAGCTTGCGGTTTACATGAAATGGATTTATGAGGGAGCAAACTTAGTTGGTTTCGATCGTTTTTTATTTCAGTTGGTGGGGAGTTTTCTGTAATTCGCTTATATTCATATGTTAAAGATATTTTTTAATCCCCTGATCCTTAACTGGTTGTTATATTCTTGTTGTTATTTCCGTTCAAGTTTGAATATTTTCATAAACCATTTTTCTTTTATCTTTCTTCCGACTTCACTTGTGACACGTAGTTTGTGGAAAGGAAAAATGAGAAACATTTTCTGACCACGTGTTTCTATACATTCGCTCAATGGAATTTGGCAAACATCAGTGTTCCGGATTTGTTGTCTGTAGACTCGTGAGCCTTCCGATAATGCATTCCCTGTCTCACCAATATATAGTTCCTCGCAATTCATATCTGCATTTGTGAAAATCTGTCCATTTTTTGTTCCAATGGATCTTCCCGTCTGCATGCATTGACACGTTCCACATCTGTTTCCATTTCGCTTGGATACTGTCAATGTTTTGTCCTCTTTGTTCATGTCGAATTTTGCCTTTAGTCGTTTCTTTAGGTTATGTGGTTGCCTTTTGCTTAAGGTAAGTGTTTGATTAGTAATTGTTTTTTTTAATTGTTCACTCTGTTTCATGATTGGCAAATTTGTTTTGATGGTGTTAAAAATGTTTCGGTGGTGCGGATTGTGTGTTACTAGAAATGATATTGTGTTCTGTTGACGGGTTCGTCTTTCTCGTGTTGCCCTAAGTTGTTCTATAGTCGTCTCTTTTGCTCGTTATATTCTATTTTCTATAAGTAGGAGAGGGTAATTTTGCTTGAGCAGAACTGTTCTTCCATTCCTTTCGTTCACTCACACATAAATATTATGTGTGTGCGTATGTGTATGATTGTATGTATATGCGTACGTATATAAGTTCGTATTATGCAAGTATGTATTTGTGTGTGCATGTATGCATGTGTGTATGTATGCATATACGTACGCATGTATGTACTATGTACGCATGTATGTATCTATGTATGTCCATGTATGTATGCATGTATGTATGAATGTATGTATGTATGTATGTTTGTATGTATGTATGTATGTATGCATGTATGCGTATGTATATATGTTTGTGTCAGGT
This sequence comes from Octopus sinensis, assembly GCF_006345805.1. NCBI lineage: Eukaryota > Metazoa > Mollusca > Cephalopoda > Octopoda > Octopodidae > Octopus > Octopus sinensis. The sequence goes on along the minus strand of NC_043006.1, from coordinate 3,098,458 downwards.
CGCTCTTGGGCGCTACTGGTAACATGTAACCCAGTACAACCTGTCGCATGGTCGGCTCATCGGCGACTAAACCGGCGATCTCATCAAGTATTCTTGGTGAGAAGAGTGGTTGTTGGATACCCTGCAGGACGAAAATTAAGACCTGTCAATGTGGGGATGAGTTGTCAATGGCCATGTATGTATGCGCGGGATCGTGGAAATACATGGGTTGGTGGTTCCGGCTTGCGGTTGGCTCGCTGAGTGTAGGAGGCCCCTCTGTTGTTGTCACAACATCTCTCTAGGACAGGGAAACTTTGAGAGAAAACCTGTGACATTGAGAATATTCGATGATGTTGACTAGTTCTGCTTTTCGAGTTTATTTTGCCCATGTTCAGGGAATGGGATTGGCTTTGTGCAAATCCTTTCCCCACCATAAAAGATCATCATGCACATGCATCGTTTGGAAGAATAAATGTAAGCTCTATTACAAAAATGGCTGGTCGCAGCCTTCGCATGTGTGGAACCTTCGATCAGGCAATGGCAATACTCGCACACGAGTTTGCAGCTGTCATGTATGCATGTATGTATGTATGTATGTATGTATGAATGTATGTATGTATGTATGTATGTATGTATGCATGTATGTATGTATGTATGTATGTATGTATGTATGCATGCATGTATGTATGTATGCATGCATGTATGTATGTATGTATGTATGCATGTATGCATGTATGTATGCATGTATGCATGTATGTATGTATGTATGCATGTATGCATGTATGTATGTATGTATGCATGTATGTATGTATGCATGTATGTATGCATGTATGTATGTATGCATGTATGTATGTATGCATGCATGTATGTATGTATGTATGTATTTATGTATGTATGTATGTATGTATGCATGTATGTATGTATGTATGCATGTATGTATGTATGTATGCATGCATGTATGTATGTATGTATGTATGCATGTATGTATGTATGTATGCATGCATGTATGTATGTATGCATGCATGTATGTATGTATGTTTGTATGCATGTATGTATGTATGTATGTATGTATGTATGTATGTATGTATGTATGTATGCATGTATGTATGTATGTATGCATGCATGTATGTATGTATGTATGTATGTATGTATGTATGTATGCATGTATGTATGTATGTATGCATGTATGTATGTATGTATGCATGCATGTATGTATGTATGTATGTATGCATGTATGTATGTATGTATGCATGTATGTATGTATGTATGTATGTATGTATGTATGTATGTATGTATGTATGTATGTATGTATGTATGTATGTCGGCATGATGTTTGCTTTTCGAACGAAATCGCTTGCAATCAATTTTCGATGCTTCATTTGCCACTCTCAGCATCATAATTATAATGAAACAGATCCTTGGTTCGCCCAATAGACGTCCGTTAATTACATTGCAATTATACTGTGGATCCATATATCGTTCATAAATTCATCTTCATACATTTTGTCAGCAGAGTAAATTCAGCGCTTACTATTATATATATATTTTTTTATTCTCAAAGCAAACATACCTCATTTGATTAACAATTAAAAAGATATTCAAAGGTGACATTAACGTCATAATTATTCTATACATGACAAACAAATCAAAATCATTTTTGATAATAGAATCACAAAAATTTACAGTAAAAAGATAAAACTGTTATAATTTAATGAAGGAACAGGTGAAAAAATATGAGTAACGCATCTGAAATAATTTAGTTGTTCGCTTATTTTTTATATGTATGTATATATGTATTTATATGTACATCTGTATGTTTGTATGTACGTATGTATGTATATGTGTATACACGAATGTATGTGTGCATGTATAAATATGAATGTAGTTATGTATGTATATGTATATGTATGCATGTATGCATGTATGTATGTATGTATGTATGTATGTGTGTATGTATGTATGTATGTATGCATGTATGTATGTATGTATGTATGTATGTATGTATGTATGCATGTATGTATGTATGTATGTATGTATGTATGCATGTATGTATGTATGTATGTATGTATGTATGTATGTATGTATGCATGTATGTATGTATGTATGTATGTATGTATGTATGTATGTATGCATGTATGTACGTATGTATGTATGTATATATATATCATATGTATGTATGTATGTACCATATGTATGTATGTATGAATGTATGTATGTATGTATGTATATACGTATATATGTACGTATGAATGCATGTATGTATGTACATGTGTATATATGCATGCATATATACATCTATGCGCTTGTTAATTTTTAGAATTTTGAAGCGTTAAATTCTTGCTGCACTAAATTTTTCTTTTTCCGATGTTGCATTTCAGTTTGACGATATTCCGCTACGTTTTTACTTCCATTCCTGATTGTTCCACTTAAAACATTTCCGAAGAATTCCAAATCGTTCGAAGGGATTTTTGTCACTGAATTTCGACTGTTTATTTTGTTTCTTGATGTCGTTAAATGTTTTTTATACATTTCAAAAAAAAAAAATACCTATTGCACGAATTTTATTTTTTAACTTTCGTTTTGATCGGCAATAATATATATAACTTATTCAATCTTTGAATAGGGACTTAATAAAAATAACGTTTGTCGATTAATCTATTCTGTGGATAAAATGTATGAGGATGAAATTGAATGACGAGATATTTGGCTTAACGATTAATTGAGCTGATTACATATATATATATATATATATATATATATATATATATATATATATATATATATACCTTGCCTGAAAATTAACTGACGATAAGGTTCCTTCGCGATTAAATCATCGGGTGATGAATATACCGAGAGATTAAATTACAAGGAATAAAATTACCAGGCGATGAATTTTCCAAGTGATCGCATTACCAGGAGATGAAGTTACTAAGCGATCTGAACACCAGACGATAAAATTAGCAAGCAATGAAATTGCCAGGAGATGATATTAATGGTGGTGTAATTACCGGCGATGAGATTATCAGGCGATGTGATTATCAGGCGATGGAACTCCCAGACAAGGAAATTATCGGGTGAGGGAATTACCAAGCAATGTAATTACCAGGTGATGAAATTGCCAGTGTATGAAATTAAAAGCAACGTAGTTACCAGGTGATATAATTACCAGACAAGAAAATTACCAAGTAATGAAATTGTCTGGTGATCAAATTAAAGGCGAAGCAATTACCAAGTGAGGAAATTACTAAGCGATGAAATTACTTGTTGATGAAATTACCAGGCGATGAATTTTGCTGGCGATGAAATTACCAGGTGATGAAAATTATCAGGCGATGAAATGATCAGATGTAATTACCAGGCGATGAAATTACAGGTGTTGTATTAATCCTGATGAAATTACCCGTGATGAACTTACAGTGGAAACCTACTATCAACAACCTTGTTGTTCACCAGTTATAATATAGGTAATAAACCGTCTAGATGAATGCTGCAGAACCCATTTGACGGCATTCTAGGCCCCTGGACAGAGCAATGCAGTGGAACTCCAACACGCTTAATCCCTATGCTTACCAAAACATACACAGGATCCAATGACCTGTGCGGCACCCGAGCAGCCGCCAGTGTGTCCATACCCTAAGATGGCACTGTATAGTATGGTTGTTAAGGCAGTGAACTGATAGAATCGTTTACAGTGTCAGATAAAATTATTTGCTGTATTTATCACGGATGTTTACGTACTGAGTTCAAACCCCGCTGGGGGTCAATTATACTCTTTGGGGTCGATAATATAAAGGCCCAGTCAAGTACAGTATTCGATGGTATAGACTTCCCTCCCCACCTCAAAATCGCTGGCTTTGTAACCAAGTCAGAAACCATTAGTGCTGTTTTTGTTATTTAGCTTTATGTCAACTCTCATGAAGCAGATTACTGGTCAAAAACGGTCTAACCATGACCATGCCATTTATTTTCAGATGTCTTACATCAAGAAGTGCACAAACCAATGTCACCTATTTCTTTAAAAGATGGTAGTGAGATTTAAAAGACATTTGGCTGCTATTTCTAGCAAGCCTATTGACAACGTGGAGTTTCCCTAATTGGCTCCTGTTATCGTTGTTTAGCCCTAGACCAATTTTCCTTAAACAGAATTATGATCAAGGGCATTCCAGCCATGACTAATCCATTCATTTTATGGATATTTAGGACTATATTGCACAGCGCGTCCTTTCCTTTCCCAGTATAGTAGGATGTGCTCTGAGGCTGTTTTAGCTACTGTTTCTGCCAGATCGAACCACCGTTTAGAGGCTCCGACGTTGGCCCATGTATACCAAGATAAAATTAGAGATGTGGTACCCACCTTGAATCTGGGAGATGGTGAGATCAGCATTGCAAACTAACAAAACACTTCTCAATTGTACAGTGCTGCCACCACTTACACCGAAAAATTAGTCTCTTCAGTATCACCTACATACAGCAAGAGAAAATGAACTATCCGTAGCTGTATCATGGCCGTGAACGCCACTCAACGTGTTGGTGGTGCCGCTGATTACAACGATCACTTAGTCTCTTCAGTTGTAACAACTTACAGCTATGCAGACTGGACCAATTATTGACTTTGGCACAAGGCCAGCAATTTCGGGGAAGCGGGGAAGTCGATTACATCGACCCCAGTACTCAACTGGTACTTATTTTAATCGATCCCGAAAGGATGAAAGGCAAAGTCGACCTCGGCAGAATTTGAAATTCAGAAAGTAAAGACGGACGAAATGCTGTTAAGCATTTTGAGACTGGACTAATTATCGAAACAGTTAAATGTATTTGCTATTATCTGTTTATACGCTACTTTATCGATTTGACCATGTTTGCTCTCTGTTTAGTTCCATCGCGAAATAAAAGTAGAAATTCGCTAAACTTATTTCCCCCGCAGTCAATGTGCTTCGTGTGTTAGGGAGGAATCCCGCTCGTCAGAACATCCATCTGCTACTACCGTACAACATCATTTCCCTGCAAGCAACACGCTTCTTGTGGGAAGGGTGTGTTACCCTGGTCAGGACTGCTACAACGATCCTCTGTCTGGAGTGCCAGGGATACAGTTTCCTACAATGCAGATATATAATGGCTTCAAATTTTGGCACAAGGCCAGCAATTTCGGAGACAGAGCAAGTCAATGAAATCGACCCCAGTGCTCAAACGGTACTTATTTTATCGACCCCGAAAGGTGGAGTCTACTTCAACGGAATTTGAACTCAGAAAGTAAGGACGGACGAAATGCTGCTAAGCATTTTGTCCGGCATGCTTACGAATCTACTAGCTCGCTGCCTTATGCAGGTATACAGTGATTTCAAATTTTTCACAAGGCCAGCAATTTCGAGAGAGAAGGTAAGAAAGTAAATTACATCGACCCCAGTGCTTAATTGGTACTTGTTTCTCGACTCCGAAAGAATGAAAGGCAAAGTCAACCTCCGCAGAATTTGAATTCAGAACGTAAAGACAGATCGGACGAAACGACTCTAAACATTTCGCCCGACCAGCTGACGATTCTGGCAGCTCGCTGCCTTATGCAGCTATATAATGAAAGGGCTTCATCTATAGACAGCGTCAGATGTGGTCATCTTTTTGTCAAACACGTTTTCCTGCAGCACTTCTTTTTCCTTTTCACGGAGTTAAAATTTATGACATAGTTTAGTCCCATACTTGACACCCGACATCTGGATTGTTATCGGACGCCGACAATTGACAGCCAGTTCGACAATGTAGATATTGCAATATCAACCTTTGCATTAAGGTGGCGAGCCGGCAGAAACGTTGGCACACCGAGCGAAATGCTTAGCGGTATTTCGTCTGCCGCTACGTTCTGAGTTCAAATTCCGCCAAGGTCGACTTTGCCTTTCATCCTTTCGGGGTCGATCAAATAAATACCAGTTACGCACTGGAGTCGATATAATCGGCTTAATCCGTTTGTCTGTCCTTGTTTGTCCCCTCTGTGTGTAACCTCTTGTGGGCAGTAAAGAAACGGTAGCACGCCGGACGAAATGCTTAGCGGTATTTCGTCTGCCGCTAGTTCTGAGTTCAAATTCCGCCGAGGTCGACTTTGCCTTTCATCCTTTCGGGGTCGATAAATTAAGTACCAGTTGCGCACTGGGGTCGATGTAATCGACTTAATCCGTTTGTCTGTCCTTCTTTGTCCCCTCTATGTTTAGCCCCATGTGGGTAGTAAAGAAATTGAAATAGGTATTTCGTCAGTCTTTACGTTCTGAGTTCAAATTCCACCGAAGTCGACTTTGCTTTAATTTATCTTAATCATACTTAATTTATTGTACTTAATTTATCGAAAGGATGAATCTTTTCGAGGTCGATAAATTAAGTACCAGTTACGTACTGGGGTCGATCTAATCGACTAGCCCCCCCTCTCCAAAAATCTCGGGCTTTGTGCCTAGAGTAGAAAAATATATCAACCTTTGCATTTTATAAAGAAGTGTTCTATGGAGGTCACTAAGAATCAGTTGGGATCAATTAATGACTCTCTTCCTTTTATGGATTATTGATATTTTCAAATTCTTGTCTGACATCTCTGGTTCTGGAGAAACTCAAAGGACATAACCAAACCTTTCCCAGATGCACAAAGATCGATGGAAGTCACTCAACAGGCGTGATATTACCGTTAGCCGAACCTTTCCGAGATTTACGAAAATCGACGAAAGTGACTCGACAGACATGACATTACCGTCGTCCCGAAATTTCCCAGATGCCCGGAGATTACTGAAAATATTCTCCATAAACATCTTCAGTGCCTGAAGATTTCTCAGTTGTGTGAAGTTGTAGCAAACAACAGTTGTTGCATCTAAGACTATTAACTGATACCATCACCATGGTCACTTTGTCGCCATCTTTTCTCCTTATTAGTTTTATGCTGATCAGTCAATGCGTAAAAATTGTGACCACATAAAGACATGTCTTCACCTAAATTTCAACACGATTTTGTATTTGGCAGTTTATGTTTCGTCTTTTTTTATGTGTTTTTTAACAGCCGTCAGTTTGTCATTCTTATTACCATTCTAAGGTTAAAAGTCTTATAATTCAAAATCTCATCTTAGCAAAATTTTTATTGGTTGTGGTTGTTGTTGTTGTTGTTGTTGTTGTTGTTGTTGTTGTTGTTGTTGTTGTTGTTGTTGTTGTTGTTGTTGTTGTTGTTGTTGTTGTTGTTGTTGTTGTTCTTTTCTTCTTCTTCTTCTTCTTCTTCTTCTTCTTCTCTTCTTCTTCTTCTTCTTCTTCTTCTTTCTGCTGTTACTGTTTCTAGTGTTAATGTTATTGCTGTCGCTGGTATTACCAACAGCAGCAACAACAACAACAACAACAACTACTACTACTACTACTACTACTACTACTGCTGCTACTACTACTGCTGCTGCTGCTGCTGCTACTGCTGCTACTGCTGCTGCTGTTGCTGTTGCTGCTGCTGCTACTACTACTGCTGCTGCTACTGCTACTACTACTACTACTACTACTGCTACTGCTGCTGCTGTTGCTGCTGCTACTACAAAGCAACAGAGAAACCGAAGAAGCAACAATAACATCTTCGAGTCTTTACATTCTTCGGTTTCGGGTGTTCCTTTACTCGTTCTCTGATACTTCTGTCGCATTTGTCATCTTTTTTTCTTTACCAAGGTCCAGGACAGCATTTGAGCTCACCACTAAAGGATCATACAACCTTTTTTTTTTTCCTTTTAATGCTCCGCATGCTGTAGTGATTCATAGTATATGATTACAGATAGTTAAACCACGATAAAAAATTGTAACATAGTAAAACACAAATTCCGAAATACGAATCGCTGACTTCTTTATGAACGCCACTACAACACGTAATCGTCAACTGCATTTTGCCAGGGTCTCCTTCGTAATGTTAAAACCGTCGCTTGTTTTGCTCGAAATATTAAAAAAAAAAACATTTAAAAAAAAGTTACAAGGAAGTGAATGAGAAAATCTAATTTCACGAGTCGAGTTTATGCGTTAATTAGTTTATTCAAACTGCTGGCGTATAAATGGCTTTTCTACTTGTACCAGTTCCAACTGACAACGTCACCAGAAAATGGCGGATTTTCAACATCTTCATATTTACGTATATATATATATATATATATATATATATATATATATATATATATATATATATATATATATATATATATATATATATGTATGCGTTAGAGGACACGTGTGTGTATAGACATGGACACACAGATATGCGCACGGCCTCGTGCACACAATGCTCTCAAATTCATGTTTATGAGCAAATGTATGTATGTGTGTTCGTTTACGTACTTACGTGTGTGTGTGTGTGTATTTGTACGTATTTATGTGTATGTGTATGTTATGTGTGTGCATGTTGTATGTACGTGTGTCTGTGTATACATGCATGCATATGCCTATTGTATGTATGCATGTATGCCTATATATATATATATGTGTGTGTGTGTGTGTGTGTGTGTGCGTGTGTGTGTGTGTGTATGTGCGTATGTATATATGCATGCATGTATGCACATGAGTGTGTAAATATTTGTGTATTCATATATATATGTACATATATTTATGTATACACATGCATATATTTATACAAACACACATATATTCATACACGTATATATAAATATGTATATATGTATGCATGCATACATATACATGTGGGTATGTGTGTGTGTGTATGGAGTTGTGGGTGTGAGTGAGTATATATGGAAGTACTTAAATGCCTATATATTTGTGTAGAGATGCGTGGCATTGGCATGCGTATGCGTGTGCACGCGTGCGTGATAGCATGTGTGTGTGTGCACGCATGCGTGTGTGTGCGGAGAGAGAGAGAGAGATTCGTCCACCTCTCTTCATGCTTG
>NC_043006.1:3059600-3079600 GCF_006345805.1 Octopus sinensis | reverse complement strand
TCACTCTAGCACCAGTTAATCCAAAAATGTAATTTTACTGTGGATTTCATCCAGATAGTGGCCTAGTGCTCCGAGAAACCTGGATTATTATAATATTTTATAATATATTATAATATTTTTACAAAATAAATATAAGAGAGTGGTCACTATATGGCTCACTCTAGCACCAGTTAATCCAAAAATGTAATTTTACTGTGGATTTCATCCAGATAGTTTTGGCTGAGGAGCTACAAGTGGATTTTTTTGTAAGTAAAATTACATTTAATTCATTAATAGCGAAACAATTGTCCCAAAATAATCTGTATTTTTGTTATTTTTTATTTGCCCTGTCCGTGTGAGCTAACAATCGTACTGACTTTCATGGGAAACATGTATTTTTGTGGTTGAAACCTTTTGGATTAACTGGTGCTAGAGTGAGCCATATAGTGACCACTCTCTTATATTTATTTTGTAAAAATATTATAATATATTATAAAATATTATAATAATCCAGGTTTCTCGGAGCACTAGGCCACTTGGTGTTGAATAGATATACTATTAAATTAGTATCTAATTCTCTCACCCTTATTAATTAATTATATATATATATATATACACTTATACACACAAACACACATACGTATATAAGCATACATACATGTAAACATATACAAATATGCATATATGTATATATATTGGGTTGTCCTGAAAGTTCGTGCCGATTTTTAAAGGAAAGAAAAAGGCCAATAAATTACCCAAGCTTTCCCAGGTCCTCATGAACGACGGATTTTGGTTGCTTGTAAGGCATTTTTCCCTTTACGGAAAAAGAAAAGCATCAAGTGCCGAAAACGAACTTTCTTTTCTTCCATTTTAGAGGGTTACAGAATTAACACAGGTTATAGGAACATAAACCTTCTTCCTCGAAAAGATAGCTTAAACTGTGCTCTAAATGGAGATGTGGTCAAATCCTATGTTATGGACTCAACCATGTTCTAAAATAAGTCGAAAGCTAAGCTACTATAAACCAGCACGAACTTTCCGGACAACCGAATACATGTATATATGAGATGTTGAGTTCGATCCCGTAAAGGTGAGTCGATAAAAGCGTGTGAGAGTGAAATTAGGTGAGAGAGGACTGTGTGGAAGCCCCTAAGATGGACTTTAGCTCTAAACCAAAGATCTGTCTGCGGCACGTTCTGTCTCACAGATTCTAGGAGAGAATCTTGTCTGGGGTCCATGTATCTGTAAATTATTAAATCTGTATATAAATACATCTACATATTCGCTCATTTATACACATACACATAAATATCTGTACATATACGCGCACACATATTCATACACAAATGCATGTACATATGTGTGCATGCGCGCACGCGTGATCTTTTTTTTTTTTTTCATAAGGCCAGAGCATTGCAAGATATGAGAAATAATGCACGTTGACGGTTTGTACTTTTATTTTGTATTTCAGTGCGTATAAATCGAAATCACGACTTGGCGATAGTAAATGCAACACTATCCACTAGGTCACGTGCCTTTAAGTACGTGCGTAGACATAGAAATATATATATATATATTATATATATATATATATATATAGAGAGAGAGAGAGAGAGAGAGAGATACAGATACATGTATGTGTGTATGTATGTATGAATATATGTATGTATGTATGTATGTATGTATGTATGTATGTATGTAGATAGATAGGTAGGGAGGTAGGTAGATAGATAGATAGATAGATAGATAGATAGATAGATAGATAGATAGATAGACAGACAGACAGACAGATAGATAGATAGATAGATAGATAGATAGATAGATAGATAGATAGATAGATAGATAGATAGATAGATAGATATACACGCGCGCACGCACACATACTCGCACACACACATATATAAATGTGTGTGTGTGTTGTGTGTGTGTGTGTAATTTATGTATGTCTTCTATTGTTTAATTATTATAAATCTTCCACTGAATAGGGAGCCGGTTTCCAACAAAGATACGAGGCAAATTCACAATTGGAACTTGAGAAAAGTCTTGCATATTTGTACTGTTCCACTGACAGATTGCCCTTGTAATGTACGAATTAGCCGGTCGATTTCTCTTTCTGAAAATCCCAGTTTATCCAGATTCTCCTTTAAGCATTTACTAACAAAACCTAGTACTCCAATTATTATTAGTAGTCATATGAATTCATAGTCTGGAGGTTTCGAAGCAATTGTCCATATCCTCTTTTTCTTTGATTTTCAAAGAGATATTTATATCTGCAGAGCAGCTGACCTCTATGATGGTACATACCTTTACCCCTCTGACCCAAACAATAATATCCGACCTGTTATATTTACATTTGGAAGACGTTTTGATGGGAATACTCCACCATAGTATTCCTTGAGTTGGTGTATGTATAAAAGGCGAAAAGGCGAAACTGACCGATCAGTGCGCGGATGTCTCGACCGCTGCTTCCAGCTGATTACGGTCCCTGTTAACATGAAAGCATACAATTATGTGATTTGACTGCAGCATTAAAGCGTTTTAGCTCTTATTTCTAGCAACGTAGGTGTTTCTAACACCCTTAGTCATACGTAATGTGTGTGTGTGTGTGTGTACACAGATCAAATTTACAGAATGCAAAAGACAAAGACAGGTGAGGGAACAATGAGCAGGTGTATTAGTTTGACGCTCAGGAAGAATGGATAAGTCTTTGACGTTTGGAACCGAAGGGCTTCGTCAGAAAGGATTAAGAGGGGAAATAATGGAGAGACGCAACAAAAAAAACGGAGACAGAAAAAGATGATTAACGATTCAACACATATGCATGCACTCAACCACACACACACACACACACACACACACATTTATATGTATATGTATATATTTACTAGCTCAAAAGCCGCCCGGTATTTAGCTTTAAGCTAGTATATAGCTTTTAAGCAACTGACCCCGGATGGGAAGATCTGCAAACAGATCTCTGACTTGTTTTGGTGACTTTGTAGCAATTGCTTCCTCCAGAGTCATATCCCAATCATGATCGTATTCGTCGCAACAAATCATGTGAAAAAAATCACCGACAACAGTCGCAATAATGAAAACATAGGAATCCAAAATTTCAGGATTGCAGGTCAGGATTCGACTCGGAATGTTTCTAATTTACTCACGTCAGCCTGATTCGAAAACGGTATGATATGTTGGGCTACGGCCTCTAGGAGTAAAGGTGAAAAAGTGTGACACACTGACACACCGACATTCACATTTGTTATATTAGGGCGGCGAGCAGGCAGAATCGGTAGCACGCTGGTCGAAATGTTTAGCAGTATTTCGTCTGCCGTTCGGTTTTGAGTTCGAATTCCGCCGATGTCAATTTTTGCGATTCATCCTTAGTACCAGTTACGTACTGAGGTCAATGTAATCGACTTAATCCCCCCCCACCCGAGATTTTGAGACCTTGTGCTTCCAGTAGAAAGGATTTATTAAAGTTGAAAAAGTGTGACACACTGACACACTACATTTATTATATTAGATATGTTTAATTTTGGGGAAAATTTATTTCAATTAAAGTGTATTCTGTGTGTGTGTTTGTGTGTGCGTGTGTTAAAGAAAGCAAAACATAAAACAAAAACGATAGAGTTCAGTATGTTGGCGACGGGAATTTCTGTCAGAGACATGGTTAAACAAAGTTGTACATCATCACCCTCTTTCTCTCACATACCCATTCTCTCTCTCTCTCTCTCTCGCTCTCTCTCTCTCTCTCGCTCTCTCTCTCTCTTATTATTATTCCCACTGCCACCATCAACACTACTACTTTTAATAAAACATCATCAACTCTCCCTAAATTTCTTTGTTTCTTTTTCTCTCCCTCTCTTTTCCTATCTCTCTCTCTCTCTCTCTCTCTCTCACCGCTCTCACCGCTCTCACCGTCTCTATGCCTACTATTGCTCTCACCCCATCATGAGTAATAGTAGAAGTGTCATTGAATAGTAAGAGAGGAGTCGAAGTGTGACACACTGACACACAGGAAATAGTTTTCACATTTATTATATTAGATACTAGCAGTATCGCCCGGCGTTGCTCGGGTTTGTAAGGGAAATAACTATAAAGCATTTTTAGAGAGTTATAGCCAAAAAATGGAAAGAAAATTATGGTAAATTTTTTTTTAGTTAAAAAGGTCGAGTTGCGTCCCCTAGACAGTCTGTGGTTTGTGTTCTGATTCTCGACCCCATGTCGAATTTATCGTTTTTTTCAGAACTGGGGGAACTTTTCAAAATTTTCGCTGCGTTAGTTTTGAATTATGACATTGGGCTATGTGTGTGTCAAGTTTCATCAGAAAGCCGTGGTCAGGTGAGGGTACAACCTAACAGACACACAGAAACACACACAGACAAACTGCCGTTTATATATATATTATATATATATATATATATATATATATATATATATATATATATATATATATACATATATGCCGAACCCATACCCCACATGGGCTTTCCCCACATGGGCTTTCCCCACTCTCGCCCCCCCACCTCCCCACAACATCACACCACACTACACTACACCATACGACATTACACATCACATCACAACACACCACCCACACACCCATCCCCAAATCTCCACACCCACACATACATACATACATACATCCAAACCACCAGCCCTCTTTCACACGCACATACATACTCTCTTATACACACACACACCTTCATGTTGGGGCGAAGTCACTTGACCCTGTTATCTCCTCTACTATCCCTCTAGCGTCTAACGTCTGACCTCTGACCTCTGACTTTTGTCTGAAATCAGAACGCCATGATGGACCGTAAGCTCCTACACGCATTTTTTTTCTCTCCTTGTTTCTTTTCTGTGTATCTTTCTGTCGAAGAGCGTAGGCTCGAAACGTAAAAGACTTGTTTTATTTCTATTTCTGAGCGCCATACTAATACAATTGTTTGTTTGTACTCCACCTGCCTTCGTCTTTTGTTTATTTTCGTAAACCTTCCCGTTATATATATATGTACATATATATATATATATATATACTAGCAGTATCGCCCGGCGTTGCTCAGGTTTGTAAGGGAAATAACTATAAAGCATTTTTAGAGAGTTATAGCCAAAAAATAGCAAAAAATGATGGTAAATTTTTTTTGAGAGTTAAAAAAGGTGGAGTTGCGTCCCCTAGACGGTCTGTGGTTTGTGTTTCTGATTCTCGACCCCATGTCGAATTTATCGATTTTTTTCAGAACTGGGGAACTTTTCAAAATTTTCGCTGCGTTAGTTTTGAATTATGACATTGGGCTATGGTGTGTCAAGTTTCATCAGAATCGGTTGAAAGCCGTGGTCAGGGTGAGGGTACAAGCAAACGGACACACAGAAACACGCACAGCACAAACTGCCGTTATATAGATATATATAATATATATATATATATATATATATATATATATATACATATGTACATATATATGTGTGTGTGTCTGTGTCTGTGTCTCTGTGTGTTTGCGCATATTCGTATGTGTGTTTACATGCTTATTTTTTCACTAGTCTTCTAAGCAGAAGCTGGCATTGCTATTTGATTCAATCCCAATCTCTTACTAGTATATATTAATTAACTTACTAAGACTACGGTGTGTTACTGTAGTATTACTTATCGTATAAAGTAGATTACTTGTAAACGACCGATTCCGCGACGGAGCATTTTTATGTCGACTTACAAACTATAACAATACCTTTCTTTAATTGTAACCGTCATCTAATTTTTTGCCATTTCAAAACCCGATTTGAATTTATTTCATCTTATAATTATTGCTCCCGTGCATCATATATTCACTGTTACTTGTTTCAGTCATTTGACTGCGGCCATGCTGGAGCACCGCCTTTCGTCGAGCAAATCGACCCCAGGACTTATTCTTTGTAGGCCTAGTACTTATTCTATCGGTCTCTTTTGCCAAACCGCTAAGTTACGGGGACGTAAACACACCAGCATCGGTGGTCAAGCGATGTTGGGGAGGCCAAACACAGACACACAAACATATGCATACACACACACATACACACACACACATATATATTATATATATATATATATATATAATATATATATATATATACACACATATATACGACGGGCTTCTTTCACTTTCCGTCTACCAAATCAACTCACAGTGCCTGAGGCTATAGTAGAAGACACTTGCCCAAGGTGCCACATAGTAGGACTGAACCCGGAACCATATGGTTGGTAAGCAAGCTACTTACCACACGGCCACTCCTGCGCCTAAACAAATTTAATATAGCTTATAGCATTTAAACCTTTAAAATATATATATATATATGCATTAAGGACTAGAACGAGAACCTCTAGCATGTTTCAGTTTCATAGCATACGGCGTACATAATTATGTCATTGAGCGAAATATGTGATACTGGGCATAGGAACATGAAATTGTTTAGAAATTAAATAAGACAATTTAGCCGTTTGCATGAAAACAATAGTTAAGTCTGATAGTAATATATTTAGAGTTAATATATTTGATCAACAGGTCATTGGAAAGTTAATTGAAAATTAATATGCATTAAGGAAATGTCGATATTGGTCAATGGTTTAGATTATTTTCATTTATCCTGCAAACTTCCGAAGACAACACCGGATGTGTTTCCATATCATTCTGACTTCCTCAGCTAAGAGTCTCTTTCACAGGTCTCTTTCACTCATCTCCATCATAGCTCCATTGTAGCTCTGTATGGAAACAAGAAACAATAGTTCGCTCTAAGTTTTAACCCAGTCGGATCTTCATAGTAAAGGTGACATTCGTAATTATCCTGCTGCCTAAATGAATAATTGTGGTGAGATATCTCCCAAAATCCCAGAGTTTCAGAAGTAACTTAGAGATAGATTGAGCAAAAGACCAATGGCGATTTGAGTGGAACTGCAAGACACTTTACTTTTGATGCTGTGAAACCAGTGGAAAATGATGGCACTGCTCTTCCAGTGCTTTGATAATGTCAAATTCCTAATTTCGAGGTTAATTGATAATTATTCATAGTTCACTTTGGGAGGATGTGATTAACCTACTTCCACAATAGGAGAGAGAAAATCGGCCTTGTAGTCCTTGATAGGCTTGTGCATGGGAGTTCTTCTGTAGCAGGGAAGGTTTCCCAGCACTGATACCATAACAGATCTCCCATCCCTAGTACTGCTGGTATTCTCTCAACCATTCTACAGTAGACATTCCCCCATTCCTGGTACTATTGTGGCTCTCCCATCCCTTGTGTTGTAGCGCATGACCTCTTATACTGTAGAGATTCCCTTCCTCTGCTCTGTACTTCACTCGTACCCCAATAGAGTAGAGATTCTCTTATTGGTTCTGTTTTGTAGAAAGAATGGCGATCATTTCATTTGCTATACATCTATATATATATATATATATATATATATATATATATATATATAGTCAGAAGCTTGTTAGGTCGTTGGAAATTAACTTGATTCGTTTCGCAGCGTTTATTCTTTTAATTACTTCTATTTAAGTAAAGCAATTAACTCTTCAAGAACATTGTACAATGGAATGGTTTATTTAATGTTCTACTATTCTTACGCCATCCTCTGCCCTCACCTCCCACACACACATTACACGTTTCCCTGCGTGGGAGGGGGAACGAGTTGTTGGAGTATTTAAGTGTACTTGAGTGTGTGTGTGTGTGTGTGTGTGTGTGTGTGTGTGTGTGGTGTGTGTGTGTGTGTGTGTGTGTGTGTGTGTGTGTGTGTGCTTATACCAGTTTTAATGTTGTTTTGATTCATGTGTTTATGCAGATACATGTATGTGTATGTGCGTGCGCATGTGCATGAGTAACAATGCGTTTAGATATGTGTTGAAATGTTGTTGTTACTCTTATTTAGCTTCAAAAATCATTCTAATCAAACACGTCTATAATCACGGTCCATCAGTGGTTACCACAGGATTTCTGTACTCTTGACTAAGTCCACTTCGAAGGCAGTAGCATAGGATTTGAGGGAGATCTGGTTGCTATGTCTAGCAAGATGAGGGATTATTTAAGGACTTGTCTCATTTGAATATCTGAAAGCCGTAAACAGAATTTAGTTCAGCCACTTCAGAGAAGCATGCCAAAACTTCGGGTTCTTGTTGACGAACACTGAAATAAAACAGTACAAGGTGCCAAATCCTCCAAATTCCATCAAAATTTTGCTTAATTTTCTCGCCATACACATCTTCTTATATCAAAACATAAAATCCAATATACCAGAAAACCAAAAGAATTTGTGCAGTTTTGGAACAGTTAACTACAGTGACATTTTCCCATATATGCTAGTTTCCAGTGCTAAAATTTCCATACGTGTCAGAAGCCAGTGATACACACCAGTCGATCGGCCTGCTCTTTTACAATCTGTGTCTCTTTTCTATAACTTTGAACCCTTCTGAAAAGCTATCTGAACGTAATGTCATTCGTGCTGATTTACTTTATGAGTTCAAACTTGGTTTAAAAGCTGCAATGGCGTCACGTAAGATATGCAAAACATCTGGAAAACATCCAACAACAGAACGTACTTGTTTGCAATATTTGTTTCTGGAGATGAATACCAAACGATGTTCATCCATTGAAGATGGACAATGTAAGGGAAGAGATCTCCATTATTGATATTTAAGAGTTGTTTGTTGCTGTTGAATATAATTCTAAAATAATGTGTCGAGAACTTTTGCAAATGTTCAATATATATATGCTGAAACTGTTAGCTTATAATTGCTTCAACAACGAGAATCGTGGAATCTGAGCAAATGGGCTCTACATGCATTATCAGACGACAATAAACTTCAGAGGTTATCAATTTGTTCTTAGCTCATTTCACTTTAACAAAAAGGCAGAAAACGAATCATTTTTTTAGTTGTTTACTCACTTGTGATGAAAAATGTGTCTTATGGTCAAAGAAGAAAATGGCACACTCCGTTCCCACGAGGCCATGATTAGTGGGCCTGTATTGTCCACTATGAGTTTCTCGTTGCAGGCCAAACAATTATGGTTACTCCATGCAACTTACGTTTATGCAGGATAGCTTGCTCCAGAAGCAGCCAGGTTTAGTTAACTAAAATAATGGTATTCATACAAGACAATACAACGCTTTATACTGCAAAGCTGACCTGTGGGCCAATTTATGCTTTGAGATGGCATCTACTTTCGTTTTCATCACATTCTTCAGACATTTCTCCTCTTTTTTCGTCGCTAAACATTCATATACAAAACAGAAAGGGAATAAGATAGCCAGGTTTTTGTTTCTCTTCTAAAGACAAAACGTTATATAAGTAAGACTAAACCAATATGTTTCTCGATGGGAAAGGGTGGTGTCGTTTTGTGAAGGTGCCTATTTCGACGAGTAATACATGCAGTAAACATTTTCGCAGTTGCTCAAATTTTATTATAAAGAAACTGCACAAACTTTTTGGGTTACTCGATATTTGTTGGGAAAAGTATAAGGAATCCATGTGTGAAGACAACTCACATAAAGACTCGGAACAATACAGAAAGCCCTCAGTCGATCTCCATAGAAGATACATTTAACTTTATTCGTTACTAAATGGAAGATTTGGTAGAGCTAATGTGTGGAATACCTTTCAATATTTGCATGCAGTCGCCAAAAAGACAGCATCAAAACTCAGAGTTGTGCAGTGTTCAGAGAAGCATTGTACAAAAGCATTTATCTGGGTGAGTATGATAAAAAAACTCGAGTCAAAACTGATACCAAATCATAGAAATTACTATAAAGAAATAAGCTGATCGATCTCCGCAAAGGGACCCAGGATTCTTTTCTTAAATGCATCTGAAGAAACTAACAACGTATTTCTTAGCAACCTGATCTTTCCAAAATATCTCTTGCTGCAGATTCTCCTTGCGTAGGTGTAACACTTTCGACAGATTGAAGAGCTGCTCATTTCATTAAATTTAACATCCTGCAACATTAGCAGGCATCCAAGGTACCCAAGTATGACAGTTATCCAGAAAAGTTATCAAGTGATTGTGTGAAAGGAATATAAAACCTTACATTGGTGCCACAGATTCAGAGATGAAGAGACACGAAACCCGATGATACCACAAGCGAAATAACACTGTTGTTTGCAGTGGTCTCCACCAAATTCTGCTGAATGAGAGATATTTGCTGTTGTCTGTACTCGTTATGAAAACAGTTTCCCTTCGTTGGCTTACAACCGTCTTCCTTATAAGGAAGACGATGTAGAGTTTCTCTCTTCCTCCACCGCTGATGTGTCACAGATTAAAGAATCTGCCTGAAATGTTTCCTCTCCTGCAGCAATCCATATCCGTAACCTAATATCCCAAACCTATAGTAGCTTCCCCAAGTAAGGAAGTAGAATAATGAACACAATCTATTCTGTAGGGAGCCATTTTTTCCGTCAAGCACCGAATTTAGGAACCATTCTTTTTTTTCTTTCTTTTTTTTACAGGAACACATATTGGATATTCCTGAAGCAAGAATTACTCATTGTTCTTAGAAATCCACCTTTTCTACTTTGCAATAAGCCTCGTCCAATAGTTTAAAAAATGCTTCCACACGTTATAGAAGCAAATAAGTTATGACAGGACGGATCAAGTAAAAGTTTTTATGTTTTCCTTTCAAGAATTCCTCTCTTCTCCATAGAAATATCCTGCAAAGTTAAACAACTTCAATTTCAACTGCATCTTGCTTTTGCAGAAGAACAAAATTATGAAGTTACTCGATTAAATTTGGAATCACATAACTTTTCTCACGCTCGACTGGACGTTATATTTCGCAGAGTTAGAAACAGCAGAAAATTATTTTTATTAACTCGCAGGAAAAAAAGAATGATGTATGGCCGCAAGCATTGCAATACATTTCGGAAAAGTAAGTTAATGATCGGGAAAATAATTCATTAAAGTAATTGTGTAAATTACTAGAATATTTTTTTAATTAATATTTTCTCAGAAAATAAAAAAAATGTAAGTCAACGAGAGTTACTTTTGCGTTCGTTTCTCGAGGCTCCAAAGTTCAACAATTCCTCAGCACAATTTCTCGCCATTTGCTACATCAGTCACCTTCTTCGTGATGTACAACCTTCTAAGATAAGCTTTCATTAATTCTTGTCAAGCCAATATTAGTCTCTCTCTCTCTCTCTCTCTCTCTCTCTCTCTCTCTCTCTCTCTCTCTCTCTCTCTCTCTCTCTCTCTCTCTCTCTCTCTCTCTCTCTCTCTCTTCTGAAGGTTCGTAGTACCTTGTATTGCTTGGCACTACTTTACGCAATTACCATCTTTCGTACAGGAAATTCCAACAAACAACTGGTTGTGAACTCCTTTCTTTAGGAGCAGGAAAACTGAGTCTTGATGTATATCAACCTGAACGCTAAATTCTTCGCTGATCTCGTTCTCAGACGTGGCTGTGTGGTAAGAAGCTTGTTTTCTGACCACATGGTTCCGGGTTCAGTCCCACTGCGTGATACCTTAGGCAATCGTCTTCTTCTATATCTTTGGGCTCACCAAAGCTTCGTGAATAGATTTGGTAGACGGAAACTGAAAGAAGTCCGTCATATGTGTGTGCGTGCGTGCGTGCGTGCGTGTGCGTGTGTGTGTGTCTAAGTATTTGTGCTTGTCCCCCACCACCGCCTGACAACCGGTGTGGTGTGATTACCTTCCCGTAACTTGGCGGTTCGGCAAAGGAGATCGATAGGATAAGTGCCAAGCTTTAAAAAAACGAAAAAATAAGAATTGGGGTCGATTTATTCAACTAAAAATTCTTCAAAGGTGTGTTCCAGAATGGCCGCAGTCTAATGACTGAAACAGGTAAAAGATAAAAAATATAATAAATGATTCCCATCTTACTGACAGCATCTCTGTACATGGCTTACATAATTCTCACAAATTTTTGCAGCTTCTGCCGATGTTTCGTGGATCAGAATTGATTTTTCTGTAACATTTTCCAACAGCATTTTCTGTCATGTATACTTGTCTCTGTGTGTATGTGTGTGCTCGTGCGTGCGTGCGTGTGTATGCGTATATGCGTGCTTGTGCGTGTATGAGTGTGTGTATTAAAACATTACTTATTTCTTTACTACCCACAAGGGGCTACACACAGAGGGAACAAACAAGAACAGACAAACGGATTGAGTCGATTATACCGACACCAGTGCGTAACTGGTACTTATTCAATCGATCCCGAAAGGATGAAAGGCAAAGTCGACCTCAGCGGAATTGGAACTCAGAAAGTAGCGGCAGACGAAATACGGCTACGCATTTCGCCCGGTGTGCTAACCACTCTGCCAGCTCGCCGCCTTCGTGTATTAAAACAATGCTATTATTTTAAAGCACTTGCAAGAATAATAATGAAGCAGTCGCTGTTGATACGAATCTATATTGAGACTAGAGTCGAATTTATAGCAATGTTCACGTCGACAGACAGTTCAAGATCTTCACAATACACACACATACACACACACACATTCACATCTATCCATCTATCTATCCATACATACATACACAACTCCCCACCCACCATGCACACACACACACATACACACACGCACACACACACACATACACGCACATTCGCAGACTTTAAGTGGCATGGCCGAAATTCTAATCCTGTCCCTGGCTGATCAAGCTGACAATTGCCAACATGTCTTATTTGACATTGAATCTGAGCTATTTCGATGGTCAAGGAAACCCAGCGTTTTCCTCTTCTCTATTTTTATTTTTATTTCCATTGCGCATCCATCGAGTTGATTCTTATCGTAACGTGTTTTAATCTGGCTTAAAACTGCATCGAGCCGTATTTATGAAAATTTAAGGGTATCGCTTTAACATTTTATAGATAACTACCTTAAAAGCCGGACTCCGCGCGGACGTTTGAGCTCGATCCTGCGAACAGCTAATTGAGCCTGCAGACACTCTCAAGAAGACATCTGAAAAATTTATATTTTACCTTTACTTATTCCAGTCATTTGGTTGAGGCCATGCTGGAGCACCACCTTGAAGGGTTTTAATCAAACAAATCGACCTTTTTTAAGTCTAGTACTTATTCTATCGGTTTTTTGTGCCGAACTATGTTACGGAGCGTAAACACACCATCACCGGTTGTCAAGCGGTAGAGGTGGACAAACGCAGATACAAAGACACATACACATAGATATATATAGATATACGACTGGCTTCTTTCAGTTTCTGCCAACAAAATCCTATCACAAGACTTTGTTCGATCCGAGGCTATAGTAGAAAACACATGCCTAAGGTACCACGCAGTGGGACTGAACCCGGAACCATGTGTCTGGGAAACAAACTTCTTAACACATAGCCACGCCTGCGTCTCTCTGTTAAATTTGATTTAACGACTTTGATAATAAAGGTACACGTTATGAAAGAGCTGTCTGGCACGTGCCATCATGTTATTCCATCTTCGTAGGTATCATTGGTGTAATATTGAAAATGCATATACAACATCGATTTTCCGGAACCTTTGATTTCAAAGTCTTTCCGGAATACCAATCCTCTTGAAACCAACGGTGGTCACCTTGGTCAACACACTCTACATTGAATAAACATTAACCATTTGGCATTCAAACTGGCCAAATCCGGCTCAGATATTCTACCTGTTTTATGTTCAAACTGGCTAGTTCCAGCCTTTCATAACTACCCTGCAATGTCATTCTAAAAATACATAATTACGCCATGCAAATCTTGAAGCTACACGATAATGCATGCTTAATTCAAAACAATGCAAATTAATAACTATTAAATATGACAGAGTAATCTAGATGCTAAAGGGTTAAATTTACGTAAATAATAAAATGAAATTCAAGTAGATACCTGTACATTTATATATATATATGGATAGATAATATAGATATATATTATATATATATGAGTGTGTATGTGTGTATATATATATATATATATATATATATATATATATGTATGTATGTATGTATGTATGTATGTATGTATATATGTATGTATGTGCATATATATGTATAGATAGATAGATAGATAGATAGATAGATAGATAGATAGATAGATAGATAGAGAAAGAGAGAGAGAGAGAGAGTGAGAGTGATAAGCTCGGATACTGGCATATGATTGGACGAATCTGTATAAATATTCGTGACTATATTTCTTTGAATATTGTGTTGGGGATGAGAAATAAGCCATTTTACTGCTTTAATCTCGAAATTCGACCAATACACAATTGACTGTGGAGTTTTATTTGTATTTTTCCTTTGCTCATCGACAACCCGTATTTTTACAGGAGCTAAAGGTGGTTTTATAACGTATTTTTTTCTTTGGCCTATATACCAAATCCACTCACAAGGCTTTGGTCGGCCCGAGGCTGTAATAGAAGACACTTGCCCAAAGTGCCACGCAGTGGGTCTGAACCCGGAACCATGTGGTTGGTAAGCAAGCTACTTACCACACAACCACCTGCACCTATAAAAATATATGAATATATAGATGTATACATTAAAAATATATTGAAAAAAATAAATACATATGTAGGTCGACTCACAGATTATAAAATGAAATCATAAAAACATTTAAGACTATAAAAATGTTTGGGTATTACTAATCCGGTTAATAAACCTACGGCCGTTTCTGGTGGTTCAGTTGTCCTGTCATATAAAAAATATTTACATCCGTTATACGACATCTCCTCCTTCATCTGAAAAAATAAGTCTCTAAAAAAGGCTCACGTGTACTGCTCATGTTTTAATGGGAATTACCTACTGAGTATTTTTTAGAGCTATATGCAGAAGACCAAGGAGTGGAAGTGTTTTTGAGTGGTTGGAGGAGGAAATACAATGCATGACATAATAAGGCTACATGTGGCTCTAATGGTAGGGATGGGGAGTGTTGTATTATTTTACAGAAAAAGTTTCAATTGGTGTGGAGGCTGGTTCTCACCTCTATCCTCAATCATAATGCATAAATGTTGAATAAAACGTGTTTGCAAGAGTAGATAGTATCAGAAAATTTATTTAATATCGACGAGTTGTGTAGACGGAGAATAATAAATGACACTTTTAAGCATAGCTTGCTTTTGCCTATCTTTCTATTATAAGGAGGAGCTTCTTTTATAATGGACCAAGCCAGTGTATATTGTATGTTTTATGATTTAAGATCCTGTATGTGTGTGGCTAATGATGTCGAAAATTTGTATTTTATCATATTGAAAGAATTTAAGTGAGCCCTACATCGCCGTTTAAAATCTATGGTGCTTAGTGTTTACTTAGTATTTCTACAAGACATTTATAAACTACATTTTTACGCAGACAGAAGCCTCCAAGCGGGCATGAAATAGCTATATGACAATTACAGGTTTTCTTTATTGCTCCACCATTTATATTACTTGTGCTATTTTTGGACTAATATGGGGTCCGAAACTGAATTTTATATATATTAATAGAGGCTATAATATTTCCTAAATTTGGTGTGGTGGAGTAAGATAATTTGACTAACGATTTGTTAAAGATACAGTGGTATCTATGATGCTGCGAAAAGTTTGATTTCAGAATTTTAAAAAATAATTTAGGCAAAGGTTTAACCTTTACAGAAAAGGTACCATAGGATTTCTCGTGTTCTACCTCAGTGTCCACTGGCGTGTAATATATGCGTGTATATAAACATATATATATATATATATACATGTCATGGAATGAACAATTCTCACGGAAACTGTCCCATATTCCTATAGTTATGAAGCCGTTTAACCTGTTTCAATAAGCTGCTAACATGTTACAAACAAGAAAAATGTGATCTAAACAAATGACTCAATAACTTAGCATGCAAACAAAGGTTCGGGTATATGTATATATGGATAGGTGGATGGATGTATACATGCATGTATGTCTGTATGCATGCGTGCATGCGTGCACGTATATATACAGCATCTATGTGTTGTGTATGTCCATGTTGTTTATGTATGTAGGTATGTATGTATGTATGTATGTATGCATGTATGTATGTATGTATGTATGTATGTATGTATGTGTGTATATATGTATGTATCTATGTATGTATTGGGTCGTCCCATAAATAAAGCGGTTTTTACAATTGCATAAGCTAAAAGTGGGAGCGAGGACTGGATAAATTACCTGCATCAACTTGTTATAAAAGCAGGTAGTAATTTTACCTCGTACTTATTCTTAGTGCAAGTTTTGAAGAGTGAAGTTCGATTTTAACAGCTATTTTTCCAAAGCTGTCATAGAGGTGACAAAGGAGCCTATTCGGCACATTTTGCTTTATGAGTTCAATAAAGGCAACAATGCAATGGAAAGTGCGAGGAATATTAATACAGTATATGGGGATCAGTCAATAAGCGTAAGCCAGTGACAACAGTAGTTCCAGAAATTCGGAGCCGGAAACTACAGCCTAGAAGACGAGCTTCGTCATGGAAGATCTGTAGAGCTCAACGAGGACGTCCTGCAAAACCTGGTGGAACAAAATCCCATCGTAACTGTTGAGCAAAGAAGCTTCGATTTGATCATTCAACCATTCATCGACACCAGCGCTAGAAGTAAAACGACCATTTTTCTATCAGGATAATGCTCGGTTACATACAGCGAGGATGACTTTCCAAAGGCTGGAGCAGTTTGAATGTAAAACGATGCCCCACCCATCATAATCGCTGGACAATGCCCCATCTAATTATCAATTTATTCTGCAGTCTTCAAAATCATTTGGATGAAAAAAATATGAACTCTGTAGACGAGGTCAGAAAATTATTGGAGGAATATTTTTCGCCACGGACAGGTGAATTTTGGAAGAGGGGCTTTGCAAGTCTACCAGAGAGATGGAAAAGCATTGTAGAAAATGAAGAAAAGTATATTTTAGATTAAAAAAGAACTTTGTTTATCTTAATTTCGAAAAATAAAAGAAGTATAAAAAAAATTGCATTATTTATGGGATGACCCAATACAAGAAAACGTGGGTTAAAAGACCATTTTTAAAGCATTCCACGAAAATGTACGAATTCCTACCGACAAGGTGAACTGGTTTCAAATCCCTGGATAGACTGACGTATCATCTCGCAACTTATTTGCGAAGAGAGAACATATATTCTTTTCAACTTTAGGCACAAGGCCTGAAATTTTGGTGGGAAGGGACCAGTCCACTAGATCGATTCCAGTACGCAACTGGTACTTATTTAATCGACCCCGAAAGGATGAAAGGCAAAGTCGACCTCGGCGGAATTTGAAATCAGAACGTAACGGCAGACGAAATACCGCAAAGCATTTCGCCCGGCGTGCTAACGTTTCTGCCAGCTCGCCGCCTTAAAGAGAGCGTATATTAATGAAGTGGAGTCGCAGTGTAGGAAAATTTTGTACACAGGCAAGAGTTGATTTCTACCATGTATGTATGTATGTATGTATGTATGTATGTATATATATATATATATATATATATATATATAAATATATATATATATATATATATATATATGAGAGAGAGAGAGTGAGATGTGTGTAAGAATGAATGTGCCAGCATACGTAAGTGAGCGTTTGCTGGTGTGTACGTATCTGTTTATCTATGTATGCTTGTAACATTGTTTTGTACATATACATAACACCCCCCCCCCCACACACACACACACGAACAAACTACGACATACACGAGTATTGAGTATTGAATACTTTTTCTCCCATTTGTGCATCCAAATCTGTTCGTGAGCATGTATATTATGTGCATATGTATATGTGTGTACATGTATATATATATATGTATATATTAATATATATACTCATACATACATACATACGCGCACACACATATATATATATGCATATATATATATATGTGCATATATATACATATACATTTATACATAAATATATACATATATACATACATATATACATATATACATACATACATATATATGTGTGTATGTATGTAACATCCTGTTCTATGGAAACCGTAATGAAATGAATTGCATTGTAAAGAGTCTTGGCTGTGTATCGAATGAAATGCTAATGTTATGTAAACCAAGGCAATACTTTTACTCATTGTAAGCCGTGGTGCATGAACATAATATGGCCTTTCAACCCATTTCTATTCACATTCATAATAGAACTGACATGCATCCATTACTGATTTTTGCGTTCACTCTTCTAATATGTTCTGTAAGTGATACGTCAAAACGAATTTTACACATTTATATTTCATAGTACATGTTCATAGGATCTATAATAGAAATGGATGCAGGGATGATGTAGCTCTGTATTCTCGTTGCAAGCGGCTCCTTTAGTTCTGGTGACACGATGAAAGTGAAATCAAACCGTGTTCCAAAGTCGTTGGGGGTGAGAGGACAACCTACGCCGCTGATATTAGAACGGACGATGGCGATGTAGACTCTGAAATTCGCATTTCAGACTTCACCTGCGACAATAGTTACAAAGTGGCGCAAGGACCGAACTTTGTGCATTGGCACTTATCAAATGTATGTATTAGCAATCACCCAACCAACCTACACGCACACACATACACACATACATAACATATATGTATATATATGTGCCTATATATATATATATATATATATATATATATATATATATATATATATATATATATATAGGTACAAATATATATACATATATGTTATAGCTTGCTTACCAACCACATGGTTCTGGGTCTTTTGAAACGTGCGTATGTATTGAATCCAATTTTGTATTAAATCTAATTTTGATTCAACATCTCTTTCTCCTCCATTTTTTAATACCTGTTCATGGTATATTTACACCTTTAACGATATTTTTCAACTATTATTTTCATATTCTTATTACTTGCTCTGGATGTCATTTTTTATCTGATGAATCTTTAATAGAAATCATTACTTTTTTCTCCCTTTTTGGATCTCTCAAAAAGTTTGAATTATTCTTTTTGAACTTATTTTTCTCTCCTTATATATATATATATATATTATATATATATATATATATATATATATATATACATATATATTATATATATATAACACCGTTCTATCTGTGTGTGGGTGTGTGTAAAAGATGATAACGGCCGTATCTTTCAGCCGATCGTGCTAAAGTTTTGCACATAGGTAAAGGGTGTCCCAGTGAGTGCATCAGTTAAATTTCATAACATAATCGTTGGTTTCAAAGTGAGATTTCGCCTTTTTTAATCAAGGTCTTGATGGAAAATCCGATTTCAATGGCGCTTATTGGCTATCATTCCGCAAATCACGTACGAACAGCCGCTATATTCGTCCAATCAGCATCAGATCATTAATTACATTAAAGCCTTTTAAGCAATTTCATGAAAGAACATATGTAATTGCATTCTAGAATGCATCCAGGCACGCCTTTTCCTTGGCTTACATTACGAACGCTTTCCCTCATTCGGCTTCCTATCCATTATCCGTCCGGGTAACTGACCGTCCCTCAAAGAACACCATTCTACCTCTGTTTCATTATGATGGTCTCTATACTTGTTAAATAAACTTGCTGAAGCAAGTTTGAATCCCGCACAAAGGATTTTCAAGAGATTCTCATAATACTACACAATCACTATTAATGGAAACACCGTCGGTGGTTATGTTGTGTTCTAGATGTTGAAGTTGTTTGCTATATATTATTCGTGTTTCCCAGCAGTACTCTAAGCACATGTTCCTGACACGTATCCTTTTTTTCCCCCTTTTAACTGGCTTTGGTATATGACTGTTCTGGGTCTCTTTTCGATCAGCGACTTTTCAGACCCTGCGGCTGATTGTTTTTCATCCAGAATATTGAATCGAGAAATTGTACTACTGTGTATGCAAACTGCATTCTCTTTAACAAAGATGGTAAGAAGATGGTGTGCTCTTGTAGGCACTGGTTGCTACATAAGGACCCTGTTTTTGACATTAATTGTTAATCCAAACATCTCACATATTACCGAGAAGTAGTCAATCAATATCTGCAAGTCAAACTCAAAGTGAGAAACTAGATCACTTGTCAGCAGCATAGATAGACGAAATTCTTTGAAGATCACAGAAATCA
>NC_043006.1:3044600-3052100 GCF_006345805.1 Octopus sinensis | reverse complement strand
GGCTTTATTTTGAGTGCGAATCGTAAAACCAGGGCCGACCTTCGGCGGGTTGGTATCAAAAAGGATGTTGTTACACTTAAGCCTTTGCTAAAATCTCGTCGAAAATAACCCACTTTTCATCTCTCTGGCGAATATAGAAAATTAACATAAAGTTACATCTGCAAAGTTTGATTCAATGTAGGATGGACCAACAAAAGGTCCGGTTCTTGTGGTTGTATAGCTGCTTGTGTGTCTCAATGGCCAGCCGAGCTTGCATAGCTCCCATGCTGGACAGGTCAAAGGATAGGGGTCAGACCAATGTGGACCACCTTTTCACAAAAGTAAAATGGATTTGCATAGGGCCAACACCTCTACCTAGCAAAAAGTTATGTTGTAGAAGCATCAATGATAATTCAAAACCAAGGCCTGGGAGAGGAAGGCCGTCCCTCAGGGAAACATATGATGTGGGTTATTGAGGCAGAACTGAGAAAGCAAGGATCTAATTGAAGGGAAACAGAAAAGAGTCGAGAACAATGGAGAAAAGCTGTTGGTAGTTTATGCTCCTTATGGAGTGAAGGTTCGTTTGCGCCACATAATTGCAATGTTTTCTTATAATAGCTTTAAAAAATGTGTTGGTTATTACCAATTAGAACATAACTTTTATTTTATGATGTGAATTAATTCATGTTACTGTACACACAACCAGACCTGTGAGTAGCCCATGAGCCGTTCTGCTAGGAACCGTCTACACTGGTAGACATTTGATTAACATTTTGTTACTGTGACTGTTCCCTCTTTTATTTAGCCATAATATATCCAAGAATGTATGACACAATGAAACCTTTCTAAGTCAAAGATCAGAGGGAGGTTTGACAATTGTTTCCAGCAGGTTGAGCAACTGATGGTATTTCCAAAGTGCAGCAAACACGAAAATCTATTAATGCAAAAGGAATCATCGAAGATCGAGGTAGGACAAGTGAAAAGGATATCGAGGCATTATAGGAAGATAAATCTAACTCAACTCTTGACAGATACTTTATTTGATCGATCGAGTAATTATAAAAGGTAGAGTCGACTTCAGTGTGATTTGAACTCAGAACGTAAAAGGTCGAAATTAAATACTGCTAAGCATTTTTGTCTAACGCTCTACCAGTTCTATTTGTACAGCCAACGTAATTAGAATCGGTAGAGTATCAGACAACTTCTGTTGCAGGCATTCGATTGTATATTAGAAGAGAATAAAGTTTATTGCAGTAAGCTGTTGGGAATAGGGACCGGGTCATACCTGTATTATGCTGGAGTCCTTTAAGTAGACATTATATTTTATGTCCCTTATGAAGCGAGGGTTTTAAAAAAAGTTCTTCTGAATATCTGAAGGTTCTACGAAGTATTTTCAATCAATTTGTGTATTTCAGTAAACTGTGTGTATCGCGGTTTCGGAACAGGTGTAGCGTAAGAGGCGACTAAAGGGCTGGTGATAGGAAAAGTATCTGGTCGTAGAAATAATATACCTTAAAAAACTCGTCCAACCCAAGCCAGTATAGAAAAACAGACATGAAAGCAATGATGATGATGAGGAGGATGATAGTGATTGGTGATGGTTTATTTCGATGTATGGAAACAAAACACTAATGGACCAAACAGATTTGGTTGGGTGTGGATAGTTTACTAGAAGACTTACTAGATTCCCCTCTGCAATGAAAAAATAAATCAATACTACCTACATATTTAGTTGGTATGATATGTACAGTTTCAGAAACATTCCTTCGGAAATAGTAAGAGAAAGCAAAAACGAAAGCATTATAATCTTGAAAACAGTTTCATCTTTATCGTCTGGATTGGGTTTCACTGAATCGTTCTTTTCTTCTTTTTTCATTTTGAATGAATGAGCGAAAAACGTTTGCTCACAATTCATGGGAAACGATTTGATTTAGTTAAGTAAATGTGTTGAAGTATCTTTAAAACGTTAATCTCTAAATACGGATTATCCTGAACAATTCCAATTTGGCTGAGTAATCTTGGCAGTTGTGTATTTACAGTAAATACAAGATTAAACCTGTGTGATGGGAAAGTATAATAAATCTCTCAAAAGTTAATCAGCAATCGTTCTAATCAATGAATAATTTCTGCCAGCCAGGTATCTATGTTTACAGTTACTCTGTGTGTGTGTGTGTGTGTGTGTGTGTGTGTGTGTGTGTGTGTGTGTGTGTGTGATAGATTCAAATATTTGACATTACGTGATCAGAGGTATGTATTTAGGTGATAAGCCATTCTAAGCTTTCAGGCTCGGTCATAAGCGCAGGAATACATAGCAGCGAGGTTAAAAAGGTCGCTTTCTCGCTTTGTAGCTACGTGGTTTCGGGTGCAGCCCCACTGCGCGGGACCCTAGGCAAGTGTCTTCTATTTGAGCCCCGATTCGACCAATACCTTGCGAGGGAATTTAATACGGGAACTGTGTGGAAGCCCTCCGTATGTGTGCCTGTTTGTCCCCATCACCGCACGACAACGAGTATTAGTTTGTTTCTTGTTTGCTCCTTCTCGATCCACGCCTGGCTCATAAGGGCCGGTTTCCCGGTTTCTTGGCGTATAGGTTCCCTACCTGGACGGGATGCCAGTCCGTCGCAGGTGAGCTGCTTGATGCAGAAGGAAAGAATGAGAGAAAGTTGTGGCGAAAATGTCAGCAGTAACCGATCCTCCTACACAATCTGTATCTTCGCACGTACGTAAGCATTTGTTCATTTAATTTGTTTTTCCATATCAGCGTAAGTTGAACCGGAACCCTACAGGGTGTTCGGGCTAAATTTGACAGTCTGCACAAAAGGATAAAAGGCAGTGTCCCAGCCAAAAGTAAAAGTATTTAAAATCAAAAAAAAATATCAACAAGATTATGACTGGGAGATGACAGTTTGCTCAAAGTAGTCGCCTTCAACTTCCACCACGGCCTCAAGACGGTTCCGGACCCTAGCGCATGCGTTCTTTAGTGTCCCCAGGAAGATCTTTGAACACCTCCTTGATCTGGTAACTCGGCCTTGGAATTGCAGGCGGAGCAATTGGTATCTTTCTCAACTGCTCCACACTCGATAATCCATGGGACTAAAATCGATGGAATTAGGGGGCCAGAAATTGGAGCTGGTGAAGTTGTAGAATTTTCCGACTAGCACTTCTGGCTCTTTCCGGAATTATGGCAAGGAGCCGAATCCTCCAGCAGCAACCCTCTCCAACCAGAGATTGACCAGCATACTCACACACGCACATATACAATATCAGCCAGTCATGAAGAAATCATTGTAAGTGTCAGGTTATTTGAATAAGTTTTATATAATCATTGCTTATATTCATGTTTTCCAACTTTTTAAATGATGACACATATGTTGTTGAAACGATTGTAACAAAGGAATAAATGTGATATTAGTACATTCATTCTTTTGCTAGTTACTTTATGCTTTGTCGCTAAAGAAAAGTTCCTAAATTTTAAGTTTGTATGGAACAGTTGTTCTTCCGAAATATTACTCCTTTCTATCCATTTTGTTTACCAGTATCCACAGCAACGATGTCTGAGCTAACGACCCAGATTCGTGGACAAGTTACATTTCTTCCTCCGACTACTGTCTCCACCAAACACCTCCTTTCAGCGCCATCTCTCCTCTCCTTGTATTGCTCTTCATCATCAACTCCTCGCTTGCCTGCTATCATCCTCAATGCCCTCACATATTTACTGAAATCCTCGTCCCCAAGCCTCTTGTATATCTCTCTTCATCATTTGCTTCAGTCATCTCATCCTGGCCAAGCCTCTATATCACCTCGTTCTCATCTACCCCAATGTCCCGACACATTTTCGCCAGCATCTCTCACTCTCCTTTGTTTTCCAATTGAGTATCCATGTATCTACTCTACAGCAAGACACCTATATCTATCTCTTCTATACTTTAAATCTCTCAACTGGCACAAATCCTCACACCTTCAATACTACTCCCTCCTAATTGAGGGGGTTTTGTCTTGCAAAGCACTTGGTGACCCTATCGGTGCTGGCGCCACGTAAAAAGCACCCAATACCCTGTAAAGTGGTTGGCGATAGGAAGGGCATCCAGCTGTAGAAATCAAGCCAAACAGACTAGGGAACTTGGTGCGGCTCCTAGCCTTGCCAGCTCCCGTCTAACACTCTAGTCCATGCCGGTCAAAGGTTTGTGAATGGATTTGATGCATAGAAACTGAAATAAGCCCATTGTGTGTGTGTGTGTGCGCGTGTGTTCGCCCCACCCTCACCACTTGACAATTGGTGTTGGCAAAAGAGACCAATAGAATAAGTACCAGGCTTACATAAAATAAGTACTGGGTGGGACAGAGGGGTCGGATGTTTTTAAAAAATTCACAAAATCATTATTTTAGCGGCAAGCAAATTTTATTGACATCAATGTGTTCGTAGTGAATCTAACATTTGTCAAAATCAAGTGTGGAAAGCAACATCCATCTTCTGGTGTCCGTTTTCATTGATAAATTTCTGAAGGCGCTCTTAGAAGTTGGTCTCCACTCTCTCCAGCATTGCTCTGTTGATTTGGGCAGCTTCCACGCGAATAGCTTCCTTCAAATCGTCCAATGTACGGGGCTTATGCGCATACACACGTACCTTGAGGTTTCCCCCACAAGAAATAATCACACATAGACAAATCAGGGGACCGAGGAGGACAAAGGAATGTCAGCAAACCTGGAAATGGGGCGGTTACCGAAGAGAGGGCGAAAAACGTCCATTGAAGCTCTGGAAGTGTGGGCCGTGGCCCCATCCAGCTGAAACCACAGATGTCGAATAGGCATAGGTTTTCGTCGTAATTCAGGCACAAAGAAGTTGTTTATCATCTCGATGTAACGCTTGTAGTTCACAGTAACAGTATTTCCTTAAAAATAGTAAGGACCAATGACGGCAGCTTTCCCAACAGCACATCAGACCGTCACTTTTGGGTTGTGCAGTGGTCTTTAGTGCATCGGATTTTCAAGAGCCCAATAACGACAGTCCTGTTGATTCACCATGCCACTGAGATGAAAATGAACTTCATCACTCATTAACAAAATGAAGTTGTCATTTGCCTCAAAAATTTCTTCCATCTCAAGTGCGAAGTTAAGGCTCTGTGCAGAGTCCCATGGTTTCAACTGTTGCCCAATAAC
Organism: Octopus sinensis; assembly: GCF_006345805.1. Lineage (NCBI taxonomy): Eukaryota > Metazoa > Mollusca > Cephalopoda > Octopoda > Octopodidae > Octopus > Octopus sinensis. The sequence goes on along the minus strand of NC_043006.1, from coordinate 3,046,964 downwards.
TAATCTGTACGGGTGGAAATGCAGGTCTTCATGCAAAATACGCCTTACTGATCGATTATCGATGCCAAGTTCAGTGGGATGCCTCCAACCAGAGCGATTCGCACTCCGTATCAAAGCTTGTCTGACGCGTTCCACATTTTTCAGGGCCCGAACCGTTCGTGGCGCCCCCACCAGTATCCTATTCATTAGTGTACCTCGTGTAGGAAGTGCATTCACCCAACATAAGATTATTGTGTTACGGGTGGGAACAGCCTGATTTTGGTGAATGTTGAAGTGGCGGTTGTAGGCAAACACGCCATGCTCCATCGTCCACAGCGCCATGGTTTCACCTGAAAAGGGAAAAAATGCTAAGACACCACGGACCGAATGGTACCTGTTGGATGTCCCTCTCCCTGGGGATAAGTAATCGCCATTTCAAAAACGTCCATCCTCTCTGCTCCACCCTGTACTAGGGTCGGTTTATTTGAAAAAATTCAAGGTTGTGCTCCAGCTTGGCTGCAGTCAAATGACTGAAACTAAATCATAAGACTGATACAGCTGCCAAGCTGAAAGGAAAATACCTGATGTGTGACTATCTCACCTTCATTTGAAATATTTGTTTCACAAACCCTATTCAAGGTTCATAGCCTATTGCTTAGGGCTCAGGCTCACAATAGTAAGGTCTCACTTCCTGCACTGGGCATTGTGTTGTGTTCCAATGTACTCTACTAGGAGACAGGTACCAGCCAAGTGCGGAGGAAGCTCTCTCTCTCCCTTCCTTCCAGCCATCACAACCTGGCTTAATGGAGGAATAATCACAAAGGTGTCTATACCTACTCGCGACTAGAGAGGCATCTACAACAATTAGTGAAAACATGATACGTGTCACCGAGTCATTCTCGCTTGCAAGCAATGGCTACGGAATTTAATCTTACGAAATGTGTCTCAAGAAAAAAAAACAAATAAGTGTGGGTGTGTGGTAAGAAACTTGCTTCCCAACCAATGGTCCTGTATTCAGTCCACTGTGGGAGAGCCTGGGCAACTGTCTTCTACCATAGACTCGGGTCAACAGAAGCTTTGTGAGTGAATTTGGTAGAAGGAAACTGAAAGAAGCCCATCGTGTGTATATATATATATACATGTGTGTCTGTGAATGTATTTATGTATGTCTGTGTTTGTCCCCCTGCCATCGCTTGACAACTGATGCTGGTGTGTTTATGTCCCTGTAACAGGGAGATAAACTGCAAGAGAGACTGACAGAATAAGTACTAGGCTTACAAAGAATAAGTCTTGAGATTGATTTGTTCAATTAAAACCCTTCAAAGCAGTGCTCCAGCATGGCCGCAGTCAAATGACTGAAACAAGTAAAAGAATAAAACAATGGCTGATGGTGAACATTTTTTTAGTTCAGGGATGATTATCTGGGTCAAGACAGATTACTGTTGCTTTTGTAGCCCTGGAGGTAAAAGTGGGAGACCACCTTAAAACATTGGTCACAAAGTATTCCTCAGACATCCATGTTCAATTCAGTGGAAACTTCGATCGCTGGAACAGTGTTATGAAAGCGAGACAGAGATAGAGAGGCAAGGTGGAGAATTAGGTGAGTGAATAAAAAAAACAACAGAAGACAATGTTTATATATCGGCAGCAATGATTTATCAAGTCATTTGATTGTCAACATGAATTATGTGAGTTTCTGGCTTGCATTTTGAAAAAAAAAAAAAAAAAAAAAATTCAACTTATATTTTTTTTTAATAATTTTTAAAATTTTTTTCTCGATTTTTGTTATCTTGAAATTAACAAATTTACACAAGCTGGCAAAAGCCATGGCATTTGTGTAAAAATAGAACCATATTCCCGATGTCCTCTTTGGGTAAAGCTGGCTGTCTACTTCACCACATATATCTCTATACTGCAGACAGATGTACAGACCAACAGACAATTGACTTTGGTATTGTGAATCACATGAGGGGGAGGGTAGGAGAGCAGGGCGAGGGAGGCTACCACTGCCACGGTCGTCTATATACAAGCAGCACACACACACACACACAGGCTTTCATCATCATCATCATCATCATCATAAGACATTCTGTATCAAACCACTAATAAAGTTATAGACATTAATTGCTTTTTTTTTTTTGAAATATATTATTCAGAGAAAACCATTTGCTTTAAACACCAGCAGCAGCAGCAGTAGCAGCAGACTGTTGGCTCTTCTACCGATGGTTATTGGTGTTGACCAGCGGCAGTGGTAGCCTAAGGTAGCAACGCTACCCGGGAAGCATTTATTTATTTATTTATTTATTAAAAAAAGGTAAATTGAAAAATTTTGAAAAATATAATAATTACACTGATGCAGAGAGAAAAATATAAAAATAAATATAA
>NC_043006.1:3032100-3037100 GCF_006345805.1 Octopus sinensis | reverse complement strand
GGTTCTCAATGGCTCCTTGTATAAAAGAAATCTGTGTGGTGGTTATATGAAACAAGTGTGGTTGCCCTAGTGCACAAGAATGGGGCAGAAGAAAGTTAAATTGAAACTGAATAAGGAAGAAGAGATGAAAGATTAGTTTGCTCCATACACATGGGGAGTAGCAGAGAGGGTGGACGAGAATATAAGAAGCATTCCTTTAGTCGGCAGCGGAGAGAAAAAGGGAAAGAGAGAAAGAAGTAGGGAAGTGAAATTCATGCTTCTCTAGTTGTATGATTGTTGTTATGGGAGGCAGAGGAGAAAACCTGCCTACATCAGAATGGAATTGCTGCTACTGTGGATGATTTCAACCAGACACAGACGGAAGGGGAAAAGAAAAAAAAGAGAGGCTGGGGGTGGTGGAGGGGGTATTACATGACAGTTATATTCAACTAGACTAAAGCCATAACATAGAAGAGAGAGAGAGAGAGAGGAATGCAAAAGCACCCAATGACATAAGCCAATTGACAGCAGAGGGCCCTGCCTTCTTTAAGCAAAAGAAATACAAACTCATACCAATTTGCCAATCTCTTAAAATACTGCCTCACAATGAAGGTGGAATACTTTAAACAATTTTAAAAGTTTAAATAAAAAAAATAAAGGGGAGGGGTGAAATAAAAAGAAGTGTTTCATGCTGTTTCAGTTAAATATTTCATTGGAGATAAGCTCCAAAAGAGAACCGTTAAGTATATTTTGACTACTTACACAGACCATCTACATATCCAATGTAAACAATTTTCCCCTTGAACTATTCAACGTGTTTAAAGTGTGTGTGTGTGTGCGTGCGTGTGTGCGTGCACGTGTGTGTGTGTGCGTGCGCGTGTGTGTGTGCAGCATGATTTCAACTCCTGATTGCAGCCTCTTTAAATCATTAATGTCCCAGAGAAAAGCATGGACATCAGAAATTGGAATGTCTCAGATATAAATTAAGAGAAAGTTTTGTGTCTAATGAAAAAAGAAATGAATTTATAGATAGTAACTAACGAAGAATTAAATATTAAATGTTTTATCAATTCAGTTATGATAATAATAATTATTTCAATTTTGGCACAAGGCCAGCAATTTGGGGGGAGGGAGTAAGTTGATTACACTGACCCCAGTGTTCAACTGGTACTTATTTTATTGACCCCACCAAAAGGATGAAAGGCAAAGTCAACCTTGGCAGAATTTGAACTCAGAACATGAAGACAGACAAAATACCACAAAGCATTTTCCCAGCATCATAACAATTCTGCCAGCTTGCAACCTTAGTTATTATGATGAAACTATCATCCTTAGAACATCTCTTAAATGTCCAATGAATCATGTATTGAGGCAATTCAAATGCAATTCATATCAAATTTTTATTAACCTCCAAGAAGTTAAAAAGAAAAAAAGCCAACTCCTACAACCAAAGCAGCCAACTAACTTCTAGAAACTTCTGTCGATACCAATTTTACCAGCTGATTATACTAACAAACTGTCACTGCTCTAAATATCCCAGCTAAAAAGCAATTCAAAGCAATTAGTAGTTTTGCTTTTTATTTTTTAAGCATAATTACTGTGTTTCAGAAACCAGAAGATATTGGTTCAATTTTATCTAAAAAGAACTTCTTGGTTATTCTTCTTATTAAATTTTGTTTTTATCCTGAATTTCATGAGTGCATCATATCCTTAGTTGTGATTCTCAGCAGGCTTCTAACTGAATCATGGCACAATGGCCAAACAATATAAAATGTCGGCATTCTGAAGTTTGTATCCTATCAGGTGTTTTGCATCGTGAAGCATGGTACTTAGGCCTCACTTGCTCCAGTCACAAGGGCTACAAAAATCTAGTGAAAAGAAGAATTACAGAATTCAAAGGCAAAGCAGGCTTGCTTCTACTCCCCAATCAGCTGACCACTACATCATTATTTAGATATAAAAATTAAGGTCCAGTTGAGATAATAATTCCCACTTGGATGTAAACTTTAAGGTCTAATGGCGATAATGATTGCTGCTGAAGTTACAGTGGCAAATGAAACGTAGAGCAACAAAATAAAGATGATTATTAGAAAGAAGACAAGCAGCAAGACCAAATGAAATTCCATTTGAAGTTGACCCCAAAAATGCCCCAAGAATAGAAACAGTGGAGAAAGGGGAAACTGTTTCGTGAACCACAAAATTTAGAGAAAAGCAGGAAAAGAAACAATAAATGGTGGAGTTGTGTGTGGTTTTCTTAAACCAAAATTGAAATTTCATTTGGATAAGTGTGTGTGTGTGTGTGGTATGATTGAAGGAGATATGTGGGTAATTAATTAACCAACATTAACAAAATAAATTATAAAAATATAAGAAAAAAGAACCTGTTGATCAGTGTAGAAAATATGATTATAACAATGATGATGATGGTTGTTGTTTTTTACATAATTATGAAGCTTTAAGTAGAGATAAATGTGTTGGTAATGATAATGATGATGATAGTAATGAAGAAAAAGAATAACAGCAATAATCATAATATACTAATAATGGTGAGGAGGGGGGGACCCGAAACAATGTTAAGTATAATAATATGAGGTGAAAGTGGAAAAATTACAAAAAAAAAAAATATTGAAATACAACAAATGCCAGGGTTTATAAAATATAAAACTAACAACCAACAGAGATAGCTCCTTGAAATACCAGAAGGACTGTGAGGGAGTAACAGGGGCCAGCAGCTCATCTGTAAACAGACGGGTATGCACCTAAATATAGAAAAGGTGAGAGATAATGAGGAAGAGAGAGAGAGAGAGGGATAAAGAGTTCAGGTAACAGATCAATGTCAAGTGGAGGGGATACAATCAGGGCAGGTGAGAAATTGTAACCTTTTTTTTTAAAGAACGGATAGGAAAAAAAAAATATATAAATTACAAAAATAACAGGGGGTGGGGGACTGAGAGAGCAGGGGATGGGAGGTAGGGTGGAGGAGATAAAAGAGAAGATTAGTCCAGGAAGGGATGGAGGCATGGTGATGGAACTCGACGGTACTCAGCGGACGGCAATACTCTGGCTGGTTCCCTCTCCTGCAAGATGTCTGCTATTGAAACTGTGTGGTTGCTGTTCTCAATACTTTTTGCTACCGGCTCTGCAGGTGGTTGCCATCTGCCTACCTGCAACTCCAACTCACATTATTTATATATTTATAGGTGTGGGGCAGCAACCAGTCTATGGATGTATGCCTGCACACATTAGATACACATTGAAAAAAAAAAAAAAAAAACATTGGAAAAAAAAAAAAAGAAAAACTTTCTCACATAATATTTTCTGAACAAGAGATGATTGTCATAGACATAAAACAATATTTTTTTTCCAATTGAAAGGGCTTGGAAGATAAAAACATGTTTGTAATTGTTGCTTTTTTTTTCATATATATATATATATATAATTTGAAACCTTTGAGTTTGAGTGTGTGGGTGTGTAAATAACCAGGTACATCAACAATGAAGAGATGACTAGAGAGAAGTTTCCTAGAAATGATATCAAAGATTAAAGATGTTCTGTTTATATTTTAAATTTTCGTTTTTTACAGTTTGCAACAAGTTTTCAAGAACCAGGAATTGATTGAAATATTATTATTATTATCATCATTATTATTATTATTGATGCTAATAACAATAACCGAAAAATAATTAAAGCAAAATGGATCTAGGTCAGTTTAGCTAACAGATGGTCAACAGATAAAAATATCACAAATGTTACCTGTATATACATTCATAGATTATGGATTCTTACAGAGCTGCTTTGTGTTAGAACTAAAATATAAATTCCATACCATTGGTTTCATAAATGCCCATATGTTACCATGGTCACTATATATTCTAACAGGGGTGTAATGAATCAATAATTGCGTTACACACATACACACATGAGTATGTATGTTTTTATGAGTGTGTGTGCATGTCAGATGCTATGTGTTTATAACATATATATATATATATATATATTGAATATTTTAAACATACTACAGGAGTTTGATGTGTGTGCTTGTGAAAACAAATATGGATAAAGTGATAAATTCATAACTTTGGGGTGCAAGATTAGATCAAAACTCATTCTCTGTTGAAATATGAAATAAAAGAATAGAATTTCATATTTGTAATTTCTTATTTTCGAATGCGCAATTCACTTTGAGGTGGGGCAAAGAAAAGAATCCGGATGCAATTTGGACCAGAAACAAATACTGCCATTCCTCCAACATGCACCATTGTCGACAGAGGTTATTTTGTGCTAAGAACCTTGAGAATTCTAGAGTATTCATGTTTCTACAACAATCTGTTATTTTTAGAAAGCACTTGTGCGAAATTCCACTTGTTCAGAGAGAAGCATTGTGTTTGCTAAGTGAATGTCAACTCTTCTTACATGACAGACAAATAAGAAAAGAATAATAACAGTTGTATTGGGTGGATTGTTTAAAGGACATAAAGAAAAAGAACAAAACAAACAAAAAAAAAAAGAACTACAAATGCTTAAATATTGCATGCTAAACATTTTTGCTCTCTTTCAGACTGCATAAAATCTAAACCTTGCCTCGATTACTTGGTTCGTTCTTGACAGGCTACAGACATCTTACTTCAACAGAAATCATTCACGAATATCTGAAACTACATTCTCACGCTTGGCCTGCATAGTTATTAAGACTGAATAATTTCTATTAAAGTTGTTTAGACAAATTTTAAGGTAAACGATCAGCTCTGCCAACCAACCAGATGTAACTCGAAGCCTCCATTATTCACATTATTCAATTGACTGGTACCAAAGCCAAAATAAAACATTTAGTCTCATATGCAATAAAATACTAAGTTCTAGTTTTTGACCAATAGCATTAGTGATACAAATGTCACATTTGATATATAGAATTCCATACAAACTATAAAGCCTAGAAAATTAGATAAATAAATCTTGCAGCTATGCCTGCTTTAAAATATACTTTAAGTAGTTTCATTCCAAATTAAGATAAAATTAAAACC
>NC_043006.1:2992100-3027100 GCF_006345805.1 Octopus sinensis | reverse complement strand
AGGAAAGTGCCTTTGAAATTACCACCATAGTGCTGTCTCCAGTATTTTGCCATTAATAAACATGGGGATGCTGTGAAAAGGAATACTATAATGGCAATGGTTATAAAGACTTCTTGACAACTTATTTCTTTCCTAATCACATACAGAAAATGAAGATGAGGACAAGCATTATTTTTAAAATATTCAAAATGTCTGGTAGGGTTCTTCCATTTTACTTACCAAAAAGAAAAAAAAAATATTTTCTCTAAATTTTACCTGCATGTGTGTTTGTGCATGTGTATGTATGCATGCTTCATTCACACACACGTGTGCATATATATATATATGTATGTATATGTACACATATATACATGTATACACACATATACACACACACACACATATATATAGCTACACACACACACACACACACATGCACAGTAACATACATATGCATGGTCTCACACACATACATACATATGCTGATGTACACATGTGTATATATATATATATATATATATATATATATATATATATATATATATATACATATATATGTATATATATGTATATATATTGTTTTTTTTTCTGAGCGCACATTAAGATGCAAGAGAGCAACAGCAGCAACACTGATTGGCAGGACTTGAAGAATAATTTTTGAAAAAAAGGTTCAAGCTGACAGAACACGCCATACTTCTTCTTCTTCTTCTAATGCAGCAGGGTTCTTGTGTTCCCTGTTTTGTTTCTCTTTCTTTCCTAATCAACATCAACGATGATTCGGGGGGGCAGCTGAAGTAGGGCTCACCTCTGTTTCACAGCACCATAACAACTTTGACCTACAATTTGTGCACCCGGCTGGGCTTTAGCCATCAGCATTCTAGTACAACTGGCAAGTAAGACTGATGCTCAACTGTTTATCCCTCGTCTCAACACTGCACGCAAGTGAAGAGCTCAGGAGGGCTTTGGTGTTTTTTGTTTGTAGTTTGTTTGTTTGTTTGTTTCACAATCCGATTTACAAAGAAAGAAAGAGAAAGAAAGATGGAGATAAAAAAAAAACAGGTAGAGTGAGAAATAATATATGTTTAATTATGTGGCGCTACTCAAGTAGTCTTTAACATTTTTTGTAAAGTTGGACATTTGCTTCCTTCAGTGTCAGGCATTGCGGAATCCCCAGCTTCATCACATGAAGAGAGAGGTTCTTTTTGAGATTCTTCGTCAGACACTTTAGAGTTCGTTGATGGTGGCTGTTCATTAGAAGTGGGCGTGTTATTTTCTGAGTTTGAATTTGGGTTGATAGAAGAGTCATCACGACTGAGTTCCCAGTCAGAATTATTGGCGGTTGATATGTCAGTAGCGCTCACGTTAGGACATGGACTAGTATTATCATTTGAAGGGCAATTAGCAGAACTCTTGGACACTTTGGCTGATGGACAGTCTGTTTCCTTAGAAGAGTCAACACTTCTCTTATGGTTAGGACAACTATCCTTTTGGTCTTTTGGACTACCAGCTGAGGAGTGTTGAGGGGACGATGACGAAACGAACCTGGAGAAATCTGCAGATAAGCAACAGGCACCTTGGGAATTCTTTGGAGTGGAACATGGATTTGCATTCGATGAATGGTTACAGTGCAAGCAAGAGTCAACATTGGAACAAATGGTTTTGGTTGAATGTTTACATGAATGTCTTTTATCGTTAGGTGTCTTAGAACAAGGTTCCTCAGGAATTGGGCTACCGAGTTTCTTCACTTCCTCTTTTGCAATTCGACAGAGTTCAAGTTCATTACGAACAATCCACTTGTTTTTACCAACAGATATTATCTCGAGTTCACTGTCACCAAATATAAGATAATTTCGCTCATATGAAGATTTAAGGGAGGGTATAACAGCTTTCGACTGCTTGCTATCCTGCTTCTCAGATAAACTGGAAGCTGGAGGCGTAGGGACCGCTACAGTAGAGCTCCGTGTCAAAGGGGTTTTAACTTCTTCCAAAGACTCATCTACTGCTAATGGACTGCAAATATCTAACGATTTCTCAGCTCCTTTTCCTGGCTTCCGAGATTGTACGGGTTCTTGCTCTTTGTAAGCTGATGCTGATAAATCTAATGGGGTACTTGGATTAGAGACATCCAAACTAGAGTTAGATAAGTCCACCGGGGGCTTGAGTGGATGTAGACCATTTGGATAATAGCACACTGCAGCTGGACTGACACATGGAGAGAGCACCACACCTCGACTTTGTCTGGCTTGACTCAGTCCACGGTCTGGCAAACTATAGTCATAGTAAACAGCACCAAACTTATCATAACCAAGAGGAAATGAAGACTTTGATGATCCAGCAGAACTGCTGCGACTAGCAGTCAATAAGTCTTGTGAGGACTTAGTTGGAGCAGGAGTGGCTCCTTTATTAGAAGACAAGCGGGAGTGTTCATTAATTCCAGAGGATTTTGATGAAACTGTAGACCGTAATGAAGAATTTGTATTGCTTTGAGAAACCAGAATACTTTCTGGACCACTGGAAGATGAATTTGATAAACTTATGTCAGATGTAGGAATTGAAACCATTTTATGGGAGATCAAAAGTGATTGGTTACTAATGGATGTAGGAAGGGCAGATGCCAACTCATTCTTTTTGCTTGAAGATGTTAAAGTACTTTCAGTTTTATCACTATTACTGGAAGATTTATCTGAGCTTGCTGCTGATGTTGGTAGAGCTGACTGCGCTGAGGGGTACGCAGCAGAAGCTTGGTTGAACAAATGAGAAATTACATCTTGAAGACTTGGTTTCGAGCTTTCGCTCTTTGAAGGAAAAGATGAAGTGTTCTTGTGCATGTTTTCTACAGAAACGGTTTTCATGTTCAAATTCTCTGAAGGATGGTGACCACTGGTAGAACTCTCCGGTACACCATCAGATGATTTTGGTCTTCTTTGTGAGCTAGTATGCATTGCATTATGACTAGTGGTTGGCTTGGTATCTCCGTTCATAGTGTCAGTCTGTGTATGCACATTGTTTGCAAATGCAGCTGCTGATGCAGACCTAGGGTTGATCACATTGTAAAAAGCAGGCTGTGTCAAGGAGGTAGAAGAGGCCAGACTCTCTGGTGCTAGCTGGGTGGGAATTTGACCCATGTAGTATGCCCTCTGGATTAAAGTTTCCTCAATTTCATCACAGCCAGTTAACTGGAGAAAAAAATGAAATGGTAAAGTGTGAAATTAATAAAGAAAAAAAAACATAGATAATTGAAAAAAAAAACTGATATACACATGGAAATATATGAGAAATGAGAAAAGCAGTAATATTTAATACAGTAAGAGGGTAATTATAGGAGAGCAATAGGCCTTTCTCAAGTTTTGTTTCAGTTGTGAGGAAAATTTTGCTATTATTGTATTTATTATAGTCATGATCAGACAAGGAAATTTATTGCTGAAGAGAGGCTTGCAACAAAGTACCACTACTTCCTTGATTGCTATATTCTGATAAGGTTTACTGCATACTGTGAGAGCTGATGACTAGTTATTTGACTGTGTACCAGTGTAGTATGTTGTTATTTAGGATTTGGCGTTAGGAAGGGCATCAAGCCGTAGAAACACTGCCAAATCAGACGGGTGCAGATCCCGGTCGAACCATCCAACCCATGCTAGCATGGAAAACGGATGTTAAACGATGATGATGATAAAGATTTCAGCAGGTGGTACCAACAGGCCGTAGCTTTATCATGGAAATATCATAAACTGCCAATTATAAACAAATAACATCAATCTGTAAATCTACCAAATTCATGGCATTACAAGGATGAAGGAAAAAAAGCAGGCATGCAAAAATGTAAGAAGACAGCATTAATTGCAGAACATTTCAATAGAAAGATAATTTCTGGAAATCTAGCGGAGACTTAATCATAATGAATGAAAAGTTACCATTATTCCCAGATTTTTAAACTACATTAGTTGATTGTTAGTGTGGTTAATAAGAAAATAAAGATTTCTCACTTCGTCGTCCCCGAGATGAGGGAAGTTATCAAGACTCCGACGATGAAGAATGGCTTTGTCTCGTATTATCCGATTTATGGAGCTTATGCTAGGAATATTCTTTTCTGTGCATACTTGGTCTTCAAGAAGTCTGCAAAGAAACAAAAGAATGTTTAGAAACAATCTATTCCACAGAGGAAACAAAGATATTTGTAATCTGGCACAAATGTGCACTAAAATTATGGAACTACATTCCTACCACCACCACCACTGCCAGTTGTAGAACTAGTAGGAGTAGGAGGAGGGCAAACCAACATCATCACTACCACAGTTAATGCTCACAGCATTTGTCTCCTTGTATCGCATCAACCAGACATTCATTCTTGAAACAGTCTTCTTGTCCAGCTGTCATTCCAATTATGCTGATGCTGAAAATCCCAATGTCTTTCCAAGTTTACTAATTATTCCAGTAGAAGGCGACCTTGTGGAATAATATCATTTTCACCACTGACTTGTAACTTCCCAACACATAGATGAAACAAGATGACCTTAACCATATAGTCCTCAGGCTAGAGGCTTGTCCTTCCACATGAATACATCAAGAGAAATCTGTCATAAACAGGATAAAAATCACATTAAAACAGATTCCCAGTTACATTAAACTGCTACAAAACACTAGCCTCTGCGATAGTTTCAACTTGGATTGCAAGTTGGGTCTCAATTTCTTGCCACTAAATATATAGATGTTGTTGTTTCTCATGAAGGTCGTTGTGCCAGTAATACACACACACAGTATGTAACACAGATATTCCACTTTATAAACTACGTAATATATAAAGCGAAAGTTAAATAGGAAAAAATTGGTTTAGTTCTACTAGGAAAATAATTTTAGGAAATTCCTATAATTATATTTATATATATTATATATATATATAATATATATATATATACACACATATATATACATACATATATATATATACACACACAAATATATACATATACATACATACATATATATACACACACATATATATATATACACATATATACATATATATACACACACACACAAATATATACATATACATACATATATATACACACACAAATATACATATACATACATATATATATTATATATACACACAATATATACATATACATATATAAATACATATACATACATACATATATATATATATACATATATACATACATATATATATATATATATATATATATACAAATATACATATACCCATATATATATATATACATATACACATATATATATATATATATATATATAAATATCTATACACACACATATATATATACATATTCATATATATATATATATATATATATATATATAAATATCTATACACACACATATATATATACATATTCATATATATATATATATATATATATATATATAAACACATATCATCATCATTTAACGTCTGTTTTTGATTCAACGGTCATTCGGAATGCTCACAGCAGCCATATTCCTGCCACTCTATGTCACGCTGGTGAGACCCATATTGGAGTATGGGATTCAAGCCTCTTCTCCTTATCTCCTCAAAGACATACAGCACCTCGAAAGAGTCCAGAGGCTGGCTACCCGCATGGTTTATGGTCTCAAAAATTTGTCCTACGAAGAAAGGCTGAGGACGCTCGACCTTTATTCTCTTGAAAAACGCCGCCGCCGTGGTGATCTCATTCTCACCCACAACATCATAAGCGGGAAGTGTAACCTCTCGAAAGAGCTGTTCTTCACTCCTGCTCCGGAGCGTCGGCTGCGGGGTCATTCCGAAAAGCTCTACCTGCGACGATTTCATCTCAATCGAAGGAGAGGAGCTTTCTCCGTCCGGGTTGCGGATCCGTGGAACAAGCTGGTGAAGATGCCGACGACCGCTTTGTTCAAAGCCTCCTTGGACCTCAAGTGGCCTGAACTCTTTACATGAACACCACCCTGTACTTAACTCCATGTCCCCCTACATGGCCTTGCTATTTGCTTTTGAGCCAAATTAACTAACTAACTAACTAACTAACGTCCACTTTCCATGCTGGCACGGGTTGGACGGTTTGACTGAGGTCTGGTGAGCCAGAGGCTGCACCAGACTCCAATCTGATCTGACAAAGTTTCTACAGCTGGATGCCCTTCCTAACGACAACCACTCCAAGAGTGTAGTGGGTGCTTTTACGTGCCACTGAGGCGGTGCTGGCAAAGGTGTTTTTACGTGCCACCAGCATGGGAGCCAGTCTGGCAATGCCCATGCTTGAATGTTGCTTTTCATGTGCCACCAGGACATGTGCCGGTAAGGCGATGTTGGCAACGATCACACTTGAGCAGTGTTTTTCACATGTCCCTGGCATGAGTGCCAATCAGGTGGTAAAGTCATCGACCACATCAGTGATTTTGATTTGTTTACACTAGCCTCAATACACACACACACACACACACACACATATATATAAAAACTTGTTTACACTTTTTCGATATCAGTGACTTTTTGTCACTGGAAAAAGGATATATATTGGCAAAGGGAGGCCTACTTTTCATCAACAACTTGTGATTATCATATGCTAATGACAGGTCAATACCCAGAAACTCGAGTCCGTGTGTATCATAGGTTGAAGAAGGGAAGGATGGCTTCCCTTTGCAAATACTGATAGGGCACAGAAAGTGTATCAAAAGCCAACTTGAGGAGGTGTCCTTCTGGGGCTACAAGCTACAGCAACATCCACCCTTAAGAGCTAGCCACATTTAAGTGGCAAATATACTTCACTATATATATATATACAGACATACATACATATATATATATATATATTTACATACTGAGAGAGAGAGTGAAGAAATGGCAAGAGAAAAGAGACAGGAGATAGAGAGAGAGTAATTGAGGTAAGATGCCGATAGAATGTAAGAAAGACAGACAGAAAGAAGAGACATGAGGCATACAGAGAGGAAGTAAGAGAGAGAGAGAGAGAGACAGAAGGAAGAGACTGATGTGTAAATAGTCATAAATCTATGACGATTATAATAAAAGGCCCTATTCAAATGGTTACAGTTTTCCATTGTGATATAACCATGTCCTTTTAAAATAACTCTTATGACAAGACTACAAATTCTTGATACAGAATGAAAACCACAAAAGACAGTAGTAAGACAAAGAGATACACTGAACAATGCAGTGTAAGGACAGCTGCAGGGAGCACCCAACGTTCCAATAACACCAAAGACATAAGATGCCTTTATTACCTTATACAGGTGTTATTTAACTGCCTTCAATTTTTATTACCTGTTTTCTTTTGGTTGGTACAAGTTAAAACACGTCTATTCAATATCCAAAATTCTAGTTTTAATTTTTATTTTAGTTGGCTTCAACTTTGACTTTTTCTCATTCAATCAATCACTGCCTGTGTCACTATCAATAATAATAATTGCTTCTAATTTAGGCACAAGACTAGTAATTCCATGAGGAGAGGCTTGGTTGATTACATTGATTTTGGTACAAGTGCTTAGGAAGGAGATCAGTGCTCATGACTGACGAATCAAGGCTTTTACGAGTGGAGGTGGACCAAGAGGGAGGAAAGTATCCTCAAACCAGAAACCTAACTTATATGCTTACAAGAGAATAGCATGAACTCTAGTAAAGGTACCCAAGAGCTAGATACTGGTGTTAAACTGAGCAATGGATTAACTCTGTCAAGTAGGCCACAGCAGGGTTTGAACTTGAGACAAAGAATTGGAATACTGCAAAAAATGTTGTCCAAAGCACTAACGCTACATACAGCCAATTGATTACCTAAACCTGGAAGAACTGCTTTATTGGCTGATGTAATTGCATAGAGTTTTCTCTTCTAGTTTGTGACTTGTGCTTTTCTTGGCAAATACAGGATTACAAGACACCATTGTGAAACCGCAGACTTTTGACCAGACTACTCAAAGAGATCAACATTGTCGGTAGCGGTATCTCATTTCCCTTTTCCTTTATCCTCCACTACCTTTCACAGCCACGAAAATAATTTTGCGAAAAGAACAAGATTCAATATCTTCTTCCTTCATAAACAATAAAGGTGGACCTTGACCCAACAACGATACTACCGATCACTCCCTGTTAGCACACAAACACTGTGTCCCATTTCCAAGAATGGCAACCCGATTATCAACTACTGGTCTTCTGCCTTCACTTTCAGCTAGAAAGCAGTCATAAACTCTGTGTGTGTGTGCATGAGCATATGTTTGCTTTTGTATGTTATCACCATACTGATACCATCTGACAGCAGTTGTAACACTTATGTCCACCATAAACAAATGTATACCCTGCAGCTCAGCTATTCAACATGTGTAGGTCAGTGAAACAAAGCATGTTTCTTGAAAAAAAAAAAGATGAACTGAAGGCAAGGATTATGGCAGCATTCACCAACTTAAACAAGGAAACCGTCCATCAGAGTTGCAGGAAATTTTGAAGTCGTCTGGAGGCAGTGGTTGAAGCCGATGGCGATTTTATTGAAGAAATTTACTCTTTAGTATTTCAAGATATTTTTATGTAATTTTGGTAAATATGTCTGTTAAGATGAGATGTCAGTGTTATTTTGATTTTTGTGTAATTTAGACAATATAGTCACCCTGTATGTATGCGTGTGTATATATATATATATATATATATATATAATATCCATCTATCTATATACATATACTCACACACAATATTATATATATATACACAACTGAGATTTTTCAGCAAATATATATCTGCAGATGTTTTAATCTGTTATCAGTTATTGTTATTTTTATTTTCTTTATATTTTTTGCAACAGAGATCATTGACAGCCATGAGGTGGTATATCCTCCAATTCTCATAAATACCAAGAAGAATGGACAAGAACATTCTGTAAGGGATGTGGACAGCCCAAGAATTATGCAGGAGAATGTGCAGGTACATTATAGGAATATTTGTACATTATAAGTAAACGTATACTTTAGGTTAATTTGTACCAATATATGCACGTTACATGACATTTATATATACTTAAGAAAAGGGAACAAGAAAGTCTGGAGGAAATAGGAAATAGCCTGGATAAGTAGAAAAGGAAATCTCAGGAATTCAGTGCTGTGTAATCAGTTCAAAGATCTGCGAGGCAAGAGATTCTGTGAGAAAGAGATAGTTAAAGACACAGGTGTCAGCTGGTGAAGAATTTTGGTAAAAGAGAACAATCTTACGAGTGACACATTCATCTATGGTTGAGAAGAGCTTGGAAAATGCCCTTTCAAAGTTAAATGATGAAATATGTAAATGAAGCGTTACTGTTGCCCTCAATAAAGTTTAGGGTAGAAAGGATTAGGTGTAGCCACTAGTGTAGGGCCTGGATGGAATAGACATATATGGGTCATGAAAAACAAGACAAATATGTGTGTGTGTACTTTCTACTATAGGTACAAGGCCTGAAATTTGGGGGAGGGGGAGTTGTTTACATCGACCCCAAAAGGGGTTGGCCGCGGCAGAATTTTTCTTTTTCTTTTGCCTTTTACTCTTTCGAGGTCAATAAATAAATAATAATAATCCCTTCTACTATAAGCACAATGGCTGAAATTTGGGGGAAGGGATTAAATCGATTACATCGACCCCAGTGCATAACTGGTACTTGTTTAATCAACCCTGAAAGGATGAATGGCAAAGTCAACCTCAGCAGAATTTGAACTCAGAACATAGCGCCAGACAAAATACCGCTAAGCATTTCACCTGGCATGCTAATGATTCTGCCAGCTGGCCACCTTGATAATAATAATAATAACAATTATAATAATAACAAATGGGTGTAAACTGTAGAAATAGTTAACTTATACTTTGAAGATATAAAAAGCCATCAAGTTCCATTAGCTAAAATGATTGGAAAGCAGGCGAGAAAAAGGAAAAAGGATGACTATTTGTTGAGATTAAGTGAAAGAAATGCTAGTATCCATGTCAAGAATTCAAGAATACTACTTCATATAGAGAGGAAGGGGAGAATCCAAGAGTAGGTTATCAAGACATTGGTCAATTATGTATGCTGTGATTAAAAAAAAAAAGGCATTTATTGGCTGAAAATAAAATGCAAAGTATTATTAATAAAGTACATTATTTACACTGGATGGATATGTGTCCTCATCTTGTTTGTTGTTACCACAATGTTTCGGCTGATTTACTCTCCAGCCTTCATCAGGTGTCCTGGGCTCAAAATTCTACCGGACACCTGATGAAGGCTGGAGAGTAAATCAGCCGAAACATTGTGGTAACAACAAATAAGATGAGGACACATATCTGTCCAGTATAAATAATGTACAGAATTCCTCATCTCTAAAATATAGAACAGCATTATTAATAAAGGTTTAACAATGCTATAAAAGAACCGAGAATAGTTGTTATTATTGTAAAACAAAATGAAACCTAAATAATGCAATGAGGAACCTCAACTTCAATCGTCAGTCAGAGGGAACGAGTTGAGTAACATCTGAATGGGTCCTTCAGTCACTGACAGAGCTTCTAAGGGATCACTGAAATATAAGGCATACATGATTTGCCCTCAAATCATACTCTGTCATCTTAAAAGGAAAGGACACATTGGACAAGTAACGCTATATATATATATATATATATATATATATACACACACATACATACACCTGAATATGTGTATATATATACATATATATATAAGTGGGCTAGTCACAACTGGAATGTCTTGAATCAGAGCTGATCTGGAATTAAACAATATCTATGAAAATGGTAGGTCATAATTTTACAAGTAGATACCATAGGATTATTAGTACATAAATTAGTTTATACACAGATAATTGAAATCCTTCATTGACTTACTTTTGCCTGATTTCCCAAGCAAACATCTGAGGGTTTTCATTTTTATATTGTCGCACCTTATTTACTACATCTGGCGTAGTTACCTTTGGCTTACTGCCACCAATTTGTCCAGGATTGATACTGCCTGTTTTACGATACCTACAAGAAAGGGAAGCACAAACACAAGTAGTTATTACAACAGTTCAAATAAACATTTGATATTTTTCCTCGAGGGACATTTTAAAATTGTACTTGAAAGTTCTTTAGCCAAACAACCTGCATCCAAGGTTTCGATGTTTTACTTTTGTACTTATCCATTGAATTTATGCATCTATTCTTTGATTTATACTGCTTTAATAGAGTTTATCAACACTGTGTTGTCATATGCTAAATTCACATTTGTTAAGAAACCTAAACTGATCCAATCACCCCATCATGTAAACACTCTTTACCACTCTTAGCTTCTCTAATATTTAAATTCTGTCCATCCAGTAACCTTACTTGCTACCAACAATCTGTCACCTGGTTTTTATACCATTACCTGACTCCTTTGGTACCATTATTAGAGACCATCCTGTTGCATCCAGGTCTCTGGTCTGGGGAGGATTTCCAAACACCCTGAAAACAGTCATGGATGCTGGACTTCTGCCTTGGACTAAGCAAGGGTTCCCAACTTGTGATGTCTGTACCCTCTGGGGGTGCAAGATGGCATTTCAGAGGGTGTGTCAAAGAAAACAAAACCTGTATACCTTACTAAAATCACATTTCAGTATAAGATTATTAATGAACTCTTACAAGTAGCTTTATTCTGTTGAGCGTACCAAGAAGGTTTATTATCCTATGTAGATTTCGGTCCTAGGAGATTGTGACCAAGAACTGTACCCCAATCCATTTGCAATGACATGCATGAATCAGGATTTAGTTCTCTTTTGTCAATCAAGACAATATCCAAGAATTGCCCGGATTCGGACAGACAGACCTGCATACTGCAACCATTCAAGAAAGTTTCATCTTTTGATGAAGTCAGGAGTGAGAAGTAAAAACAAAGAAAATCATTGAATTTTGGGTTCACAATTGTTATTGATTTCACTGTTTTACAGCAACATCATCAAACAAATACACATTCCGCTCTTCTTACAAACAAGCCTTACATTCAAAAATCTCATTTGCTACACACCTTGAGAATATCTACCTCCGCGAAGCATGTTTGTAAAACAAACGATTACAATTTTTTAAAATGTACTCTTGAGATTTGGGGGATTCTTTAAGATCTACAGTTATTCAGTCCAGTACAGCTGGTTGATCTCTACTAACATTACATTACATAATTTCAGGCATTTCAATCTTACTTTCATTTATTCTATCAACTTTACCACTTACACTTTGTCGTCTACATTATGTATTACTCATAAAATCCCTTTTTTTTTTTGACTATCATATACAACACTTCTTCCATGTCCAATTGGGATGACAAGCTCAAATATTCCCATTCTAAAACCTCCAAATACGATATCAAACCTGCTTTATTCATCATCCTTCTCATTTTTCTCTCTTTATTTGATAACATCAAAATTTTTTAATGAAATTGGAAGCTGGATGGTTAAGTTGTAAAGAATATTTCTCTTAGTCATAAAATTCAATGTTATTAGTAATTAGTGTTATATTGTCACATGTGAACATTAGAAAGTGGGGCTTAGCTATAAACTAGTTTAATTATTCATACAAATCTTAAGAATAGAAGAGTTAATGTGGAATGATTAAAAAAAATTTCTTTCTAAAATTGTTAACCTTTTCGATACCAACCCGGCTGAGACCGGCTCTGACTCTGAGTACAAATGTCTCATTTTCATAAGTTTTGAATTAGTCTTCCACCAGACCTTAGTCACAGTTTATGTTCCTAACACTAGCTGAATGATAACTAAGTTATTTTACTAAATTCTTTGTTATATTTAAAATTAATTGAAAGAAACACAGAGTACCTCAAAATGAATAGAGTAACGAAAAGGGTTAAAATAACATTTCACAAAACCGAAAAAAATAGGAAAACTCCAAGTATACAATAGTAATATACTTCCTAATAATTTGTTTAAAAGTTTATTCCTAATTAGTATCAGGAAAGAGAAAACAATGATATTTCAGCCCTGAATCTGGATAGTCACATCTGAAATTGGCACTTCAAGAAAATATCTGTATAATGGTTGCAATATGCACAGACTATGTTGAATGCTGTCCAATGGTTGAACATAAAAACAGGTGGGCTAAGGATGTTTGCTGTTGTAGTATAGTTATGGGACAGATGTAAATTTGTTTTACACTTAAAGACAAACTTGAAACATAAGGTCTAGTTCTGTCCACTTTCCTCAGAAGATTAATTTTTTTTATCAAAGCAGAATGGAAGAGTTTAAGAAAGTGGACAACTGATCAAAGAGTCATGAATATAAGCTATACAACCGCATCAGCCAAATCACAAAAATTGATTTGATTTAGTTTACCCAATATTTTAAACTTGACAACAGGTTCGACCAGCGACCTAATGACTGACTGGTTGAAGGGCAAATCACCTACAAAAACAATAGTCTAAAAAAATACAATGCTAACACAGAAAAACTGCATTTTTCAGGCTTGATCACACTGGGCAGCATTTTGAGCAGGTGTCTTCTACCATAGCCTAGGAGCAATGAAAGCTCTGTGAATGAAATTCAACAGAGAGAAACTGTGTGGAAGCTTGTTGAAAGGACTGCTCCTGTTCTAAGAAGATTGATTTAATCATTCACCACCTTCACCACCAACACCTGGCCAGTGGATGGCCTTAACGGAGTCGATTTGGTGCAAGCATTTGGAACAGGTTTGAGGATAATTCCCCACCCCGCCCCCCAAGACTGATTGGAGGGCTTCACAGCATCAATGACTCTTCAAAGGAGTCACATGTGCTACCTGCTCTGCTCTGACTAATAATTAAAAACAAATATGTCTCAGACACATTAAAAGATTGTGTCACTAAATGCAGCTGCCTGAAGTTAATAGAAATCAATCATTTAATTAACTCCCAAACTTTGACTACGTCATTCCACAGATTATGATTTGGAACACACTTGCTACATTTTAGAATATGATGCTTTATTTTAGGAATATTTAGTGTACTGCTATGCAAATGTGAGTTACATCCGAGTTTAGAGTGAATGTTCTTCGTAAGTCTCCACACCGGTGTAGAGGTTAGCACAGAATAAATAGCAGTGAATGTTTCCAGACTTTTGCAAAGATAACAGTGCACTGGCAGTGATTTCCTAAATGCATTTTAACAAATACCATAGAATGGGATGGAGTGCTGGGGAAGGATACGCAATATATGATGGATGGTCTCACTAACAGAGAACAGCTGTGTATACATATGCGTATGTGAAAAGTGTGAAAGTGCGTGTATGTGCACACACACACACACTAAACAGGTTGTCATAGTCTGAGTCAGCTCTTATTTGAAGTTACTACCATCTACCATCATTAAGTTACTACCTAATGAATCAAGGGACCCCATTTTGCTTGTAAATTCTATTTGGGCATGGTTTTAAGGCTGCAAATCCTTCCAAACTCTAACCACTGCTTTGGCCCAACATACAACCACATATTACATGGTGTGTGTGTGTCCACCCACCAAGTCAACTAATTCCTTAGAGCTCTGCCAGTTTTATGCTTCACTCCCAACTCAATAGAAATAGATAAGCAGGTGGCCCTAACTACTCTTTTAGGCTTGTCCCTTCACATCCCACACACAATCAAACTTAATGTCCCAAGTCCATCATATGATTTCCTCACAGCTGGAGCATCTCATACATCTCTCTCTCTCTCTCTCTCTATATATATATATATATATATATACATATGTCAACATGGTGGTGGTTGTCAACTCCTTATGCAGAGTTTGACCACTTCCTGTACCTACACCTTAGAAGCATCATGGCATCTGATGAGGCTTTTTAAACCAGAGAATGTTCTGAAAAGACACCCACATAGATTGCATATCCAATTTGGACCACCAAGAGCTGCAGATAAGTTCTGGTCTTTGGGGACCTTAAAATGTCTTTTGAGGCCTCCGTTAGATTTGCAAACCTTCTCTGGCATACATTGCATTGAAAAGTGTGCACACACATATAGGCAGAATAGTTGGTGGTGGTTCGTTTTCCATGGGTTCGCAAATGAGATTTGAGCCGAACAAAAGAAAGGCATGGTCTGTTGCAAACTGTGCATACATACACACACACACACATATATGTTGGAGCCCAGTGCAGCACTCCAGTATTAGTCAAAGATAGATACAAATACATATATACAATATATGCCTCTACATACAGAGAGGCAGACAGACAGATGCACACACACACATGTGAAATGATAGTATTCGTGCAGTATTTTGGTGCACACATTTGAGAGT
Organism: Octopus sinensis; assembly: GCF_006345805.1. NCBI lineage: Eukaryota > Metazoa > Mollusca > Cephalopoda > Octopoda > Octopodidae > Octopus > Octopus sinensis. The sequence continues at coordinate 3,011,885 of NC_043006.1, read as the reverse complement.
TAAGTGTGTGTGTACGCAACACCTCTGAAAGATTACATCACAATTTTACAGAGTTTAACGCTATCTGCGTCTTGTAAGTCCTGACAGACTTATCATAAAGATAACTAACAGGATCTGTGTAGAAATAATGGAACTGTGAAGGATTACCTTTCACAGAACATTCATAGCATCCGGGTTGATTAATTGCAGCGTCTGTCATAGAACTCGCACAGACATGTTAAACATCACACCAAGGATAAAAGAACACAAAACATGAGAAAAACAAGATTATTGTTTTTATATTTTGGCAGGATTTTCAGGAACAGTTTTTGTTTTGTATTTTTAAAATACACACACTAAGAATTATAATTATTATTTAATGTTAAAATTCATTAAAGAGAAATATTATAATGCTAATTGGATCCTAGATAGTAAAGTTACTTTGGCTTTTAAATATTTAAAAGATTTGAGAAGCTCATTCCAAAGAGATAGACATAGGGATTTTTTCATAAGATTCTAGACTCTCTTTTTTTTTATGCTATGTGTAAGTCAGTTTTAGAATAAATCCACCACATTCTTGCATATTGTAAGAATTGGCTGAAAGGATTGGCACCAAGAAAGGCAATGAGCCATAAAGTAGTACCTCAGAAACCCTATCCAATGCAAGACAGCATGGATAAGCAGATGCAAAATCATAATGACTGATGATGATGATGATGATGATGGTGATTGATGATGGTGGCAGTGGAGGACTCTATTTCTAAACCATTTCAATACTTAGATTCCTGGATGGTATGAAACAGTAGAAGTAGTCAGTCTGAAGAAAAGAATGCAACATGGCATGATCTGCAAACTCTACCCACATAAGAAACACTATCATCAACTATCATAATTCTGATTAGATATTAAATGTTAAAGAGATCTCGAGAGAAATTCCATCCTGAAAATTCACTTCAGTCCATCAGTGGAAATTAGTATCATTGGTAGGGTTTCTGCATCTTCTACACATGTACAATTCAAATTTATTTCTCTGACCCCATATTCATTATGGATATTTATTACATAACTCTTTTGATTCTAACCCACCTGGAACTGCCCCTAATTCCATGATACAAAATCTCATGTCTTAGAGTGATTTAGGTTCCAAAACCAGCTTAATGGCAACAGTTGTTTTCTCCCTAATTTTCAAAAGCAATTGAAACAGGGGCCGTGTATTTCAACAGAAACAGGACAACGGGTTAAGTAAGTTATTAAAACATTAGAAAGATATTCAGTGAATATAAATTCCAAGGGAAAATCCCTGATTACCAGAGTTATAGGATGAGTTAGACATCTAAATAGTTCCTGTGAAATACTAACAGAGAAGGTTAAGCTATCAACACATATCTCATGAAACACAAATCAGGACGGTAACACCATCAATACAAATCCCATAAAATACTAACAAAGTAAGTTAAACTATTGATACACTTTCTTTGAAATACTAACCAGGTAAGTTAAACTATTAACATGGTTTCTGTGAAATACTAACAAAAACTTCATTGACTTCAAACAGGCCACATTGCTTTAAACTATATCATAAACAGGTTGTGTGGAATCACCTTTATGCTCTTGTGAAAAGCACTGAAAAAACATCCTGGTATTATTCATTCAAGAAACAAAGGTTATTGGTCTGAAAGAAGTGAGAGAGAGAGAGACCTAGGCTACCAAAGCTGGAGGTGCAATTTATTTTCAAGGACCTACCAAGCAGAAGATCTTCCAATTCATGGAGACTACAAAAAGATCTTTCTTTAACTGTACTTTTTAACCCTCCTGTCTTTCTTCTTCTTCTTCTTCTTCTTCTTCTATTTCTCTTTATACCAGGAGTAATATCTATCTATCTATCTTTCTCTATTCCTCAGTCTGCCATGGCTAACCAGCTTTGCGTGGAGGCTTAATTTGACTGAATAAAGAAACAGGGAAAATTAAACCCTCAATATACTTTATGTGAAATACTGACAGAAAATATTAAGGAATCAGCAGAGTTCTTGTAAAATACAGAGACTAGGAACTCATCAACTCAATTTCTGTAAAATACAGAGACTAGGAACTCATCAACTCAATTTCTGTAAAATACAGAGACTAGGAACTCATCAACTCAATTTCTGTAAAATACAGAGACTAGGAACTCATCAACTCAATTTCTGTAAAATAATAACAGAGAATGTTAGAATTTTACAAGTAGAAGACATTCCTATTTGTCCAAGACATTCTTTCTTTGGTGTAAAAAGAGATTCAACCACGTAGGTTTGGGCAAGAATCCATGATAATAGTTTGTTAATCCCCAATACTTTCCAATTTCTTCTTTTGACTTAGGAACACTAATCCATTGAATCTTGTTTGTTAAACTATGTGATGTAATCCTTTAAAAGATTTCATTTCTTGGAAATCTATACAAGTTGCATGATTAATGCATTTATTTGTGTTAATCAATAAAGAGACTCCTTTCAATCTAGCAATAACAGCATTTTCTTGGTTCTTCAAATTATTTTGAGTTGTTGCAAAAACTGGGTACGTTGTCTTGATGGATATTTATTCTGCTAACTTCTTTTAATATAGATTCCATCTGCTGTCAGGAACTTGAGCAGCTATTTTTGGGACTCAACTAAAGACTATTGACCATTGCTTGCATTTATTGCACACATTCTATTAGCATCTTCATCCAAACCAATCTAATGCTTCAAGTCAATTGGAGAAAAATGTACCTTACTCTTGCTACTTATCAATGAACACTGTTCCAAAATGGATCCGAGCAAGAAAAAGTTTGAACTTTGTCATTTAAATGTACTTTGTACTCTGTTCCCACCCAGACAATTGGTGGTGATGCAGTGTTGATAGCTTCATAAAGACATGGAATTAGAATTCTAGTTACTTCCATGTCACATAAAAAGCACCCGTAGCAGTGCCATATGGACAGCTTCCCTGCTGGTGCCACGCAAAAAGCATGCAATAGGCCAGTGCCACATAAAAAGCACTCTTTACACTCTGTAAAGTGGTTGGCATCCAGCCATAGAAACCATGCCAAGACAGACAGTTGGAACGTGGTCAGCTCCTGTCAAACTGCCCAACCCATGCCAGTAATAAAATGATAGTGTTATTTTTATTAATGGTAAACACTCAAAAACATAGAAACATTAAAATCCTTTCAAAAGGTCTGCACTGAAGCAGCTTGTTATGAGCTTTTCACCACAATACAGCTGAAGTACTGGGTAAGGTTTTATATTCAAAACCATGAAAAGCTTTTATAGTTAACTCTAGTTCTGATCATCAATAATTGTGTTAACAATGAAGCAGGAATGGTGGAGTGCAGTGTGTCAGTATCCAACAGCGATTCATTTGGTGGTTCATTCAAATTACAAATAATTTGATGCAAACTGTCATTTGTAACTTTCTCATCATTAAGTTGTTTTTGTAGGACCCCCCACCCCCAATATTAAAGTTAAACACAGACCTATAGAATTTGCTGGAATGGTCCAATTTAAGACATTTCATCCAGTGTGCAGAACAGAACCGAGAGGGAAGTGATGGCCAACAACTACAACAACTTTTGACTGGCATTGGCTTAGTTACTTGTTGCTTTATACTTGTAGACTTTATACTTGATGAATGTCCTTGCTAATAGGATGAAATACTTCTATATAAGAACTTGGCTGTACAACAGATCCAAGAGCATATGCTTACATTGGTTGTACCAGTCAAACAAACACAACTAGATCTGAGCTAGCAGTTTGGAGCATATTCCTTAGACATCTGATAATCTTTACCTTAGTCTGAGCAAGTTTAATAAAGTCTATCTTTGATTTCAGAAGATTTATATAAAGAGCCCTGTGCAGTAAACCTTAGCAGGGGTTCCTTAGCTGATTCTCAATGCTTTTGTTTTAGATTTAAACATTTCATCAGTCTGGGATAGGTCATCTTTTAAGTTTAAGCATTTATTTCAACTAAACAATTTCCAATTGTTGTAGAACATCTTTTGATGATAAGATTCATGTCACATAATGTAAGCAATTTTCATTTAACCAGTTCCGGCTTATTGCTTGTCATCCATAAACAGTTTTGTGTTAAACTGAATTAGACAGGTTGCTAATTCTTCAGCACCATTAGAATTTAAGTATTCATTAAAAATCCATCTTAAATATTGTAAGCTGTAAATTTTCATTGACAATTGTAGTGCGAAAGATAATTACACAAGTCTACAACTGTAAATACAAGAGAAGAAGCAATCCATATTTCAAACAAATAAATCTGCTCAGACTTCTATTGCAAGTTCAATTCCAGTTAAAACAAATTCTGTATTTGTAAGAATAGCAAAATGCCAAAAATTTACTGTGGCCAAGACTTTCAGATGCTACTGCTTTACCAAAATAGTTTTGTGTTCAGTAGAAAATTCCATGATTATATTTATCAGAAAAACCCATCATACTTCACGTCACTAGTACCATTGGTTTCATCCCATAATGGTAAGGCTTGGAGATGTATATGCAACAGTATATCCCACTAATCCACTTTATTCTATATTATCTGATCTAAAGCCTAACCTGCTAAGTTCATGTGCCCCGACATTAACAGAACAAAGGTAATGATAGTGCAACAAGCTGAACTGGAAAAGACTGTATTTACATGGTTCATTTATATATATAGGCTGGCACTAGAAAATATATCGAGCCATAAAACTACAGCCAAAATCAATATGCAAAATGAAACTATATCCCCCAAACTACTACCACCTGCATAATCAGTATTGGCACACACTCTGGTATGATATACATGGTATGGATGGTAATAGATAGAAGCTATGTCTACCACAACTGCCATCTACTACACTTACATATACACACTAACACTTTACGTTGAAGAGACATAAATACACTTTGAGTTTAATTCTAAAAAGAATTTATATATTTATATTCTTTTGTCATTCAATTATCTTCTTTTTTTATTGCTGCTGTTGCAATGATAAACTATATTAAAATATACAAATAAATTCTAAATTTTCTCTGAATAATTTTTCTCAATTACGTCTCTTGGAGAGTACAGGAAAAGCATTATGATAACAGCCATCCATGTTCACTGCCTTAGCCATTCCACCCCAAAGCTCCTTTCCTTAATTGTAATGCCTTCATCTCAATTTGATGGAGAAGAGCAGCAGTCTGGGAGCCAAGGACACCAGAAAAGTTTTAAGCATGATCCAATGTCCCATACTTAGCCACTGTCCACTTCTCTGCATTGGGGACAACAGCTCAAGGATTTACAGCTGATGCGGCAAGGTTGTCACTGGAAATTGTATCACAGCATATGGTAACGGAGATGAGTAGCTCGCAGCTCTTAATGGGTAACAGGTTATCCAATTTGGATACTTGCTGTCACCATGGTTGTAGCTGACAGACAAAAGATGTGACCAAAAATCAGCAGTTTTGAGACTCCTTGAAATAACTCCATTGAGCGTTACAAGGGAAGGAAGGTAACTGTTAAAATAATCACTCATCACAAAATGTTTGAAACACTGAAATATAAAGATGAACAAAAAAAAAAAAGAAACGGCCATTTATTAAGTGGGTGGGGCAGGGGGGGACTATTGTACCAAAGTACCTAACCTACTGAGAATAAAGCGTAAATATTTCTCACTTCATTCTTGAAACAATATATTTTACTGTGATGGATTTTTTAAATGTAAAAGTCTAAATAAATTGCAAAAGGGTTTGATAAATGAATGCATTCAGATTTGTTACCCTCCTGGATCTTTAACCAGTAAGCATAGATATAGAATCATTTGAAATATTGTGCTTGTTGAAATACAAGTGCAACAAACAATAAAGTATCAATGTACAAAATGATTTTGAAGCAGAAATGATATATAAGTTAGTAGGTTGAGTAAATCATGATTCAAAGACAACTTTAGGAACAAAATAGAGGAATCCTTTCTTTTAAGGTAAAAAAAAAAAAAAATTCATTCGGCTTGACTCAATGTCCTGATGGATAAAACAACACAATATTACTGTTCTATTGGTAACATTCAGTTTATATTCCACAACAAAATATTTAACTTCTCTGGCAAAATTCTTCAGAATTAAGAAACAATGGAGCTGAAAAGTTCCTGGCTTTGGGTAAGAGAAAATACAAAAGGTCAGCTAATTATTCCCCTCTCAGATTCACACACTTATTGCAGTAGTGGTCCTTCAGTTTTCCTAAGCCCTGTAAAAGAACTCAGAAGGTTGGACCTCCAACCAGGCCTTTCATGATACCCTTAAAGCCAGGAACTTTTCAAACGCCACTCATAATTTCTTTAATATTCAAAGACTAAAAGAAAATGACTGGTTGTGTCTTTGCATTGCTGAGCCTTGTAGAGGTGAGCTGTCCAACAAACAGAATAACCTGGTTTTGATTCACAGTTGTAGCCATCTCACTTCATATGTACTACAAGAGCTTTGAGAAAAGCAGCAATGTCATACAATTCAATGAGGCCTAGAACCAATGTAAGAAATTATTCTTAGCCTTCCAATTAACCGTCTGAGAGCAAAAGTGATAAATGAACAACTTTATGTGTGCACTGATTGTGATCAGAGCTGTTACAACACACTTATATTATTAGAAATGAATTTGGTATTTTAGCTGAAATTTTAGTGAATTAGAAGACTGAGCAGTTATTTCAGTAAATTATTTAAGAACCATTAAAACCAGGAATGGTCTCTGGGGAAAAGGCCGTAGAAAGATGATATGCTTGAACGCAAAAATACTTTGACAATATTTAAATAATCCTTTTTAACAATATATTTCAATGGTGTCACTTAGTTTTCTACTGTTTGAATTGAAATGTTTAAAGAAGAAAAAAAAAAAATCATATTGTTTTGAAAATAAAAATTTAAATAAACAAATAATAATTCCCGCTGACACACTTATCTCTCTCTACTAAATAGGAGAAAGAAAAAAAGAAATTAAATGTAAAAGTAAAAATAAAATGAAAACAGACCTGTAAGTTTAGAAATCACCAGCTAAAATGCTAAATTATATCGTCCAGCAAAGCAACTCCCCTGAACATAACAACTATATAAGGTAATGAAGCCAGATCAACAATACAGACTGTCAGCCAACCCTAAGAAGCAGGATTAAGGCCAGCTGTAATAACAGAGTCTAATATATACTTATTATAGAGGAAGAAATACTAAGCACAACATATATAATCCGTCTACACCTGAAAGGATTCGGCCAGGCAGTTTAGTCAGTGCAATTCTAGTGCACAGTTGGCATTAGATGTAATTAATCCATGCATCAGTGCTGACTGTAATGATTTCTCTCAAGTGATAGGGGTCAGTCAAAGGGGAAGGGGTGGAGGGAAAGGAAGAAAATGAAGAAAGTAAAAAAAACAAAATGCTATGCACTAGGCTGACACTAGAGTTACACGAGATAAGGAAATTAGTCAGACTAGAGTTATGTCAAAGAAACGGACATTCAGTAAAGTTCTAACCAAAAATTACAGGCAACTTGCCACTTGAACAACTGAAAGGTTTACAAATTCAAACTTTTGTTCCTTCCTGGTTCATATTTGTTTGTTGAGTTCTGCTGAACAAATCAGCATTCAAGCATTGCCAAAAGACTTCCTATGTTGTTGTAAGGAACCATTTGGAAAGACAGTTGAAGAAGAGAAATCAGTAAAAACGTGCTAAACTAACAAGTAGCAATGACTATCATTGATATTTCATTTGAGGCCAGAGCTAGGTCAGACATTGTTTGACTAACCACATCTGTCACCTCACTCACTGTACAACAAATTGAATAGCATAAGCTGTATGACTGGATGGAAATGTCTATCTTGATCGATAATCAATAGAGACATGAAGTAGAGAGAAAGGGACTGAGATACAAAGTGATATTTCATCAATTCCCTTAAAACAGCCACGAAAGACTGTCATTAACATAAAACTCAACTGATGAGTTTTTCTCGCTTGGTGCTTGAAACATTTCACTAATTTTAAGGCAAATGGAACAGAATCTGTAAATGAAAAGCAACCATGAAATTCCACTGACTTTCATTGTTAATCAGAAGACACCAATTGATAACTAAATCAAGTATGACACAACTAAAGGACTAATCCAGCAGGTACAATTTTTTTACAGGAATTAAAGGAAAAACTTATGTAAATAATCTCAGAATCAGGAGTGAAAGTAACAAGTTAAAAACTGTGTAACTGGAGTCATTGATAGGCTGCAGAAATCAAGGCACATGCACTGTGGACTTTTCACAAATTGGTATTAATGTTCCAATACTGGCTATCAAGCTGTGGGAACAAAGAAAAAGGGAAAAAATAGGTTAAAGGTCATTGTGGAAAGAAGGTTACAATGGTATGCAATGCATTTACCTGTTAAGTATTTTGCTAACACAGCCATGTGACACTTGTAGTTGTCGGCTGATTTCACATGGACGGACACCTTGAAGAGCAAGCTGCAGAATCTGAACTCTCAAATGGTCAGGTAGAGGGCGCCCATTAGTGAATTCACGACCATACTGATTGATGTTTCGACCACCTGTTAATTAGCAATAGAAAGAAGAAAAGATGCGCATTTTAAATCAGCTGCTTCATTCAGGGATTATGAAAAAAAAAACAAAATGTTTAACATCATAATTACTTTGAAGGTAGTTAGTTAATTACTTAAAAATGGTCAACTCACAAACAAACAACAGCAAGTTATGTTATTAAATGACCAATCATGGAAGATGGCTAAGGTGATTAGATGCTTCAATAGGTTTCAGATGTGTCTATCTGAAATCTTTAGATCAGTTGTTAACTCTGAGAAATAGGAATTGTTGATGGTTAAGTAAAGAGCACCAAGTAAGTCAGTAACAGAATAATATTAGAAGAGAGAAAAAGACTGGATAGAATTGAAGAGGTAAAGGTAGAGACTAAAAGATGACAGTGACCAATAGGAAAATAAAGTAGCAGGGCAAGTTTAACCCTTGAGTATTCAGATTACTCTATCAAATGTAATGCTTGTTTAATCACACTGTTTTTAATTAATCATGCATAATGTTGTAGCTTTGAGAAAGATTTGATGATGTGACTGCTTATTTTTAAAATGACATTGTAGGATAGAAATGAAAGACTGGGTCTGGCTGGTGTGAACACAAAACAGGTAGAATATCTGGGCCAAGATACGACTGGTTTAATTGTTAAAGTAGCTGTAAGCCTAAAACTCCTGCTCTTGGTGTCGGTTGAGATTATTAGATATTCAAAGAAAAGTTCTATGGTCATTGCCAAGTGTTTAACTTGCTATATTCATAGTCAGGTGAGTTAGACAAGGTAACCAACACAGGCAAATACATAGACATGTATGAGTGCATATATTTGCATGGTCTTGGAATTTAGGTTTGGAATTTTTGCCAAAGAATAAGAGATAGTTATGTCTTTTATATATATATATATATATATATATATATATATATATATATATATATATATAAGCAGAATGACAAGCAGATAAACAAACAGAATTTTTTAAATTGTCTTAATGCTGCTTGTCTCTGTCTGTCTGTCTGTCTCTCTGTGACTGAGCAAGTGAACAGACAGGTAACTTTCACAATAACAAAGACGTGCAAAAGAGAATTAGCAAAGAGGAGTGGCTATGAAAAGAGAAATGTGTTGCCAAAAATATATAAGGAAAACTATAAAAATAAAAGAAAGGTCAGAGAAAGTTGGAATAGAAAAGGAAAGTGAAGAGCAAATAGTTTTAAAATGAAGCAGAAAGAGATAAAAACTGCTGCCAATAACAGAAATCATAAAATGGTAAATAACAGTTTTACATCAAAATTGAAATAGTTAAGATGATTGACATATATGAATTTAAAAAGGAGCTGGAATAATTAGTAGGTTGAAGAATAATTGAAGCAATGAGCAGTCAAAGGAATAGGCTTAAGTGAGGTAAGGCTAAAAAAAACCAAAAAAAAAACCAGTTATATTCTGACATATATCATTCCGAATAATAATAATAATAATAATACTCAATATTTCTTTAAAATATATTGCTCTTTATTTTTTTATTTTTTGTTCTCTTTTTTATGAGCATATTATTATAAAGTGAAAATTTTGGCAAATTTCCACCCTGCTGATGTCAAAGAGATTCTACCAGGGTAGAAAGATGAGCAATGTCATCAGGCTGTGGTAGATTTCAGAGTTTTCAACATGGGAAGTTTAAGAAATATATTCTCTCTATTGTTATAATTCAGTGCTTTACAATGTGGTCAGGCTCCAACATATAATCCAAGTAGCAGAATGTGTAACAGCAAAGTGTGACCGAGCTGTGGAGGTTCATTATTAAAGTATTTCATCTATATATATATATATATATATATATATATACATACATGCACATTAAAAGATCTCATTAAATGCTAATATATATATATATGTGTGTGTATTTTTTATTGAAAAAGAAACTTAAAAATAAAAATATATCAGATGTTAGAGAATTAAGGTATGAATCAAATTAGCAACTGATTTAGGTGTTAGCAAGCAAAATGTAAGGTGGTGGTGGTGGTGAGAAATGAATCCCCCCCCCCCCGTATACACTTCACTGATGTAGTAATCTCTCTGGAGACTAATAAACTTGTGGATGCTCAAGCAATATGTTTGACAGTAGTGAATGTAACAGAGAAAAGATACCATTTGCTATACACACAAGAAGACCAATTATCACTGAAGGTTCGTTCTGTTACACTCAATTGGGCCTGTCATTTAAGTTAGGTGTTTAGACTACACCAAGAATCTGACCATGTACACACAAACCCTATTCTGAGTATATAAATTATATAATGGCAAGGATAAAATGTCTTAGGAAAAGAAAAAAAAAATTTTAATAATTGTTATAATTATTAATAAATAAATAAATTAATTAAATAAATAGGAAAGTAAAAACAAAATATGAAACAGGTAAGAAGAGTTAGAATGAGAGAGGTTTCTGCTGAATGCTGGACTTAATGGAGATTCATAATAGAAAGCAACATAACAGAATAAGTAGATTCAGATATCTGAGTATTATTTTCCAGATGACACATTCATCATCATCATCATCATCATCATCATCATCATCATCATCATCATCATCATCATCATTAGTACAATGCTGTACCAAGTCACAGAAATGGATCTGCCAGCACTCAACCACACAGACGACAACTTCTGTTTCATACATTCTCTTAACTCGATATCTTTCATCATGTTTCAGTCACTGGATGGCAGCCATGCTGGGGCACTGCTTTGCAAGATTTCAGTGGAACAAATCAGCCCCAGTAGTTATTATTTTAAAACCTGGTACTTATTCTATTGGTCTTTTCCACCAAACCACTAAGTTATAGGGATGTAAGCACACCAACACCTGCTGTCAAGTGACGCTGGGGAACAAACACACACACACACATACAACAGGCTTCTTTCATTCAATGTCCGCCTACTCACAAGACTTTGGTCAGTTTGGGGCAATGGAAGAAGACACCAGTGCAACTTGCCAAGCAATGGTACCGTGATCCAGGATCACCATGAGATTGGAAAACAAACTTCTTGTTGATTTCGAAGCTTCGGGCTGTGAACCTTAATCAGACAATTCAAACACGACATAAAAGTAAGCGTTATTAGACACACACACACACACACAGAGTATGTACTTATCCACCTATGATGTGTACAAGATCTGCAGAGTTAGCATAATCACAATTATATGTCTGCTTTTCCATGCTGGCATGGATCATTATCAGTCTGAATAAGACATTACTTGGACTTACTCTTCTCCAAGATCAACTGGGGACTACATCATACCTTTTCATTATATATCAAAACTGTTTTCGTTACTCAGTTATCGTACACAATATCTCCACTGTTACAAAGACAACAAACAGCTTCAACATTCACATCTATTATCATAGGGCTGTGCAACAATTCCATTCTACATAAGATTCTGATTCTTGATTCCGCAGAAATTATTCCACTTTGATCATGTCAATACACAAATCAATTTGAAACCAAATAACTCAGTTTTTAATCAGATACTTTATTAAACATAGCCTCATCACCCCAAAATAAATATTCATTATAACATTTTGCTTTCGTCATTGAAAAATTCAATCTTCATTTATATACATTCAAAAAATTTTGTAAATTGTTAAAAAAAATTTACGCGTAAAAGTATTTCCAATTTTTAAATCCTAAGACATAGTTTTTTTTTTAATTTAAAATTTTTTTTTCTCTTACTAATTAAAAATCTTCAAATATTGTAGAAAAATTTCCCTGCCACTATTTTAGGTTAACCATATATGTCAGTCTTAAAACATACTGTCTTGCTTGATAAAAGTTCAAATAAATACATATAATCATTTAGATGTCACCTAAACAACTTCTTTATTTAAATTATAAACTGATTCAGTTCAGGAATCAATATTACAAATAAATTTACGGAAATTTCACCAAAAGCTAACAAAAGTTGAACATCAGCCTCTAGCATAAACTTTTAGTAAAACAAAATTTGATGAGTATAGAAGAGCCAAGGCATGAGAGAGGTTCATGCTTTGTTCCTTGTTTTCCCTCCCAGTCCACCACAAGAAGCGGGTATTTTCTTATATCTACTTACTGTAATTTTTTTTTGCTTTCTTTTTAAAGACTGCCAAATATTTTTTGAATAATGGAATATAAATTTACTGGATTCAGCAGTGCAAGAGAATTTAGAATTTAAAGATATGAAATGATATTTCAAATGTTTGTAAGTTAAGGTTGTTATTTAATCAGTCAATATTCTGGGAAATTAAGAGAATCTGGAAAAAGTATGAAGAAAGTAAAATTTATTTCAACTATTTTCTATCTATGAAACTAAAAAAAACTAATTCTAATTTTTTAAAAACAAAAACAAATAATTCACTAGATTTTTCTAAAATTTCAGATTAATAGTTAGTAAATTATTTTGTGATTGAATATCTTTTAATTACATCCATAAGTTTGCACACAAATTGATTAGTGAAATGTTTCAGCTTTATATTATTAATTAATGATAATCTAATTAGACAATTAAAATGATAGAGATCAATAAAGTTATATAATGTTACAGTGGGGAAGAAAAGAAGAGAAATAAAAAATAAAGTCAACAACAATTTAAAAAAATATCATAAGGTTTCAATAACTAAGAGGCTAAACAAAATGAATAAAAAAAAAACAAAATAAAAAAAACATAAAAAATGGATTCCCCAGGGGATTTTCATGTACCTTCATCATTTGAGAAATCAACTGAGTTGTTGTTAGGACGGCCAGCATCTAGAAAGCCATGTGCTGCCACAAGGGTGGCATCATCCCTGGCCACATCCAAGGCAATACGTCTACCTGAGGGGGTCCAGTAGCTGGAGGCTGGTGAGGAGCTTGATGATGATGTGGTGGTGGTGGTGGTAGTGGTGGTAGTGGTGGAACAGGAAGGTTTCACAGCAGTCACACTTCTTTGTCTGGAGGGGCGGCCTGCTAAAATAATTGATTACAGTAACTAAGTGGTTAGGGCTGTAGCAGCTGGTTTCACAGTGAGAGGACATAGGAAACCTACTACGAAGGACAACAGTTTGAAAACAATTTATTAGGATCTAGTCAAATTACGATAATCATTATTGTTGTTGATGTTATCATTAGCATTATTATTATTATTATTATTATAATTAAACTACCCTTTGTACTAATAGCATTGTTATCAATCCTTTGTAAACCTTAATTTGAGAATAATTTTTAAAATATTTTTCGCAAAATTTAAATGCAACTTAATAACTAAAAAAAATAATAAAATAAATAAATTAAAATAAAAATGGTTAAGAGAAAGGATTTAAAAGGTGAGAGGGTATTTATTTTGATATCACAACACTCTTTCAAAACAACAACTGTACACATAATTTGTTTGTGTTCTTGTGTACAACAAAATCTGTCTGCATATATAAACAACATGAATTTCGTAAGGAGTCATGTGTACATAAATTTATCTAACAGTAAGACCCTAAGGAATTCGATCAGAGTGAAATAATACAATAAGAAAAACAAAACAAAACAAATCACCAATTGTCATTAAAAGTTAAGCTAAAACATAGAGCTCCAGCATGGGAGAGAGAGAGAGAGAGAGAGAGAGAGAGATTTTCATAGCAATGCAAAGATGGTTGTATCACTTTGATTACACAATGGTAGAACATTCTCTTTAGTTTGCTTCAAAAATATCTCAAAGGAATAAACTGTGCCATGGACATTCATAGCAAAGAGTTGATATTTTTGTTAAAGAATGAAAACCAGCTATTAGAAATAGTAGTTCACAAAGTACTAGTTTTCTGGCTTAAATTTTAGTCTTAACCAGCTTATGACAGACTGCAGAAAGTTCTGAGAAGTCTACAAAATGTGAGAGTATTTCAGTCCTATTTGTAATTAGTCATATAAGATAACTGGATACCAATAACCAGATGACTGGATGTGTTTTTTTTCTTTCTTTTATTAAACTCTCAGTCAAAGAAAGGAGAGAAATGGTCAGTGGAGCAGGAAACCTTGGTTGAAGAGAGTTTGTAATTAGAGATTGAGCAAATGTTAAACAGAATTGGAATGATGTTGGGATCTAGAACTTGAACCAGCCTTCTTGATGATGGAAGTTTTCTGATAGACCAGCGAGACAAACAATAGATTCTCAGCACAGTAAACCATTATTTGAAATACTTTATCAAAGCTAAAAAACTGAAAATTTAGCAGTATTTCCAAATGTTTTCTGAGTCTATTTAAACACACGCACACACACACACACGCACACACACACACACACGCATGCAAAGTTTCAGTATATTCAGTGTCCTTATTTCATTTATTTCAATCCACCATATAATTCTTTATTTAGCGGCTAAAAAGTTGTATTTGGAATTATTTTATTAACTAAATGACAAGGGATATTATTGAACACCTCAAGTTTTTAGTTGTTTAGAAATAAGAACTTGTTTCACAAGATATACAGCAAATAGGATTATGGACTCTCTGCCAAATAATAGATTCAGCATTTATATCCCTTTGTTATTCTCATATTTAAAAATCTTTTTCTTTCTTTCTAGATTTCTAATTAAATTTCCTCAACCAACAGTCCAGAGAAAAAGAAGAAAAAAAGAAAAAATAACAACAAAAAAGATAATATTAAAACTGTAAAAAAAAAATCAACAACAAAACAACAACAATCAACATAAAACTAATTCTTTAGTAAATTCAAGCGTTTTAAAAAACATAATCATGGTTTTTTCTTGTAATTCATGTGGTTTCAATTATTTGTCAGTACAGTTCCAACTTGCTAACTGCATACTTAAAAAAAAAAGGTACAAAACAAAAACAAAAACTGACAAAAGAAACAAACAACAACTATTGAATAAAACATCAACACAAGTTTCACCATTTCAAAAATAATTATGGTCTGTTATATGACAAATAAGAGAACTAGTATGTTAGTATGGATTCCTTTAGGAGTTTGGGTTCTTAGTAAATAACTGACATAAATCCAATCTGGTTTTCTCTATTCTCATTTTATTGACAATTTGTTTTTCTTTCTTAAGATACAGGAATGGATTTTACAACTGGAAGTTCTCTTTTCTATTTGTACGACTGCATCTTTTTTCCAATCTTATTCTCTGTGCAGGAGACATGTTAGCACATTGTGTACAGCTTCCATCAGATTAATCAGTGACTGGTCACATGTCAACATGTCGGGAATAAAAGAATTAAAAAACATTTCTGATTTTAACGATGGAAGGAAAAAAAAAACACATGGTCTTCAATTCAATTTTTGCAGTGAGGCTTGGATAACTTAGTAATATTTAACAACACTTTAACTTAATATCTAAACCCATCATCACTATACTTACACACACACACACACATTTATATACACATACATGTTTATACAATTAGACATAGAAATACTGCTGCTGAATTTAGTGCTCCACACCTTCTCGAGCCATGCCTGGCTCATAAGGGCCGATTTCCTGGTTTCCTTGGCGTATAGGTTCCCCACCTGGATGGGACGCCGGTTCGTTGCAGGTGAGCTGCAAGATGCAGGAGGAAAGAGTGAGAGAAGGTTGTGGCGAAAGAGTCAGCAGAAGTTCGCCATTACCTTCTGCCGGAGCCGCATGGAGCTTAGGTGTTTCGCTCATAAACACACACATCACCCGGTCTGAGATTCGAACCTACGATCCCTCGACCGCGAGTCCACTGCTCTAACCACTAGGCCATGTGCCTCCACATAGTGCTCCACACAGATTATCATAACGGAGTTTGCTTCCAGTATAGTGGTTTGGTTACTACTGCACTCAGTAGTAGTACCAGTTATGATATACAGAGAAAATATAGTATAAATTACAATAAATAGAAGTTTATATCATTTGTTCTTAAATACATTTCACTGTTGTGGGAGCTTGGAACTCTGCATCATAAGATTTCTGTAAGAGAACACTTATAAAGTGTTTCCTTAATGACCCTTAATGACCCGTTGGGGTTGAGCAGCCAATGTACACAGTTCCAAACAACCGCAATAGTGAAATGCATTCAATAACAAGATGATATAAACTTGCATTTGTCGTAATTTCTCATATATATATATACATATGATCCCACTGGCTGTGGGGCAGTTAGCGCCCCTGTTAGTACAAGGACTTGTGCTTCTTTACAGCTGAGAAGGTTTTTTTACCTCTTATTTCTAGCAATGTAGGCGCTACTCTGCACTGTCAGTCACAATTAGTGACAACTGAATTTTTCCTTTTTGATTTTTGATTATTGCTTATAGCCACACACACACACACACACACATACATACATACATACACACATACATACATACATACACACATATATATATATATATATCTTTTTCTCTTTCTCTTTTACTTGTTTCAGTCATTTGACTGCGGCCATGCTGGAGCACCGCCTTTAATCGAGCAACTCGACCCCGGGACTTATTCTTTGTAAGCCCAGTACTTATTCTATCGGTCTCTTTTTTGCCGAACCGCTAAGTGATGGGGACGTAAACACACCAGCATCAATTGTCAAGCGATGCCAGGGGGACAAACACAGACACACAAACACACACATATATATATATACATATATACGACAGGCTTCTTTCAGTTTCCGTCTACCAAATCCACTCACAAGGCATTGGTCAGCCCGGGGCTATAGCAGAAGACACTTGCCCAAGATGCCACGCAGTGGGACTGAACCCGGAACCATGTGGTTGGTTAGCAAGCTACTTACCACACAGCCACAATTGAATTTTCCGCTGCTTTAAATAAAGCATATTACTCTACCACTGGTATTTGAGTACTCTTTTTTCTACCTTGTTTCACATTTATGTGTTTACTCCGGTATATATATATATATATGCAAGCAAATATCAAATAATGTGAATGAGTACTCAACACTACATTGGTGGATATCAATATTCTTCATTTGTGGCAAACAATGGTTTCATGTAGGAGGAATTTATTAACAGTTATTGAGCATACCAGAAACACTGGTACTCATCTCCAAAGGAGTCATGGGCATTATCAGCCTTCTTGACTACAAGATAATAAAAAACAAAAAAACTTTCTCCAACTGGGATATCCTTGTATCTCTTCAGAAGCAAGACACATATCTCTATCCGTCTGTTATTCCTTTAACTTGTAGTCAACTTGTATAAAGTCATCTCCCTCAGTACTATTGCTCCCAGTCAAGGGAACTTTGAGCTGTCTTACAAAGTACTTGGTGACCTCACCCACGCTGATGCTACAAAAATGCACTCAGTACATTCTGTAAAGTGGTTGCGGTTAGGAAAAGCATCAAGGCATAGAAACAGACAAATAGAGCTTGGCATAAGCTTCTAGCTTGCCAGCTCTTGTCAAACCATCCAACCCATGCCAGCATAGAAAGAGGAGGTTAAATGTCTTGTATATAAGACATTAAATAACACTGCACCACTAAGTTCATGATAAAGAAGTAGAGAGGCATCGGCACAGTTTATGCATGAAGCATTTATAAAATGCTAAAATAGACCAAAATGTGCAGTGTGAAAAACACTATCAGCTGATGGGCAAATATTTTATCATGTATCTAACAATTACAGAAGATATCTCACACATGGTTCGGCTTTATTTAAACACCATCATCATAGGTACATGTTAACTGTAACATTCCAGATTTGGACCAAATGCATGCCTGAGTATACACACAAAAATGTGTATGCAGACAAAGAGAACTGCTTAGATATACAAATTCACAGTTAAAGCAGCTTCAAATTCACAAGAAATGGTTTGGATATATATACATACCTACATGAATGTGCGTGTGTGTGTGTGTGCTCTCATACACTATAAGCGCCAGTGCAGTGGGGGTGGGTGGGGTGGATATACATTTTGCTTCAGTAAACAAGAAGCATTGTCAAGTTTCACTGAAGCAGTGGAAAAATATTGCTTTAAATATACAACATTTGTGGAGCATAAAGACACAAGACTGCTCAAAGCATAGTGATTATGTATAAAACGTATATTTAGTGACTGTTAAGTGACATGAAAGTGTTTCGAATGATCAATCCTCTTTCTTCTGCTGGTGTCACTGATGCAATGACTATAAGCTACATTAACATCTTATACACATAAAAACATCATAGGCACACACACACACACACCCACACAGCCCATGTATTTATGTGCATGCTTGTATGCATGTGTGTGTGTGTGTAGACACAAAACTGCTGATTCACTGGAAGTGATAAATTACAGGATTCAATACGAACGTGGACCGTTCTTTGGTACATTAAAACTGAAAGGCTCCAACTTCCAATACTCAGATAACATTAAGAGAAGTTTTTTCTTCAAACTATCATTTCATATTTCAAAACATATTCAAACAGTGAGTATTTCAAAAGAAATGTTGGCTCAGTTTAACAGCTGATGACCGCAAACAAGAGCAACTCTGAGCACTGGATAATGGAGCCTTTCAGTTATAATGCACACACACACATATATATATATACACACACATATATATATATACATATATACACACATATACATATATATATATACACACATATACATATATACAAATACATATACATACAAATATATATATACATATATATACATATATTAATCAATTAATTAATTAATTAAATAATTTTTCTGATTAATTCTGAAATTGAATCAGCAGTTAATATTTGCTGCTGATAAGTTTGGCGCGATTACGGTGGGTTTGAAAATTTTAGGGCAGATATTCCTGGAGCATAGATATTGATGCCTCGTGTATATCTGTCCCTACTGGCTTCTTTACCGATGAGACGTAGCCTTTGGTAGATTGACTTGATTAAGTTTAATTTAATTTAATTAGGCTGGTTTGCCATTAAAAACGTCGAAACAATGCATTGTCTAAAGAGGAATAGGGCAAATGTTTTTTAATTTTCCTTTAATTTCTGAATTACTACTACCTGGCGGTTTGAGTCCTGGCTGCTCTTTCTAGTGGGTCGAATGGCCTATTGAGGCTGTTCCTCAATGGTTGTTGAATATATATATATACATATATATATATATATATATATATATATATATATATATATATATACATATATATATATATCATATATACATATATATATATATACATATATATATATATATACATATATATATATATACATATATATACATATATATATCACATATATATATATATCATACATATATAATATATACATATATATACATATATATATAACATATATATA
>NC_043006.1:2972100-2984600 GCF_006345805.1 Octopus sinensis | reverse complement strand
CTGAAAAAAGTTATAAAGTTAAACTTGAAGGTGAATTCACCTGGAAAAAAAGGTTCACACATAATTTTTCAGTTGAAGCAAGAAATGACAATCTGAGTTGGAGATTTGTTTCTATGAGATTTTTAGCAGAGGTTGAGATCAAGACAAGATAATAAAACAGACATGAAATCTGAGAATTTTATGAGTTGTTGCAGGAAGCTCATACAATGATTGTATTAGCAAATGGTTGAGAAGTTTATTTCTTCATCTGGAGGTCAGCTTGATTCCACAATGTGACATCTTTGGCAAATGTCTTTTACCATAGCTTTAAGTCAACTGGTATCTTGTGAGAGAAAATGGGTAGTCAGAAATTGTATAGAAGCCCATTGAAGGGATTGCAGCTGTAATTCAAAGAGCTAACCACGTCACACTTTTATGATTTTTGGCTGAGAATTACATAAAAAGTACATATGTGCATGTGATGTGGAGCCACCTTATATGCTAATCCAGTGAGCTTGGAAGTTTCAGTTGATTGAACAACTGAAAAATTATGGCCAGAAATTCTGACTTTGGTCCATTTAGTGAGAAGATGACATTCACATGTGGCAAAAGTACTTGAAATGTGAGAGGGGTAATTCCAATTGGTATTCAAAGCAGGGCCTCAAGGCTGTTGACTAAGGACCAAAACAATACAGGGATTTCTTACACAGGAACAAAGTTTCTAGTAGAAACAAGAAAGGAAGTGAGAGTACAAGGCATTCATGCTTTCCTCTCAAAATTCAATGAGCTGACGCTGTGTGGAGGATTCTACCTCAACTTTGTGCCACTTCACTCAGTTGAGATAACAAACAGAATAAAGTAAGTAAAACTTGATCTGAAGTAATGAAATCCAAAAGTGTTCTGGTGATGCCACAAGAGCTGATTAATGGCTGCTGATTAATGGTTTGAAGATAAACAATCTGTAAAGCAGTAGGGAAATAGTTTGGTCAACCAATCTTGTACAGCCAGACAGTATTAAGTGAACTCAGAAAACCAAATATGGCCTTAAGTATTTATTGTACTACTTGCTTTTATTAAGTAAACCAAACAGACTGGATTAAAGAGTTGGCTTTGTTGGATTACTCTGATAATATCTGATTTAAAATATACACAATGCTGAATCGTTATAGAAGTCACAAAATCATAAACACAAGGATTTCATTGATCAGAGCAACTCTATTCAAAGGGCAAACTGTACAAATGGAACAGATATAAGGAGCACGACAACACATATTAGTGAGACATACCTCACCATAAAAGGGACTTGAGATGAAAACTGGGGAGATCAGAGGTAAGCTGAGAAAGTTACTGGGCACTGGATAATGATGGGTGCAGGAAAAGGTAGCTGCTCTGTTATAGATATTTGATGAAAATGAATGAGAAAATGGTGTTGGGTGGGAAAATGCTATGAAGTTAACAGTTGAAGGCAACTTTGATAAAGGAACACCAAGGAAGGCACGGAACAAATGTTGAGGCTGGATTTAAGTATATTTAATTTCACACCACAGATAATAGGAAGATTGAGAGAGAGAGAGAAAAAATATAGCAAAACTTGTCAACCCATACCAAGAGTAAAAAACAGACCATTATTATTATTATTATTGTTATTATTATCATTATTATTATTGAAGGTGGCAAACTAGCAGAATCATTTGCATGCAGGGCAAAATGCTTAGCAGCATTTTGTCCAGGTTTACATTCTGAGTTCAAATTCTACCAATGTTGACTTTGTCTTTTATCCTTACAGGGTCGATAAAATAAGTACCTGTTGAACACTAGGGTCAATGTAATTGGCTCATCCCCTCCCCCAAAATTGCTGGCCTTGTACCAAAATTTGAAACCATTATTATACTACTACTACTACTACTACTACAATATGAGAGTAATGTAACTAGAACATCATAAGTTATGCAAAAGAGAAAGAAATAATGAGAACCAGCTTATGCAACAGCAGTGAAAGATATAGAGCAAAATGGCCTTTAAGAGATTTTGTTATTCCTGATTATAAACCCATGTTGAACCAAGATCATAACAGTTGCTGTGCCATCGTTCCCTTTTGCCTAGAATATGATTTGTTCAAAGATATATCTGATAACAGTTGTTGCCTTTTTCAATGTTATAATGGGAGTCATACACCTAGAACTCTTTTTGAACTTTCAAAGATATTATTTTCTTTATAAAATCATAATCAAAACTCATCAAAAATCTTTTCAGGCAGGGAAACTACTTGAGAAAATTTTCTCTATTTTGAAAAGATATATTTCACATATATTTCATTTGTACACTCATTGAATATAAATACACATCATAGAGCGAAGAAACTAGTTGCTTATTATGAGGCAACAGAACACGATTCTTAAGTTACTTGTAATATTCGTTTTGTCATTAATCATCTGTCATCTTACACTGATGCACTTAGAAATTCAAGGATAAAACTAATGAAGTCAAATTCATTTCATTTTGAATTCAAGTGTTGTAATATTATGTTCCCCAACTACACAAGAAATTTTACTATAATTAAGACGATCAAATTTATAGTTGCAATACTTCTGCACTAGAGAATGATGATTTTGAGGACTATTCTTCAGTTTGATTATTACCTATTTCTCATGGACATCTTGGACTCCAATATTTCAAGCACCGTATTAACAGTACCTTTGTTCTTTTGGCCTTTCTAATATAAAAGTGTCTCTACAGCCCCCCAAAAAATTTACAACACTTTTTCTTTTTAAATCAGCTACACATTACAACAATAAAATGTTTTGTAACAATGAAATTTGCTTTGATGACATGGCTAAAGTAGTAGTAGAGGTGGTGGTGGTAGTAGGTAGCAGATATTAAGATGTGGTGTTAATTTTTCTTCAATAGAGAAACGTTTCTTCAGTCTAAGAAGTTGGTAATCTGCAACAAACATGGCAGTCAACGAAGTATGAAGAATAAGGACCCATACGAAACAAACCACAACCAAGAAAATTAATGGAAAAGTTTTAGGCTTTGCATAACAACATCTAGAAAAGTTTTTTCCATATACAAGAACATACGCCATTCCTTAATTGGAATGTAATAGATTAAAACTGGCTTCATTATGTCAAGAGTAAATAATCAAGAACTTGATAGGGGGGACCCATGCTGGTTTGAGGACTGCATTTGATAATGAAAATAGGTCAACAATTGAAAAATACTTCCTTAGTGAAACAGAGGGTGGCATAACATTGAAATATTAATATAAAATCAGATATTTTTAGTGAACATACATATTTAGCTTGTACTTGTCTAGTAGGTGACTTGGTCTACGACTATTGAAACCAGAGCAATTAAATCATGGAAAAGCCTTTCTTGTCTTTTATAATGCACAAAATAATTAAATTCACTTTAAATTTATTTCATAAGAGGCCAACATTTTCATCATACAACTGTGACCTAGTCACCGACACAGTCGCATTGCAACTACGTAAAGATGATAATGAGGTTAAATTACATGGTTTTCTTTCTTAGTCTAGGAAAACAAAGCTAAACCCGGCTTGTCTCAATGTTTTTTACAGCTTCATTGGAAATCCTTTGCTCTACTTTTTACAGCAGGGTCAAAAATGTGTGTTTACTAAAAACTGCCCCCCCCCCCACACTCTCCCTATCTCTCCTTTTTCCATCAGCACTGCCACCAAGTTAGCCAGGTGGAGAGAGTTGCTAAAACATCAGTGTAACAAAGCAAAACTTGTGAAAGTCTGCTTGAACTCAATGTCACAACAGTACAGAAGGACGAGCAAGCTGCAAGTCCACTGAATGATATATCTGTGCTTTGGAACCATAATGAAGGCAGCCACTCTATGAGGCCACTTCAGATAAAAACCTAATAGTCAAGCCAATATAATTTTTGTTCTGCAACCATTTATAAAACCTAATGATTTTAGTAGCATGGAGTGTTTCAAACAAAGTAGCAAGGTGTTGTGAAAACTAAATTTTCCATTTATTATGCACAGGTATTGCATTATTAATGCAGAAGGTCCCCTTGTGTTGAGCTTAAATATCTTAGAGATCATATTCTCATATATTTTTTGTAGTCTTCAAATTTTTCTAAAGAATGTGTTTTTATGGGTGCATGCATTTTATGGTAACCACCAGCCATATAATACCTAAAGATGATACATTTTGGGTAGTACATGGCTGGGGGTGGTAGATTTTGGATAAAACATAGCTGGTGGTTACCTAAAAATGCATGCACACACACATTATCAACTTTATGTATGTAAACCCGCAAAATAATGAAAATAGGAAAAAGAGCTTGTGAGACTTGATTTCGCAGATTTGGCCAGGTAAAAGTTGCAAGGGAAGGGAGCAGAGTTCAAGCCACCATCAAATGGCTGCTACAAGGGATGTATATCTAATTGGCTGTTGGGACATAAGAAGCTTGATTGACAATGAAGTATCTGCTGAAAGAAAAAAACTTATTTCCCTTGCATGGAATTTGCTTAAGTACACAACGGATACTGTGGCCTTATTTGAAACCCATTTTACTGGCATGGGTCAATATTCTGAAACAAGAGGTGACAACACTATTTTTTGATGTGGAAAAGACAATTAGGAGAGAGTGTTTAGAGTTAGTTTTGCTGTTAAGAAAATATTAATCCAATATTTTACTGAATAATTAATTACCTGGCTTAAATTATGGATCTGTGTCTATACTTCTGTCTTTTGGTCACTCAGTAACATTGATCAGTATGATTGTGATGATGATGATAAAAATCTTTTTTTATGAGCAACTAAAAAGCATTATTGAGGAATTTTCAGCTGGAGATAAAGTAATAATTTCAGAGAGACAATAATTCAGAAATTGGTAAAAATTTTGAAATATGAATGATGTTTAGGGCATCATGAAACGAAACAATAAAAGTTAAAACTTCAATGGTTTACTTATGCCACAACAAGTGTGCTCAGAATTGAATTTTATTGTAGCATTTTCTTTGGCCAGAAACCGATTTACAAAAGGAACTCAGATTCCAAGAAATGACAATGATTGATTATGTTCAAACTAGAAAAGATTTGAATGATGTGAGAGGATGTCTTGGTTTTAAGAAGTACAGTATTTGAAGAGATCACATTGCATAACCTAAACACAAGTTCAAAATTAGAAAAGATGTTCAATGTTTCAAAAGGTTTGATGTTGAAAAGCTAAAGAAAAATATGTCAGGCAAAGGGATTAAAGAAAGGATTTAATTTATTGGTAGATACCACTAAATGGGATGATTTCAAAGACCAAGGTTAACCAAATTTCAAAAGCAGTAACAGAGTTGCAAAATCCAAAAGTAAAGCTTGATTTGACAATAAAAAGCATAAAACAAACAAACCCATAGCTGTCACACTTGCAAAATTGTAGACTGAGGTGGATAAATACATCACTCGTATGAAAGAGAAAGGAAATGCAAAGTGCCGACTCTATAGAGAAGAACTATGTTCTGAGACAATGCAAACTTCATCTGGAAAGTTAAGAAATACTGGCAACTGATAGGGTGTCTGAAGAGAAAACACACTCAAAACGTCCGTCCATACATTTTGAACAGAACTGCATCAAAGATGCAAAGCTGAAAGGAAATACAAGGAACGGTAACTCCATTGATATCAATCCTAACATCAAATGTTCAACTTGTAACTAATTTTCTCTATCTTAAGCCGATCTTGTTAATCACTTGAGGCTATATGAATAAAAGCTATCAATTAATAAATCTTGGCTACCTGAAAGTATGGAAATCACATAATAAAATGTCTTTTTACTGGGAGTCGAAAAAGACACACGTCTGTAGAGAATGCCAAATGTTATGATTCTGCATGGCATTTAACTGAAAACAGCTGTGTATGTGATGGTCGCAGCAAACACCGAAGATCATCAGCTCAGCTAAAAGGACACCATCTTAGCTTTGCAGCTTATCAACATGTAATGGTCATACACATTTTGAAGTCAACTGCCATCAGTTGCATGTGTGTGTGTGTGTGTTGTGTGTGTGTGTGTTGTGTGTGTTGTGTTGTGTGTGTTGTGTGTGTGTATGTGTGTGTGTTGTGTCTGTGTGTGAGAGAGAGAGAGAGTGTGTGTGTGTGTTAACAGTCCCATTTATAATGGGAAAAACCACAATAAAGATAAAATTAGGTCAAGTGCCCAGACACTGGTATCCTAAGACCTGGGGTGGCACTTAAAATGAATGGCTCTTGACTGTGGATTCATGACCAAAAGTGGATGTGATGAACTGATAAATCCAATTCCCATTCCAGTCAAAGTTAAAAGTTTGTATAAAATGCAGAAAGTGGGAGGTGCCCATCTGATGCAAAAAAAAACCTTTTCTTGCGAGTAAAGACTGGTTTGAGGGGGTCAAGAGGCACCTGAATTGACACAACATTAAAATGGGCAGCCAAACTGGCCAGTGCTGCAACCAATTATCAAAGAGGAGCTGAAGAAAAATCATCAGTGAAGGAGGTTAAATATCAGAACAAAAAAAAAAGAAGAAAAAAAGAGTACAACACAGATAAAAACCAGGAATTTTCTCAAAGAACATATCTTCCAGGAACTTTATTTCTACCGAAATAAAACCAGCACCAGATTTAAAGGTTTCCAAAAGTCAGTTGATGCTTCTTGTGCAAGGAAATGCTACAGGTGATATGAAATGAAAGACCCTGCTTGCGTGTCACTTCAAAAATCCAAGAGCTTTCAAGGGTTATAGTAAATTTGATGTAATTGTCATTCAGCATTCAAATAAGGATTGGCAAGAAATCTTTTTCAAGACAAGTTAACGAGCATTTTTTGCCTCTAGTAGAAAGGTGCAGTATCAGCTACAATATTTCCAATGAAGCATTCATCTTTCTAGAACAATGCACTCCACTGAACCCAAAAGAAATTTTTCTGATAAAGTTTGTGAAATAGATTCCCAAGAATATAATATTGCTCCAGTCAACAGGTCAAAGCATGAGAGCTAACGACAAGGCATATTATCTGAAAATAACTTTGAAACAACATGTATAAGTAACTGATGAGGAGGATAAGTCTACAGTTAAAGATTTCTGGAAGAAGAAGTCCATCATAGATGCAGTGAATAACACAGACAAGTTATGAGAAATCCTAAGCTACAGTATAATGACCAGACTCTATCCATGATTCCAACTGTTTTGTCATCACCAGTAAGTCTAAAACAAGTTCAGCAAGTCGTGCTGACACTGGCATATGACAGCTTGAAGAATTGATCAATAACCAAGCAATGGAGTTGCTAGGTTCCCACTGAGAAAGTTTTCCTAATGAGGTGTCAATAATGCGAGAACCAGAGCAGGCCAAGAAGAGAATACAAAAGCTACAAAGCTACACTCATTCCACTTCAAGCTGACAGTCAAGAATAAACGGTTGGAACTTACAGAAGAAAGTTTGCTAGTCTCTGCAGAGAATGGTTCTGGTTACAAACATAACAGACAAAAATTACAAAAGGAGTTCATAATAAACTCAGTTCTTGGATTGAATTTTGCAAAGACATAGAATGCCTGAAGCCAATACTCTACAGTCCTTCTTCCAGCAGCAGGCACCCCTTCATGCACCAGTTCCCACCACATGGCCATCACCATCATTTATGTACTACAGATGTATTACTGCAATGTTACTATATTATTTATTTCTCTTCAAATGTTTTCACAGATCCATGCTTTATGCAGCATGCATTTCAAAAGTAATATTTTCAGCAGAATGCAGATCAATTTAGGATATGGAAACCAATGGCAAAATACACTTCATATGAGGAAATCTCATGTTATGGAGGATATTCAGGAGTGAGGAAGGCCTCTTTTGCTTCCCCCTTCTCTCTCTCTCTCTGTGAGAGAGAGAGAGAGAGAGAGAGAGAACGACAGAGAGAGTGTATTTGTGTGTGTGTGTGTGTGTAATAGGAAAAGTGCTCAGGAGAATCCTCCTCTGCAGAATAAAATATCAAAATGAAGAAATGTGGGAGAGGGTAAGTTTTATTTCAGACTTGAGAGAAGATGGCTATGCCACACTACAATTTTAGAGTCAGATGAATAATTATAAAAGCAAAACATCAAGCTAATTTCTCTTCCACTTTATTGATTCAGAAGCTGCTTCCGACACGATCTGGTGGAAGGTCCCATGGAAACTGATGACAGTTATAAGTACAGACACGAAGACAGAGCAAATTATAGAGGGAAACAGCAGAGGTGCAATGACCCTGGACAGCTGAATGGATTGTTCTGAAGTACTGAGTACATCTAAGACAAGAATTGCCAGCTGTCCCCCCAGCCATTCTAAAATCTTCTAGAAAGTTGTCACTAAAGAACTGAATGACTTCAATGAAAGTCTGGCACTCATTGAATCCTCTCTCTCCATAGTTAGGTGGATGAAACAAACCTAACACCCATGATATTTGACAAATTAAAGATATCCACAAAACAGAAACAAAACATGAAGAAAAAAGAAGCATGAAAATAAATGGCACCAATTTTAAGATTCTTTGACTTATTGGAGAAATTATCAGGTTGTATGGTTCAACAGTAGAACACATTACAGTGTTTGCTTTCTGTGAGTATCATACGAAATGGATTAGAAGACATGAAGAAATGGATCTCATTAGCAGATCCACTGTTTACAACATTAAGAAAGGCTTCTGGAACAGAAAACCTTTGATTCTATTTCCTCAATTGCCACCCACAGCTCAGAGATATGCACTGTAAAAATCTGAAGGTAGAGGGAGAAATTTTGGAACAGAGTAACTTTGGTCTATGCTTGGGATATGAATGAGACAGCCAAGAGAATACTTGTCTATCAAAGAGCTTTTCACATGACATGCATCATTACTGAGATAAATAGGAGGAAACTGTAATCGTTCAACCGTGTAATAAGAAAGCTATCCAATAACAATATAGTGCAGGCATTCAGCCAAGACATTCCAAACACAAGACTAATGGCACTAAGAGACCTAAAAAATGGATTGCTCAGATTCATGAAGATACAGAGTGGCAAGTGACACCGGAAAGCCTTGCATTCATTCACTCACAGACTAGATGGATGAAGAGGGGAACAGATGAGGCAGAAGAAGAACCAGAATGGATGAAAAAAGTGTGGAAGGGTAAAAGAGGTGAGAAAATGGTGGCTTCTAATAGAGGAGGAGAAATGTTGAAAGTGAATGATGGATCTAAATAACAGGTGGCACAGTGGCACGGGGGAGTACAGAAGGAATAAGGCTAGATGGAGAGTAAGCACTATATGATGATCCCTTAAACATATGCTTTGACATGGAATGGGGCAAAGATTATGAAACTGAGGGAGAGAGGTATTGAGTGCATCTATTTCTATATAAATGAATAGAGAGAAAGATGGACAGACAGACAGGCATAATGGTTGTGGCACTAAGAATTTTGCTTAAGAACTACATAGTATGGTGTTTGGTTCAAGTGTATGGACACTGCCAACTGGTATCTTCTACAAGAGCTCCAGGCTGACCAATATCATGAGAGTGAAATTGATAGATGTAAACTGAAGAAACTCATCGTGTGCATGTGTGTGTTGGTTCATGTTTACCCTCCTCTTCACATGCATTTGCTGACAGCAAACAATGACCTCACCTTTCATAGAGACAGTGTCGTTAGCTTGCAGTCCATGTTGAATGCATGTCTGGTTTCCCAACTAGTTGCACAATTTCGTAGCAAAACACTCTCCAGTCATACAAATGATTGTTTGTTTCCAAGTCTCCCACGTAAACATGGCTGTTCATTGTTTGATAATATTCTGACTAATATATGTAAATTTATATTGCGGGCTCCTCAGTATATTGAGGGTTTCTGTGTCTGATAGGTATTTATATTTTTTTGAATTTTAATTATTTCTGTGGGAGGTTTTGGAACATAACACTCGCGATAGTTGAGGGATTACTGTATATATATATATATATATATATATATATATATACTACAACACATTTTAATACTCATGTGCATTTTCAACATCCCACAAACCAACTCCCCTACATTCTTTCCTGTGAGGGAATACACTTTTTCTCCCTGTATGTGTATGTGACATCACACACACACGTATATACACATGTATGTATCTCAACTTTGATCTTATTTCATGAAAGATACAACAACACAAGAATTATGCAGAATTGGATTACAGTGCTGGGACATGTAATATTCTTAATTAATTGTCAATTTAAATAGAATAATTCCTTAAGCCATTTGACCAACCCAAGTTTTAAAGTGACCTAAATTAGAACAGTTCATCAGATTTTGATGTTAATCCATATTCCAAACACCTGCCTAACAATTACAAAGGTGTTTTACAAAATGTTTCTTTCTTTCCAAAAATTAATTGAAACAAAAGTACTGAATTCCAACCAAAATACAGAAACGAAAGTGTTAAGGTAATAAAGTAGAAGGAAACTTGACCAGACTCTGTAGACTTGTAAAATAAATGATTAATGAGATAGAAAGGAAACCAAGTTCAACAGACATTGTCAAGAATTATCTTCTGGTGATTTAAAGAATTCCGTCATGCATCAAAACAAACTTATAGGTTGCTATGTCATTTTATGAATAATATGTCACAGCAATATGCAGAAACAAGGAAGGACTCACATCAGTGAATACATCTTTCTACTTTTACCAAACTACAAGTTGGTAGCAATTTGTTTGAACACAGTTTAACCCTTGCTTTACAACAAACAACATTATACAACCAAAGCTGGAATGGAAGGCTTAAAATAAGATCTTATAAAATTCAAACACGTTAGGTCGACATCAAAGTTATATTCATCATCAATTTATGAGATCAGATAAAAACAGCAGAAAAAAAGCAAACTAACTGAAACTAGAAGCTTTGGTAATGAAAATTAAAATTGTAAAATAAAACAATATTTTTACAAAGTAATGATAATTTCTGGTGCCAATACTTTTCCTAAGAGCCAAGCAATATAGTAAAATGAACTCAAGCCCCGGCACAAGATGCTTGTTGTATGCCAGGTTCATATTTCTTGACAGTTTTCTTTATCTATTTTTAGTTAATGGGTCTGGAGGGAAACACAGTGTGCATGGCCCCTTCTGGCAATTCCAAGACCAGTGATGTTTCATTTGAACTGTTGCAAGGACCAATATTCTGCGGAGAAAAGACTGAGTGGTTGACGTGTGGTTAGGTGTTGGGTACAACAAGGGAGAGATGAGTGAATCAAGAGTGCCTGAGTGTTGAAGGTAATGAGACCAGATAGCTGCAAGGAGCTGAGGCCATAGCAGTTGTGGCAGAAAAGATGGAAGAACAAACAGCAAACCTGCAAAACCCATATTAATCGCTTACATAAAGGAAACCATTTGAGTTCATGAGAAGAATGGAATCCTTACAATGAACATAATCCTCTGTAGGATATCCACTATCATAATCCAAGTTACCTAAAGATTAAAAACTTTGTTTCTCAGGGTAGATTACCAAGTTAATGTCACATGCTCTACATTCACTACTATTTAAAATTGCTGCAAAGAGATTACAAGGAAGCAGCACCACTTTCATTAAATGTTCTTTTTCCCAAACCAGTTCATGTTTGCCAAGTACAACCACGATTTCTGTTCCCTTAACAAATGTATAACCCCAAACTTTAAGCAGTCCCTGTTTTATTTATTCCATTCAGTCCAGTAGATGCTCTGCAACCAGTAAACTTAAGGATCAAGGACAGCAACCAGTAAACTTAAGGATCAAGGACAAGAATATTGTCCCAAATTTTGTCTTCAGCCAAATTTATTTTACTTGTCTTGGTTTTTCTGTTTTCTTCAGCAAATATCTTCGCCAAATCTTTGGCTGCAGCAAATAATTTCAGAAAATGAGCCAAAGAATGGGCGGCAAAAAGGATGGCATCACAAGATTCTGCAATCTACTAAAACCAGATTCTAAATACTGGCAAATTATGCATTGATACAACTAATTACTATATCAACTCCTAACTACAATGGTATGACAACAACAAAAAACAAACACAACTCCAGTTCTCTCCAACATTTCTATCAGTCTTCTTCATGTCTGACATATGCAGGATGTCTGGGAACTTGAGTAGGGAAGGAGAAACGAGAATCTGTAACGAAGTTGTGATGATTGATTTGTAAGTGGAGCTAATAGCTTCAACTGGAATGAAAACCGAGTTACAAATGCTATTTGCTGTAGAGCAGAGCTTACCATTAAACTGTATTATTTGCTGTAGAGCAGAGCTTACCATTAAACTGTATTATTTGCTGTAGAGCAGAGCTTACCATTAAACTGTATTATTTGCTGTAGAGCAGAGCTTACCATTAAACTGTATTATTTGCTGTAGAGCAGAGCTTACCATTAAACTGTATTATTGCTGTAGAGCAGAGCTTACCATTAAACTGTATTATTTGCTGTAGAGCAGAGCTTACCATTAAACTGTATTATTTGCTGTAGAGCAGAGCTTACCATTAAACTGTATTATTTGCTGTAGAGCAGAGCTTACCAT
>NC_043006.1:2799600-2967100 GCF_006345805.1 Octopus sinensis | reverse complement strand
TGCAAAGCACAACCCCTAAGGTATTTTCCTTCGTCCACACAATTGATGTTACAATTAACATTAGTATTGGTAGTGTTATCAGTAATAGGGAATGAAAGTGATGTTGATAAAGGGATGTGGGTGAATGATGATGTGCACTTATTTATAGGAGCTCTCAAACAGATAAACCATTGAAGAGAAAGTTGAAGAGACTGCTGGAGTAGTTTCATTCTAATTACACCAGGAGAGGAGAGAAAACGAAGACAAAATAATTTGCTTCCTATAGAATGATAAAAATGAAAGGTTGTGGAGGAAAGTCTTTGATCCATCAAAAGTAACTAAAAACGGTTGGTAAAAGGTGGATTTGGGGAAATGGTGAGGAAAAATATAAACAGAATTACAACTAGAGGTAAAATACCAGAAATCTTTTAAAAGAAAAGCGACAGAATGGTTGAATGGAAGGACAATTCAAAATCGAAATTCTCTTCACGGTTGGTTATATAGAACAATATACTAAAGACTGTGGCAGAGTCTCTGTCACTGAAACATTACAATTTGAAAATTACAGAAGTAATTGTAACCACAGCCCAAAATATTTCTAACACAAGGCTAGAAGTTTGGGTGGGAGTAAGGAATACTAAATTAAAAAGAGCAAATAACATAATCGGTACTTAATTTTATCAAACCTAGAGGGGTAAGAAGGAAAGCTGATCTCAGCAGGATTCAGTTTCCGAATGTAGAATGATTAATGTTGCAAGACATTTCGTACAAAGCTCTAACAATTCTGCCAATTCACCATTCTCAATAAGAATATGGCACAAATAAGTTAGTAAAAGTGGAGTTGTTTACACTGAAATCAAATGAAATGAAAAAAAAAAAAGTAATCGTATATACCGTATATATATATATATATATGATGAACTCACAAGAAGACCAAAGAACTATACTAACTGAGGATTATACTGACTACCAAATTGTAGCTGCTCTCTTCAAGGTATCATAGGCCATCCTACAGGTGAGTACTGACTGTAGGACCATTCACTCAGGTTGTGCTTGCCACTCTCCCCACAGGTGGCATCACTTCTCCCTCTATTCCCACATTTACCTCAGATGGAAATTGAACAAGTCAATGAGAGCTTTCCTAAAGAGAAAGACATCTATCCAGAATCTTTTTGGTCAGATCCACCAAGAAATCTCTTTTGCCACAACTCACAGAACAACACTGCTGGCCCTTCTTGGCCAAATGAAGGCAGGAAAGCCATCATCAGGATGTTACTTGGCTAATAAGCCAGATCCATTTTCTATACAAGAGCTCTTTGATAAGACCCCACACACCAACAACACATGGTCATTGAATGTTTGTTTGGACAGCCAGCTGGTGGAACTTTCATGCCTGTAGACTTTACTTCAAACCAACACACTCCCTTTGGCATCACTGTCAGATGAAGAATTTCTGGAAGTTACCTACAATGATTGGGCTGAAAGTATTCCAAACCTGACCAGCTAGCTGATTCTAGAACCCTATCATCCTACATCAGTTATGTATGGGAAGTTTATTTGGTTGTTCCAGACAATATGGTCAACTCCAAAAGCTTGCAGCTGATCCAAACTGACTGGAGTCTAACCAAAGCCACATGTTGTGGAGACTGTTGCAGAGAGACCTGTCAGGGATTTCACAGGCCTACACATGCTCACCTACATGTTCAACAACAAGTGCCAAACTTTGTGCTCAGCAGAGTTAAGGGCAGAAATGATCAGAATAATGTCTCTTGTCCATATCCTTCCTCAACAGCACTATTACTTCCTGGTCTTCACAATTCGGAATTCTCCAGTTCTGCCAACAGTTACAGTAACTTAGCATCAAACTGGAAAGCAGACTGCCAGGACTTCTTGCAAAGTCCTGCCAGTCCTGCTCCACTCGGCTTGCTTCAAAGTAATCCACAATATATACCTACAATCACCCCCATCAACTGATGTTAAAGTTTCTCCCTATTTTTCTTTTGGTGTGTGGTGTGTGGATGGGTGGGTGGGTGAGAGAGAGAGAGATTGTTGTTATTACAGCTGGTGTTCCTTTGTTGTTTTTGTGTTTTTTATGTTTTTGCTGTGGTGGTTGTAGTCTTTGCTTGTTTTCCCACTATTGTATTTTTGCATTTGTTGATGTGATATGGCTCTATCTGTTGTTGCAGTAATGGTGATAGAATTGTGTATATGGTTCCAGGGGTGTGTGGTTGACCAAAAGGCTTTGAACTTTTTTGTTTGTTTATTTTTTTTTTAATCTTTGCTCTACAGTTTTTTTTTCTCTTTCTCCTGTTAAAGACCTCTTATAATACGTCTTATGTTTTGAACTTGTTGCAAAATAAGGTCTTCTAATTGTAGAGATCTGGAAGGGAAGGTAACACTGTGCATGTATGTTTGAGCTTTCTTGGGAAAGGGGACATTGCTAGAAGGTTTCCTTTGGTCGTGTTAGAGGGATCTGTTAGTGCCTTTGATGTGATTGTAGTTGCAGGAATTGTAGTAAATGTACACCTTCCTTCTTTTGCCTTTTACTGTGGGCAGAAAGTACTTAAGGTGGTTGGTGGTGCCACTTATGTCACACCCAACCCTTCTCCTATCTACTGCCACAACTAGTTGTGAGTAGTTTGGTAGCGGTCATCCAAGGGATATTTTCAAGCCTTTCCTGACTTATTTGGATTGCAAGCTCCATCCCTATCTTTGACTGGTCCCCTGGTACACACTACCTCCAAGATAGTCATTTCATCCACTTCAGCTATCAATAATTGATTTCTGTCAGAAACCCCTTAACCTTCGCCAGCCCAAATCTGACAGAATGAGGTATGAACCACTAAATCTTAACTGGGCCAGAGAGTGGTTCCTCACCTCATCTTCAGAGAGGACCCTATCTTACCTCCACTGTTCCATATCTTCAGCTGTGGTGAGCAAGGAAGGCTTTTTTGTCCTATATTATTTTCAAATACTTTTCCACTTGGATGTCTGTCAGCTTTTCTATCTGCCGATTCTTCATGCCTGGGCACTGGCATATCACAATAATCTGTTGTTTTGTTTTTTTTTTCATTTAAAATTTTCCATCACCATTGAGATACAGCCAAGGTAACATTTCTTCTCTCATTCTGAATGAGGCCTCTGGTTTTTCTAACCTGTTCTTATCTTGTAACTCTAGTTATTCCAAGGCTTTTGCTGTATAGGCAAATGAGCCGATCTGAGCAACCACTTTACCAGAGCCTGTTATTGTTCTCCGCCTCTGTTACCATTGGAGCTGAAAGCACTGGCTTGCCAAAGAGGAAGTGGTGATGTTATTTGGTACAGTGATATTCAGCTCAGTTCAGTTAAAAGGTTGGTTGGGGTGGTAATGGTGTTGTTGATTCTGCCACTTGGTATGCTGGTGCTACAGCCTACTGCCTCTTCTCTGTGTCTATGACTGCAGTGGCTGTTGTGGTGCTGAATTAAAGAGAGAGGCATGTCCTTCTCAGTGAAGAGAGAGAAGGTGAACCTTCTATTCAAAACCTCCTCTTCTTCCCCATGTGTGATCCCAACCCTTCTCTCATCAATTGGTTATCACATAAGATGTCATGTTTAAACCCTTTAATTTTTTTCAAATTAAACGTCTTTCTATCTGAGGACTATGTCTCCAGATAAAGCAAGAAACAAAGGAATTAACCAATTCCTTTGCAGTCATGGTCAGTTCCTTGACAAGATAAAGCATAAACATTAAGGATAAAAAACCCCTAAAATGGCAAACTATTAAACTTTTTTTCTTTAACTTCTGGGGTATTAGAAATATGTGGTACACAGCTCAGAAAAAGCAGTGGTATTAACAATGATGATGATGGGAATAATAACAACAACAACAACAATAATCGTTCAATGTTATTAAATGGTGCAAAAGTCATTTGCTTACCTGAATGTCGTATTCGACCATCTGCTTTGCGTCTCATCAAATCCTCAATTTCTTGCTCCATAAACAAATTATCATCAAAATCCATACTGTCATCAGATGTAAGTTCAGCCTGCATATCAGCATTAGTTCGGTGCCGATCTTTATAACCAGCAAGTTCTTTCCCATTTTCACTCAAAACCAATTTGTTAGAAAGATCCAGAGCACTGAGAATTCCAGGCTGGTTTAGAATTTGTCCTTGAATCATATGAGGAGTCAACATTCTCAAAGCATTCCCTGATGGTGAAAGGGCAAGTGTCATCTGTGCCTCAGTTTTAGAGGGTGCCAAAACACCATCGCTGCTTTCATACCCAACCCGTTCGTCAGGTGGCTCAGTTTTGCTGACTTCGCGCAGATGTTCTTTATCTGAAGGAGAATTAATTTCTTCTTTTGGAGTTTGGGTCGGGGAGTGCTGAGGAGACTTTGATGTGTTATTGGCATCGTCTCCTGCTGCACTGGCACCATTGTCAATGTCTGTAATACTAGCATCAGCAGATGAGTTGGCACTTGTAGTGGTTCTTTTAAACTCTGAGTTACTGGTTGGCTGACTCTGCTCTTCATAATTAGAATCTAAAACTTCCTGCTTAATTTGCATTTCTAGCACTCCTCCCACTGGTGTGTGTGTGTGACAGCTAATGTACTCAGTCGGCACACTGCTCACATCTGTGGCAGTGATTGATGAAATAATAAGGAAAGGAATCAACAAAACGGAGATTCCACACAAACCCGTGTGGACAGATGAACATTATGGTGAAAGTAGAAAATTGTCATTTCTATAATAATAATAGTATTCCAAATGTGTTGGCAGATTTGAAAAAAAAGAAATATCCAGGTCTGTGAGGAGCTTCATCAGGGTATTGGTTTCCCCAGGAAGTGGTAACAACTTCATTTCACACCTGGAAAAAAAAAAGGACAAGAACATTTTTAATTAATTTAGTCTATGAAAAAAATCTAATTTGCTTAATATACATATGCAAATATTGTCTAATTAACTAAAACCTATACTGAACTGTTAACTTAAAATGCAAAAATAATCTCTTTTACTTATTTTTTTACATTTAACAATATCAAAGTCCTTCATTGATTACTCATACTCTCTGATGTATTATTTGTATATGAAATGCTAGTTAGTAAATTAACAAATTTTAAAAATAAAAATAAAAACAAAATCACAAAAAATATTTGATGAAAGCCCAAACCAGATATAACAATTTATAAGTGATTTTAACTAACCATTAATATCAGCAATTAATCAGTAAAAAGGCTTTGAGTAACAGAGCATACCGATATCACAAAATATGTTTTTTTATATAGATTTTTAAAAAGCAGACTTTGAATATGCAACGTTTAATGAGTATCATACGATTAAAAGTGATATAAATAACATGTTTATGTTTTTGTGAGTTGCAACATGATATGAAGAGAATTATTAATATGAAAATGTGAGATTTGATTTAAAAGCAAGCAACATGATCTGTGTATGAGTGTGTTGCCTGTGAAGAGCTTTGTTGTAGCAATAATTTATGTAAGTGGTAGAAATGTAGCATAGCAACTGGGGAACCATGGAAATCTATGTAGCATGATAACTGGGGAACCATGGAAATATATGTAGCATGATAACTGGGGAACCATGGAAATATATGTAGCATGATAACTGGGGAACCATGGAAATCTATGTAGCATGATAACTGGGGAACCAGATATTTACATGTAGCATGATCATTTGAGAACCATATAAATATGTCCAGCTCCTCTATTTCCACTTATTGAAATGATGACTGATCTACATTAGTGGGAGGGATTGCAGGCGACATTTGAAACCACCTGCTAATGAAATCTCACACAGTCTATCAATATGTGAAAAATGGCTTAATCCTGAAGGCCAGAACAGTAATTTAATATATATCACATACATGCGAGTTTGTAAAATTAGAGATACATTATTTTTGCTTGATAAAGTTGCACCAGCATAACTTCTTTTGCACCTGCAACTCACCCCAGTTATTGAAAACGTTTTGCACATCTGATCTACAATAAGGATCATAAAAAGCACATCTGGTGCCAAACTTCTTGTTTATAGCAAATCCTAATTTTGATGAGTAAATAAATAGCCCAAAATTCTAATATGAATTATGATTATACAATATAACCAGAATAAGGTGAGAGTTGCTCCACACCATTGTAGGAAATTCAACTGCTTAATTGCATATGAATATTAAATTGGTTTAGCTGGTATATCAAAACAAGGGGTAATTTATAGAAATTTACCATTAAACAGATAGAAATGGGAGCAACAATTGTTTACGTAATTTGTACAAGTATTTATGTTAGTTAGTCATTCTGATAGAAGGTTGTAACAGCCTTGTACCAACTACTAATAGTGAATAATAGCCAGTTAAATTTTCAGTTGATTATAAATGAAGATAAAGATTAAATAAAGTATATACAATAAAGAAGCTTAACTTTCAGAATTTTCCACAAGTCTAATATTACACTTCCTACGATACAATAAAGTTTTATGCTAAGAGTTGATTTGTAAAGATTATAAAAAAGAAAGAAAGAAAAGACATGATACAATAGCAAAGGGCTGGGTTAACAAAACGAAAACCAAAACAAATGCATCAGGTATTAAAAGCTGGACCTATTTCATTGCTTGTTCAAATAACAGGCATTGTGTAGCACTGCTAATAAATAACTGGATTTCAATCTCTGTCTTTGCTGTTCACCATTGCTATTATTTTATCCTGCATTCCTTGAAAACTATTGTAAATAGCCAAACCTTTTAACATCTGACACAAAATTTTATCAATAGACAAAGTGTTTGCCAATCACATCTAAGTAAAATTTTCTACTCTAATAATTAACAAGTTTATAATTTCTGGCTTCAGTTTTACATTATTACAAATCATTGGGAATCATTAATAACCATTTTTAGATTTCAAAGTAAAAATTCTCTGATGTATTACGAAATCCTCTCTCACCTGTACCTCAAACCACCATAAACCACCACGACAACCTGATTTCTCTTCCCTTTTACATTCAATTCTCTGTATGAATTAGGAGCTCATAAGACAATGGCCCTTCATAAAATAACTTTCTCTTGATTCAAGAATTTTTTGATTTGCTCAGTAAAGTAAATTGAGGCAAATTAACAATAAAATATTAACAAAGGTAAATAAAGTGTATACTGAAAGATAATAATAATAATAATAATAATAATAATAATAATAATAATAATAATAATAATACACAACTTTCTTATGGAAGTGGTGTGCGTGATCATCTTAACAGAGGGGATTAGATGTCTTAAAGGCCCACTAGAGAACTTTGAGATATCAATAATAGTAAAGTGGTAATCGTTTAGAGATAAATGCTGAGAACACTTCCACTGGAAAGTAATTAGGATGTGTGTATGGAGATGTCTTCTATAAATCAATTCAAATTAAGTGAATTACAAAATATTTACTTCTGATAAAATTTGATGCGATTCAATGAAACATACAAATTTTTTCTTCTGGCAATAGTTTCCACTTGTTTACAGATAATGAGGAAACACAGTTTACATGTAGTTTTCATAGGGTAGTAGGTATTTATATTATTATTATTATTATTATTATTATATCAATGATAGCAAATGTTTGACCCTACAGCACTTAAATATCATACTTTTATTTACACTAAACATACCCATTGTGTATGCCATGTCCGTGATTAACAAAGTATAATAGCAGCTTATAAAAATAAATTAATCAGGTCCAGAGAAAATATTTATAAATAAATGCAGGCAGAAACACATGAAAGTTAATGCAAAACAGTTAAACTATTTGTCAGAGAGCAAGTAAAAGAAATAGAACATGACAAGGATTGGTCAGCACACACACCAGAGAACTAACCGACTTAGGATGGAAATAGGAGAATTGAAAGCAAAAGCCAACGGAATAAATACGTCAAACTGATAAAGCAGGCGAGAGACCATTTAGAAAAAAATAATCATCATCGTTTTAACATTCGCTTTTCCATGCTGGCATGTGTTGGTTGGAATTTGTTGAGGCAGATTTTCTACAGCTGTGTGGTTACCTTTGCTTATCAATCACATAGTTTCAGGTTTAGTCTCACGGTGTGGTATTTTAGGCAAGTGTTTCCTACTATCATGCCCCCCCCCCCAGGTCAACCAAAGCCTTGTGAGTAGATTTGGCAGATGGAAAACTGAATGAATGTGTGTGTGTGTGTGTGTGTTTCTCTCTCTCTCTCTCTCCCACCTTGTCTTGACATTGCATGGTAGTTGTAAATGAATGCCATTCATTCCCAAAATGTTACAAAAATATGTCTGGCCATAGAGAATCTGCCTCAATAAATTCCTTCTGACCCATCTTAATGGGCCAAAATTATCATAAACTCTTTTTGACCCATTTTAATGGGTTAAATCATCATGCATGCAAAATTATCAACAAAATCATTTAACGTCCACTTTTAATTCAATGCTGGCATGGATTGGATGGTTTGACAAGAACCAGCAAGCCCAAAACATTAATGATGAACATAGACACATATATTTATATTTATATCTATATATAGATTTGTTAATTTGTTTTACATCCATTTTTCCTTACTAGCCTGAGTTGGATGAATATGATTATTGAGGCATTATTTTACAGCCAGATATTTTTTCTGTCACTAACCCATGCTTGTTTTTCAAGAGGTTTCTTTTTCTTTTTTAGATTCCACTTGCCTTTGAAAGTTTTCTTGACAAAGAAGATCAACAAACAACACTGCTTTCAGCTCAATACTTTCATGTGAAAGTGCAGAGTGTTAGCATTAACCAGGACAAGCCCAGACACACAGCCATATGAATTAGGGGCCATCAACAGTGTTTTGTTTCAATACTATACTGTACTAAGGACTATATCAACAGATTTTAGCCAATATTGTATGTAACAGACAGATATGACTTTACATGAAATATCTGTGTAGGCAGAAAAAAGGGGATCTGCCAAGCTAGTTTCAATCCTGTGATGGGATTTTGTCAGCAACGGAATAGTACTACTTTTAACTGTCCATGAAGACACTGCTTGTAAATCCACTACTACTAATAATCACTCATGAAATACCAACACAGGATTAAAACTAGTCCAGCTGCCTTGAAGAGTGCAGTCAAAGAAATGAAACCCAGGCTACACTCTGCAGTGGGACTGAACACTGAACTCTATATATGACTGTAAAGCGATCGCCTTAACCACACAGCCATGCTTATGTCTATGGCCTAACTGCAGCCACACGTTTGTGTGTGCTAAATTCATGCACACATGCATGCGCATGTGTGTACATGCACATACATCTTGCACAAATCTATTTGGTCAATATATGAAAAAAACATTAGATCAATGTTGATGATGACGACAATGATGAGTAGAACAAAACATACTCTATGTTTGTTTGTATTGAAGCAGAAAGTAGTAAAGGATTAGAGACTATATTCGAAGATATTCAACAGCAAAACTTTTCCTTTGTATAGTCTATGGTATACATAACCCAGGAGGATATGAAGTAACAAGGTGAATAAGAGTTCATTAGAAGAGAGAAGTATGAAGGAACCTGAAGGCAGAGAGTGGACAATAATAGAAGGGAAAGAAAAATAGGCTTCCAGTGATTGATCAGGGAAGTGAAAAACGTAAACAATAGGTGAATAATCCTGTCTGTTATAGGCACAAGGCCTGGAATCTATTGGAAGGGGGATAGTTGACTGCATCACCCCCAGTACATGACTGGTACCTTTATCATCAACCTCGAAAGGATGAAAGGCAAGGTCAACATCGGTGGAATGTGAAGAATGTGAAGACAGAAGATGCCACTAAGGATTCTGCCAGCTCGCTCCCTTTACGCTTTTACTTGTTTCAGTCATTTGACTGCGGCCATGCTGCAGCACCGCCTTTAGTCGAGCAAATCGACCCCAGGACTTATTCTTTAGAAGCCTGGTACTTATTCTATCGGTTACTTTTGCCAAACCGCTAAGTTACAGGAACGTAAACACACCACCATCAGTTGTCAAGCAATGTTGGGGGGGGGGGACAAACACAGACACACAAACATATACACACACATACATATATATACATATATACGACGGGCTTCTTTCAGTTTCCGTCTACGAAATCTACTCACAAGGCTTTGGTCGGCCCGAGGCTATAGTAGAAGACACTTGCCCAAGGTGCCACACAGTGGGAGTGAACCCAGAACCATGTGGTTCATAAGCAAGCTACTTACCACACAGCCACTCCTGTGCCTTTGACCAAAAATAAAAGAATTAAAAAATGGTAAATAATATGAAGTAAAATGCTAAGTACCAAAGAGAAGGGAAGGGTGATTCTCAAAACCAGGATGTGAGAGGAGACAGGGGGATGGTATATAAGATTTCGAAATGGATTAGTATGGAAGAGCAACTTTTGAAATAATGGCACAGACAAACAAACATGGATGGATGTAACTATGACAGGAATAGCATTCACCCTTTGACCTTTAGATTATTCTGCCAAATATAATTCCTATTTATGCATATTAATTTTGAATTTATCATGCATTATCTTGTAGCTTCAAGATTTCAATGATGCGTCAGTTTGTTTTATGAATGACATGGTAGGATAAGCACGAGAAGCCAGATCTGGCCAGCTGGAACATAAAACAGGAAGAATATTTGGGTTGAATTTGGTCAGTTTAAATGCTTAAAGAGTGAAGCTGATAGAAGAGATTATTTACGTAACTATTAAGTTGTTCAGATTATTTAGAAAACCTGTTGTTTCCCGTGGATGAACAACAATTTCTACTCGAAAATAAACTACACAACAAAGGAAAATTTAATTGGAAAAAGAATTAAAAATTATGAGTGAATAAATTGTAAAATAACCAAGAAAAACAACAAGTTCTAACATAAGTACAAAGTCACTTCTCTGAGAAGATGGAAGTTGATTTAAAACAAACCCAGAACTAGGTTGCTGACAGAATAGCTGTCACTAAACAGCGCAAGTCACTTTATTTGTAGCTCTACCGATTCAGCAACTTACATGTGTTAATGGAGAGATGTAATATTGCTCCATTTAATTACCAATTTTACAACAACCAACAGCTGACTGAAGAAGGGGTGGTGAGTGTGTCTGCTAAACGAGTCAGGCTAAATTGGTTAATTAATTTTAGCAGTCAACTTAGTGCTTCACAGTTTCAGATTTAAAACTCTGACAAGGTTCACTTAATTTCACTTTGCTTTGGGAATTGATAAAATAAATAGCAGAAGCATTCATAGCCAAATAGCTTATAAGGTTTCATTGGTTGTTGATGTTG
Organism: Octopus sinensis; assembly: GCF_006345805.1. NCBI lineage: Eukaryota > Metazoa > Mollusca > Cephalopoda > Octopoda > Octopodidae > Octopus > Octopus sinensis. The sequence goes on along the minus strand of NC_043006.1, from coordinate 2,955,840 downwards.
TTGTTGCTGTCGTCATTTAGCCGCAGGTTATCTCTGGCTGAGCAGACCTATGGTCAAAGGTGTCCAGATGTCCCAACACTGGTTATCCTACATTATTTACATTATTTACGTTATTTACATTTGACGGATATTGATCCTCAACTTGTTTGTTGTTAACACAACGTTTCGGCTGGTATACCCTTCAGCCTTCATCAGGTGTCTTGGGGAAATTTCGAACCTGGATTCTCATTCCTAAGGTATTTTTCAAAATTTCCCCAAGACACCTGATGAAGGCTGGAGGGCATATCAGCCAAAATGTGTTAACAACGAACAAGATTAGGGCAAATATCCGTCAAATGTAAATAATGTACATAATTCCTCATCTCTTAAATATAGAACGGTACTGGTTATCCTGCTTCTTCCTTCCCAGATGCAGTATACCTGTGACTACATTACTTAATGTACCTGGCATTACATAACACAGGCTTCACCACTGGAGGTTAGCTCCACTGGCCTTACAAGCTTTCTTAAGTAGAGCCATTAGAATCCATCCAATATTATCAAAATATGGAAGACCAACAACAAGAATAGTAACAAGGAGAAAGAGAAACAAACTAAAACACAAGCATCATCATATTACACAAGTGTTGTGTTCGGGAAAATTTGACTGAAATATGGAATTTCCAACCATGGCATCTATTATTTCCCATTGACTTCCAAGTTACTCTGAGGTCACGGGAAAATAAAAAGTTCATGATATGAAATTTCCGCTTTACAAGATATAAGGTGATGCAATGCTTCTGTAATGCAGTGGTGGTGGTGGTGGGGTGGGGGGTTTGAATATCAAAAACAAAATTAATGGTTGGTGAGGATAGGTTAGGACGGACAGGGCTAGAGAGTGAAGGTTAGCTCAAATATCAATAGGACAAGCAAATGCGGGTAGAGAGAAACAAAGTTGTTATATGAGTGAACTAAAGCTGACATGAAAATGCAATAAACACAGACAGACATTAGTTGTTTACAAATAAGGATATTTTCCTTATAATTTGATATTTGGATTTTCAAATTCCAGCACCGCCTTGGCTGGCTTCCGTGCCGGTGGCACGTTAAAAGCACCAACTGATCGTGGCCGATGCCGGACTCCCCTGGCACCTGTGCAGGTGGCACGTAAAAAGCACCCACTACACTCGCGGAGTGGTTGGCGTTAGGAAGGGCATCCAGCTGTAGAAACTCTGCCAGATCAGACTGGAGCCTGGTGCAGCCCCTGGCATCCCAGACCCCAGTCGAACCGTCCAACCCGTGCTAGCACGGAAAATGGATGTTAAACGATGATGATGATAATGATGATGATTGCATTGCACCAAGGAAAAAATTTTCAGTCTCACCTCCCCAACTTTAAAGTGAAAAATTAAATGCAATACAGCTAAAACCTAAAGAGTGCATCACAGATATAACTCAGGTAGAGTGTTGTTATGGGTTACAGTTCTAGAAGCAAGCAAACATAGAAGATAGCTCTGTTAATTTTAAAAATGAAGATGACACATAAAAGGCACCCACTGCACTCTTGGAGTGGTTAGCATTACAAAAGGCATCCAAGCGTAGAAACCATGCCAAATCAGAGTGGAGCCTGGTACAGCTCTCCAAACTGTCTAACCCATGCCAGCATGGGAAATGGATGCTGTGATAATGATGATGATGATGGGCATGTGGCCTGGCTCTCCATTCGTCATGATGACAAGTGTTCCAGTCGATCCGATTAACAGAACAGCCTGCTTGAGAAATGAACACGCAAGTGGCTGAATGCTCCACAGATATGCATACCCTCAATGTAGTTCTCAAGGAAATTCAGCTTGGCATAGAATGTGACATAGGTAGACATTTAAATTGCTGGTACAATTCAATTTTGCCAGCTGAGTGAACTGGAGCAACATGAAATGTGCTGAATGCCCTAACCACGAAGACACACGCCTCCCTAATAAGCATATAAGCCATCCACTAAACAATCAGACCTTATTAGGAAATACTTTTGTATCTTGCGAAGAATCCTCTTTACACAGCAACACATATACCTATGTAGGACTGGGAACAAGTGTGTGTGTGTGTGTGTGTGTGTGTACATATACTCTCTACTTGTTTTACTCATTTGACTGTGGCCATACTGGAGCACCGCATTTAGTCGAGAAAATTGACCCCAGGACTTATTCTTTGTAAGCCTAGTACTTATTCTATCGGTCACTTTTGCCAAACTGCTAGGTTACGGGGATGTAAACACACCAGCATCGGTTGTCAAACGATGTTAGGGGGACAAACACAGACACACAAACATACAAACATATATATATATATATATATATATATATATATATATATATATATATATACATATATGCGATGGGCTTCTTTCAGTTTCTGTCTACCAAATCTACTCACAAGGCTTTGGTCGGCCCGAGACTATAGTAGAAGACACTTGCCCAAGGTGCTACGCAGTGGGACTGAACCCAGAACCATGTAGTTCATAAGCAAGCTACTTACCACACAACCACTCCTACGCCTGTATGATGAATAATAACAAAAAACTAGATGATGAGTTCAAAATGACATATATATATTTGTGTGTGAGTGTGTATGCACAAGAGACATACACAAAGCAACGTATATTTTGTGTCTCCAAATATGTGAGTATAGAAGTATAGGTATGCACATATATGTTTATGTCTAGGTACAAGGTATGTATATACAAGGTATGTATATACAAGGTATGTATATACAAGGTATGTATATACAAGGTATGTATAAACATCTGTAAATACATGCTGAGAAAAACTGTTGCAAATCAGACGGGCTTTCTACATCACTCAACAATTCCTAAATGAACAAACCTAAGTACCAAATAACATCAATAACAACAACAACAATAATAATAATGTCCCTTCTACGGTTATTTTGATGTGCTGACAAATTGCACCAAAGGTTTCTAATTTAGGCACAAGGCCAGTAATTTTAGTGGGAGAGGTTTAGTTGATTTCATCAACCCTAGTACTTGACTGGTACTTTATTTTATGAACCCCAGAAGGGATGAAAAGCAAAGGTGACTTTGGCATTATTTGAACTCAGAATTTGAAGGGTCATAAATAAATAAATAAATGCAACACATTTTTTCTGATCCTTCTAAGGACTCTGCCAGTTTAACACTTTTAATAACCTTTTCCTAACATAGGTATAAAGTAAAACAGGCAATCATACTGACCCAGTGCCTGACTGACCCTTTATTATATCCTATATCCACCCCAGAGGGATGAAAGGCAAAGTTAATCTGGCCAGGATTTGAACTCAGAATAGAAGGAAACAGAATACTACAAGGCATGTTTTCTGACATAGAATTGGCCAATCTGCCACCCTGATAATAATAAAAATAATACTTTCTACTCTAGGCACAAGGCCTGAAATTTGGGAGGAGGAGGCTAATCAGTTATATCTACCCCAGTATACAACTGGTACTTACTTTATTGGCCCCAGACAGATGAAAGGCTAAGTTAACCTTATTAGAATTTGAACTCAGAACATGAAGATATGAAATGCCACTTGGCATGCTAACGATTCTGCTGGCTCAATAATAATAGCAAAAACTTATTAGAATACAAGAACTTAATTACTGTTGAGTTTGATGTTTGTTGTCCATTCCACTCAAACATAGAATCTAATAACAACTTTTTCAATTTGTGGCAGAAAAGAATTTGTCATATTCATGGCTTTCTTAAAAATACTTGCAAATATAAATGAAGTGATTTCTGCAAGGAACTGAAGCCATTCTTCTGTTCTATAGCACTCCCTAAACAGGTGATGTACAGGGTGGGGGGAAAACAGGTACGGAACTCAGTTAAACAGTTATTGACTAAAACAGAGAATGGAATTATAACTTTGAGGCACGAAACAAAGAACAGCCTGGACAACTATTGTCTTAGCCATAAAAATGTTAAGTCTCTCAGCAGTTAATTAGCATTATATATATATATATATATAAATATTTTTAAAAAAGCAGCATTTACCTAAAAAAATTCCTCTGATTACATGTAAAAATTCTTTCAGCTGAGAAGTTAGTGACAAAAAACATCAAAAGTTGAAATAGCTAACCTTGAGTGAGTTTGGATGAAGAATCACAACAGAAGGGCACCAGCTGTAGATCCAGGGTAGAACCACATCAAAGTTTCGAAAAGCAGTATCAGAGGTAGGTAAAGGGTTAGATTAACGTATGAATTCTAAAATCCCTTCTTCTAATGAAATCACCAAAAACTTTACGCCAAATCATTTTAATACGGAGTGGGGAACTACGCAAACAGGTCAGGTGATAGAGTGACAATTCATAACTGAAAGCATACCATATAGTCATACATGCACATGCATATTATGCATCTGTGTAATATCTTTCCATTGCATACACATTCATAGCTGCATGATATAAATATATATATATATATGATGCATTATATACATAATACATATATAAAGCTTCTATTTATAATGCATTTATATAATCAAAAGAAACTGGAGAACTGCAAAGCATTATAATTGTCAGGAAGAATTGATATTGGTGCAATATGGAACAGCAGTAGCACCGCCTCTTCATGAAGTTGGATAACTTTTTTTTTGTTTGAAGTAGAGCACAAAAGTATGCTCAGTGCAGGCTCATGCAAGAGCAAAGCTAAACATTAGAAAATGTTTTAAACTCAATGAAAGACACACTAAAGTTGGTATTGAAAAACAAAAAAAAATTGCAATAATAATAATAAATACTGTATTCTTCCTTTCTGTCTCTCAATGTATCTCACCAGAACAATTTGCAATCCCCAATGAAAGAACAACAAGATACGAATTGCTAAGCTAACAGCCATTTGTCACGAGTGCAGGAAGTGGGAGTACGACAAGCAGATCAGCCAGTCTGATGCAAGCCACAATAGCTTCACCTCTTTATTATATTCGCAACACTCTACATGGAAATCTACACTCAATATAGACATTATGGAAACTAACACAAGGCAGAACTTGAGAGGAAAAGACCTCAAGAATAAGCAAGGCAAGGAAGAAAAAAAAACAATAATAACAAGCTATTGGTAAATGTGGACAAATAGAGAGCAATGTTAGAGATCATGCCAGTATTTTGGCAAGAAAGGAATTCTTTTAAGTGGTTAATGTAAAATGTCTTAGAAAATGATTTTAAATAAAATAAGAATAATAATTAAAATAAAAAAAAAAAGAGAAAAAAGCATGAAGAGAAATGACAAGTGAATAGCTGCAATTGAAATAGGAATAATTCAACTTATACTGAATATCTCTTTATTCATGCTATCAATAAGGACTGCTGTATAGCTATGTCACTGATAAACGCCTTTGCTAGGTAGAGAGCGGAAAATTCTAGAGAATTGTAGTAAAACATCAAATGAAAAATCTTTTATAAAAACACAAAAAAAAACCCAATATCTTACACACATATAAAAGGTAAGGGGGGGAGCAAAAAGAGCTAATAAGAATTTTCAAAGTAAAGCAGTATTTTGATGGATAATCAGTCGTAGTTAAGAATAATATTAATATATGGAGAATTTTTCAGTGGTAAACACACAAGGTAGGGTCGGTTGTTAGAATTCTGAGATAAAAAGTCTTTATTAATGCGTATACATATATTATTCTGGTACCGGAACACAAATTGTAAGCAACCAATAGAATTGCAACAATCTGAGGCAGGTTTCTGTTAGCACACAATGATAAATCTTGGAGACTTTGCTGTCAAAAGCTATCAGGTGAAAAGTATTGAAAATAAAACTAATAATAAAAATGTTCACTAAACATACCATTGACACAAAAGTAGATTTGTGAGAGAATAAGATGTTATTTGAGAAAGTTAAAAGATGTTAGTGGCCAGAGGCAATAGTTAGTTACACCTCGTGTGTATTAAGCTGGCTGGTTGTTATTATTATTATTATTATCAACATTTTTTGTTTTTTGCACACGCACACGTATATATACAAGGCACATTTGGTTATCATTCCTTTTCATCTTACATCATAATTAACTTGAGAGCAATAAAAGACCAAAATAAAATTATCAATAAATAAGTAAACGTAAAAAGATTACAAGGAGAGAGAGAGAGAGGGGGGGGAGAAAAGTAAAATAAAATGTACAAGATAAAATGCCAGTTTGGAAAAAAAAAGAAATTCAAACTGAGAAATTTGCACAGAATGAACCCAGCAACAACTAAAAGTTATTTCTGCATTCTGATATAATACAGGTAAATATGGTAGGGGCATGCACATGTAATATAGCAAGGTGAAAACTTTCTATTAAGATTATCCAAGCAATTAGTAGATAAAAACTCCCTCCACAGGGTGTTTAAACCTTAAAAACAACAAGTCAGTTAAATCTATATTTGTTGATATTCATAATCACTGTTACTACATTGCCTCCATTCTTGTATGTATGAGTGATGATGTGTGTGTATACGCATTCCAGTGCCACATAAAAGACCACTTGTACTGGTGCCACATATAAGACCACTTGTACTGGTGCCACATATAAGAGCATTCGTGCCAGTGCCACATAAAGAACACCCAACACACCTTGTAAAGTGGTTGGTGTTAGGAAGGACATCATCAAGCCAAATCAGATTGGAACCTGGTGCAACTCCTCTGCTTGCCAGCTCCAGTCAAACCATCCAACCCATGCCATCATGGAAAATAGATGTTAAAGGATGATGATGATAATGATGTGTATATAAATGTGGCTGGGTGCTTAAGAAGCTTGCTTCCCTACTATTTTGCATTGGGTTCAGTCCCACTGTGTAGCACTTTGGGTAAGTGTCATCAACTACAGCCCTGGACCAACCAAAACCTTGAGAATGGACTTGGACAGAAACTAAAACTAAAAAAATCTTATGAGAAACACACACACACACACACACACACACACACACACACACACAAGTCACTCTGAGATTAATGATTCTGTTGCTGCTGCTGCTGCTAAAAATAATAATAATAATAATAATAATTGCAGCATACAAACGTAGCCTTTGACAGAAGCCTTTTATAATAAGACATTGCACCAGTTATATTGATCTTTATATATCTGTTTGAAAATGAACAGTGTTTGCGTGTGTGTGTGTGTGTGTGTGTGTGTGTGCGTGCGTGCGTGTGCACATGGTTGATAGTGGATATGTGCACAAATGTAAGCAAATATCCATGCAAATTTCTGTGAGGATTCATGCATGGTCATGCATTCTTTCATTGCACACACACACACACAGAGTCACATACCTGCAAATGTCTATGGAGCTGATATAAGAATATGAGTGAAGTATGATTAGCAGTCTGTAGTAGAGAATGAGTGTGCAGGATTCCATTTGTATTTGAGGAGAAAGAGAGATATCAATGGAACAGACCAACACATAAGGAAAAAATAAAACAGGAAAAAAACAAAAAACAGTTGAATATGTGAGGATGTGTGAGTGTGGGTATTTGTGAATTATAATGGATAGCAAGAGATAGGGTACCAAGCCACAGAAATTATGTATACTAATAATATACAAATTTGCAACACCAACCAACTATAACACATTATGCAAAAATGAATAGATGTGTTTGTGAGTTGAGAGAGAAAAGGAGAAGAGGAAGGAGAAAGAGAGGCATAAGGTATTCCCATGTAAGAGAATGTTGGTTTGATGTTAAAACTGTGTAACATTGTGAATCTGTGAGCACTCGGACTGATAAAAGAAACTGAAAAAAAACAGAGAGAGAGAGAGAGAGATGAGAACAAATATCAGAGTTGGTGGGAAAGATGAGATGCATTGCTGGACATGGTTTGTTGCATGAGTGAGAGGTTGTGAAGATTAAAGTTAGAAGGAAGTTTGCAAATAAATGCTGCTGGAATCTGGTTTCTTGTCAAGCTGTAATGTTTGGGGATGCTGAGCGCTGAGTGTTTGAGATCAACATTGATTGGGCAGCTGAGTGTGGAAGGAAGCAAGCAGCAAGTCCAGTAGTGCACAAAAGTCCATTAATAAAAGTGATGCAAATAGTTTCTGCTAGTCTGTAAAGAAACTACACAGTCCACTAAGCAATTGTATCTCTCTGCTCCAGTGATCAACAAACAAACATTGCTAGTTGAGAAGATAGTTGAACAGTGGTGAAACCGTAGAGAAATCAATAATGTACCGTCAGGCAAAGTGACATAAGGAAAAAAACCAAAAAAACATCAAGTCATTGCAGAATAGAAAAAAAAAATATCAACTAAAAATAAGTATCCCAATTATAATCTTCCAGCATCATGCACACATGCTCTTGAATAAGCATAATGAGAGCTTGTGGCAAATATAGCAGGTGGCTATAAGAAAAACAAAAAGGATGCTGATCTCCAAGAAAGAAGACAAACTTTAGACACAATGGAAATCTCAGGGGGAACTTGTTTTCCACAGCTTTCAAGACATGTTTTGTGGGATGTTGCATTGAACTGAGCTGGGTAACATGCCCCGGATACCTGCTAATATAAGAAAACCTGGCAGTTTTATAAAAAGTGCCGTGTAAGATACAAAATCTACCTCAGCAAAATAGAAACACGCCAGAAAATTTCACAGGGTCTGGAAACACTCATTGAAACATGATTATTGGCTGAAGTCTGTGGCCGATTCAGTATCAATAAAAAAATTCTTCAAACAGTTTCAGTTAAGTGATTAAATAAGAGTTTTCTTTTTGGTGTCTTCAATTCTAAAAAGTCACTAAAGAATGCATTTGTCCACAAATTGCATGGATAATATCAAAGATTGCAGCTCACTATACTAAATATGTGAAACTCCACTGAGGTATTTTAACCTCAGATATCTTGCAGATACACCACAGCATATTAGTGACATAATAAATAAGACTAATGTCCCCTCATTCCATGCTGAGTCACAGAAATTGCTCTCTTATCCTACAAAGGAGGTGTCTTGTACAAACACAGACAACTGCATGATGTCCAAGAAGTCGTTCCCGTCTTTGTAACTATTAGAGTTGACATGTAATTGAGCAGAGCAGAGAATTGAACCGAAGCAAAATACTGAACATTAAAAACCATGGCTACACCAACTGGAAGAAGCTTTCCAACAACATTGTTTATACAAAATCTTGTGTGGAACCTGGACATTTAGGAAAAGACTGCTTACTTCTATACTGAAAACATTGTCAAAAGGTATCAATTCAAGTGATTAAAATGAGAAAAATGACACCAGTTTTATAAATAAGAGTCAAGTGAGGAACGGGAACAGGTTGGATGAGGTGAGAGAAGTTCAAGGATGATGCAGTATGACAAGAGCTTCTCTATCAACCATTCTCTTTGGAGAAAGTAAACTCCTGATTATGTATTAGAGAAGAGAACTTTTCATCTCAGTTTAACATTTGAACTAAAGTGAAAGAAAATTCAGGAGTATGGACTCATAATGAATTCTATAGCATTAAGACAACCGGATCTAAGTATTTTTCCAGAATAGTCCATTGTTGTAGATAAGATTAAACTTGAAAATGTACTGCAATCAAGTTTCCTAGATAAACACACAGTTGTTGATAAATGTACACAAAATGTTACACAGCATGTTCTGTGCAGAGCGATGAGTTTACAAACACTGATCTAAATGGAATTACATACAAATTATGTCATGTAAATAAATATGCACTCAAATATTCCAGAACAAAGTTTATGTGATCAAAATATAAGCAGAGTCCTATCAACGGACATAAGTGTTTTTAAACTTGAAAGAGTTTATAGTTCTCTTTTACTCTCTTTCACTTGTTTCAGTCATCTGACTGTGGCCATGCTGGAGCACCACCTTTAGTCGAGCAAATCGACCCCAGGACTTATTCTTTGTAAGCCTAGTACTTATTCTATCGGTCTCTTTTGCAGAACTGCTAAGTGACGGGGACATAAACACACCAGCATTGGTTGTCAAGTGATGTTGGGGGGGGGGGGGAGACAAACACACAAACATATACACACACATACATATGTATGCATACAAATATACGATGGGCTTCTTTCAGTTTCCATCTACCAAATTCACTCACAGGGCTTTGGTTGGCCCAAGGCTATAGTAGAAGACACTTGCCCAAGATGCCACGCAGTGGGACTGAACCCGGAACCATGTGGTTGGTAAGCAAGCTACTTACCACACAGCCACTCCTACGTTCTAAACACTACTCACATTTCACACTCATAAGTTTATATATCTACCTACACTGGTTACATATAAATTTTCACTTCAACTAGAAAAGTGCTGAAGAATTTTTTCCCTTTTTTTGGTGATTTTCTCCAAAGTAATATTTTTATCAGTATATGTAGGTGCCATATTGACACATTGTCTGAGTATTGGATAGAATGACTTGCAGTATTTGTTTCAAACTCTGTGCTCTGAGTTCAAATCCAGCTGAAGTCAACTTTGTCTTCATCCTTTTCAAACTGACACAAAGATTCTAATTAGAATGTGGGAAACTAGCAGAACTGGATGAGAGGCCTTGCAACATCGATTCAAACCATTTGCTTCCTGACAGCAACACCCACAAACGACACAACATCAGCTTAAAAGCGGTGAGCCTTGCTCTTGAGTAACATCAAAGGTTCAAAGAGACAGGGAGACCCGCTTGCAAGGGCAACTGTCAATCATAGAATAAACTTGCCCAGGCTTGTGCATACAAATGCAAATATAGGGTCAAACCTGAACAGCAGAGCTCTCCTCTCTCTCTCTACCTATGTCTGCATGTGCACAAACGATTACAATAGTCTGCTGCTGTGGTTCTGCACCAGTATGCCACATATTTGAATAAAAAAATTATAATTTAAGGTTGTAGAAAATCAATTCTAATGTTTAAAGCATCTCAAAAACATGTTTTTTACATAATTTTGCTTTGTATTTTTCTTTTACTTTTCTCGGTCACTGGACTGCGATCATACTGTGATACCACCTTCAAGGGTTTGGGTCAAACAAATCAACCCTAATGCTTGAGGTTTTTTTTTTGTTTTTTGTAAGTCTGGTAGTTATTTTATTGCTCTCTTTTGCTGAACAACTAAGTTATGAGGACATAAGCAAACCAACATCAGCTATCAAGTGGTTGAACACACACACACTCGCATTCAATGGGCTTCCAAACAGTTTCCAATCTACAAAATTCACTCACAGGCATTGGTCAGCCTGGGGCTGTATAGTAGAAGACATTTGCCCAAGGTACCATACAGTGGGACTGAACCACAAACTACACGGTTGCAGAGAGAGCTTAACAGCATAGCCATGTAAGTACCTACATATGATGAACAGAACAAGATAAACAATAACTTTTGACATGTTTTTTTCTAAATTTCTAACTTTTAAACCACTTTTTTTATCTTTTGTTAGGTTTTCTCTGCAAAGCACATTGGCTATTTTGTCTTCAAGTTTGATCTGCAGTTCATCATGAGGTGAAAAGAATGAGAACCACTGAACTCTAAAGACAAACATGTGTAAATACCGCATTACAAACAGGGAAGAAAGAGGTCAGTCAATGGTATTACTGATGGGAACACTATTGTGAAGTATGACATGACAAAACGAAAAACAATGGCCATTGAGAGATATGTTAGAAGGACATCGTTCTTCTCTAAGTGGTGAGCATGAGTCATGGGGCCACAAGTTTATTAGTCTCTGATAAAAACTAAATGCGCAAAAAAAAATCCTGGGATTGGTCAGAGATCCACTGATGAGGCTCTACTTGTTTGCATACTTCTACAACGTGCACTGCTCTCGTATTAAAAGATAACAGGTCATCACGTGACTAAAGAACTGAAAATAACTGACCTCGAATCTGAAGAGAGAGAGTGAGTTAAAAGACTGCTGTGGGAAAGAGTAACTGCGATCGAATGATGCAAACAGACTGCCTTAATCTGTAGACACATGACTGCAACAAGGTTCAGGACAAGAGATTGTCACAGTGCCTGAACTATCTACACATGGGCTAACAATGGAGCCTCCGTAACCATTTGACCGGCTTGAAATAGCAGCCAAATTGTCAGTGAGAAAAGGAGGACACACAGGATAATGGTAGTTGTACAGAAATACAAAATGGTCCTAAGTTTGCTTGACAAGGGCCAAAATAAGGATAGGCTATAACTTGCCCATTTACTGGTCAGCAGGTAATGAGGGATAGTACTTATTCCCTTCACAGTCCAGTGTTTGTGATAGGCAGACTCATTGGTATGCTGAGAGACATTTCATCTATCTTTATGTTCTGGGTTCAAATGCCACTAGAGTTAATAAAATAAGTACCAGTTTAAGCACTGGGGTTGATTTAATCCCCTTAGCCCCAGCTCTGAAATTTCCGACCTGGTGCCAAAAATTTGAAACTAACATAATTTAGATTGTAAAATCTGTGCAGTTTATGATATGAACATGAAAGAATGAAAATGAAACAAGCAAATAGAAAAGAAAAACACACGCAATCCTCAGTTGTGTTGTAGATTTGGTAAGATATCCATTAAAAAGCAACATATACATCCATTTTAGATAATTAGATAATGAGGAGATGGGAGATGGCGGGTATGTCAAGGTAACTGAGTACTCTCAACATTTACTCTGTACACACACACACACACACACACAGAGCTTCTGTGTTAGTGCAATGGAAATCTCCATCCCTCTGCACATGGTCGAATGATTGGTGAACATGCAGAGGTAAAGTTGAGTTGTGCTTTAGCATTGTCTCACTGAAGACTTGAAAACTTCTCTGATGCTGACACCATGAAGAATACACCTAGAACAGAGTGTAAAGTTGAAGGTAAGTTAATGGGGGAAGCATAAGGTTGCAAGGTCTCTTTAGTCTGGTCTCACTTCTTCTAGTGATGATGCCATGAGTATATGCAACTAGTAAACCCTGTGAAGTGGTTGTCAATAGGAAAGGCAGCCAAAAACCAAACTAAAGGAACGCATATGAGCACCAGCCTATGGCAGCAGTGACACCAAAGAAGAAATGAGTGGGGTTGTGACCTGTCCAAAACATGCAGGTATCATGTGACCTGTCCAAAACATGCAGGTATCATGTGACCTGTCCAAAACATGCAGGTATCATGGAAAGCAGATGTAAAAATGATGATGTTGATGGTGACACATTAGAATCTGGATTAGTTTATTATTATTAATAAATTCAGTGTCACGACAGTTATAAATTATGAGCACTACAGTAACTCTGAAGACTATTCCTTTGGATTCGTAGTGTTTCTGACAACAATATCTGTTAACTTGAAGCATTTTGCTTTAAACTTCAGTTTGGCTTTACAGAGCAAAACGAAAGAATTCTGACCTGATGCCAGAACAGGACAAATACCTTTGTGAGTTAGAAGTGTCAACTGTCTAAATCAACAATGTTACAGAATTAACTTTACTAACAGCCTATATTATAATTACCGACAGCCTAAATTATAATTACTAGCTGTAAAGTAAAATGATACATAAGTAAGAAAATAATGGAAAGTGTACTTTCACATGAGTTAGACAGAGTGAAATTGGTTTCAAAGAAATATCTGCTGCCTAACGATTATTATGTTTTTGAAATAACAAGTATTATTTCGCACACAATTTTCTTCCAGTATATTTACATTGCACACCTGACAATTCATAAGGACAGAACCCTCCCCCCAACTGCCACCTGACCTACTGAAAAGAGCACCCAAAATCAAACCCTAATATATATATAAAAAGGAAGGATACATTAGATGTATTTGTGGTGAGGAGCTTCCATAGCTGGAACCCTTTTGCCCTGGAACCAAATAACAAGTTTGCTATTTCTGGTTTGTTCCACTAATTCACACCCAACAGCAACAGAATCCCCAAAGTCTCCATACATCACTTGTACAGTGGTTCTCAAACTAGCAAACACCAATGCTCCACTGCAAAAAGATTACCATATTCTTCAACAAACTTATTTTGGGAAGACAAAATAGAGTTTGTTTTAATATCATTCTTCTTTCTTCGTCATGGAGTTTCACAGGTTTAACCATATAAAACCACCTTATTTCTAATAAATACAGCAATTTTGTCTGACCCCAGCTCCTCACCACAGCTAAGCCCCTATTAAAAAACATTGTGTTGCTAGACATATGTAAATTGTACATTGATAAAAAGTAGATACCAAGTTATATTTCAGATGTAAACTAATAGAAGTTACATAAAAAGTATATGTACTAAAGTGGAGGCGCAATGGCCCAGTGGTTAGGGCAGCGGACTCGCAGTCGGAGGATCGCGGTTTTGATTCCCAGACCGAGCGCTGTGTGTGTTTATTGAGCGAAAACACCTAAAGTTCCACGAGGCTGCAGCAGGGGGTGGTGGCGACCCTTGTTGTACTCTTTCGCCCCAACTTTCTCTCTCACTCTTTCTTCCTGTTTCTTGGGGGGAACACATACGCCATAGGAACCGGACCCATGAGCCTGGATAGGCTTGGAAAGGGTGCATAAATAATAAAAATATATACTAAAAGTTAGTATAAATATTAAAAGTTATATTTCTGATGTAAACTATTAAAAGGTGGTGGCAATTTAGCAGAGTAGTTAGGAGTTTGGGGGAGAATACCTAGTGGTACTTGATCTGGTCACTTGCAATCCAAAGAGTACACCCTGTTGCCATGGTCACCTCCCCTTTCTTTTTTTCACAGTAAAATAAAAATGTGCCAATTCAGAACAGGGAATTGGAGAAACTGTGAAAGGATCAAATGTGATGTCTTCTGGTGTCAGTTCCAAGCTCTTTCTGTGCATTCTGTCATCACTGGTGCCAAGCTGTCCCAACCCATGTGAGTAGCCTTTCCTCTGGATAAACATTGGCGTTGAGGAGAAGGAAGACTTACAAGTATGGGCGAGTGCGAGACTAACTCAAAGAAATATACACAGGTCTGCACATACCTGTACAGAGACAAGACCAACATTCACTGCTGGAAGCCTTGCTGAGCTCTACTGGTGATGATGTGTCTTCTTTTATCCATCATCTCTCTGAAGATGACCAAATTACCAGCTTTACTCCTTGTGATCAAAATAGGCATAAAATCTATGGTCACAGTAGGGAGCACATAATAAGAGAATAAAGAGGACCCAGTGCGATTCTTGTTTTCCGTGCAGCCCTCCTCGCTTTAGTTTCTCTGGTACTGCAAGTATTTAGTTTAAGGGGCTCATAGACATGAGAATCATAATCAGACCAAGTGGAACATAAAAAAAGTAAGGTAACAGAGTTTCCACAACAAATCATTCAATCCTGCAATACTATCTCCGACCGTAATTCTACTAACAAATGAGAAAGTATAAAAAAATACATTATTTCAGTATAATGATGATGATATAAGGAGTTAATAGTAGAATAAAAGAATGCTGGCTGGAATCAAGATCAAGGTCAGCAACAAGTCTATTAATCTCTAAAGATTCCTTAGGAAATTCCAAAAGTTTAGAAGAGACAGATTTGAGTAAGGCAACACATATCCAAATGTATTGAAAGAATGTGGTGGATGAAGGTATTAAGAAATATAAAGAGCAGATGTGATATTAGATGAAGTTATAAACGAAGGAAATGGAAATATTTCTCAATGCCATACAGGATGGGAATTCAATAAAACTTCACAATAATTGGTGTAAAATTACTCAATCGTATCGCAGCAAATATATAACAGGTATGATGTGTCGTTACAGCTGTCAGGTGTCTCGAATGCAGTCTGCTCACTATCATATGACAATAAGTGGAAGCATCTAATATGGCACAGTGTTATTACACACCGACACAGCAACATCACCAGTGGTGGTAGCATGACAAAAAGGCACTCAAAACACTGTGTAAATTGGTTGGCATGGTTTCTACAGCCAGGTGTCCTTCTGAACTGAAGGGCAGCCAGCTGTAGAAACCATGCCAAAGATGGCATTCAAGGCCGATGCAGTCCTGAAGCTCATCAATTCCCTGTCAAACCATTCTATCCCAGCCAGCATGGAAAGCAGGTATTTTCTTTTACTTGTTTCAGGCAACCGTGACCATGCTGGAGCACCACCTTCAAAAATTTTTAGTCAAACAAATCAACCCCAGTCCCTTATTTTTTAAGCCCGATACTTGCTCTATTAGTCTCTTTTGCCAAACCCCTAAGTTACGAGGATACAAACAGACCAAAACCGGTTGTCAGATGGTGTGAAGGACAAACACAGACACACAAAGACAAACACACGCCCACATATATATATGAGAGGCTTCTTTCAGTTTCCATCTACCAAATCCACTGACAAGACTTTGGTCAGCCCGGGGTTTTAGCAAAAGGTACTTGCCCAAGATGCCACACAGTGTACCATGTGGTTGGCAAGAAAACTTGCACAGCCTTGCCTGCACCCATATATATATATATATATATATATTTATATATATTTATTTATATATTTATATATATATATATATATATATATATATATATATATTTATTTATATATATTTATTTATATATTTATATATTTATTTATCTACACACACACACAAGCTGGAAACATTTATAGCTTATTGTATTTGGTTATAACCCTTTACTTTCTGAATTAAAGCTCCGCCATGGTCCACTTTGCTTTATATCCTTCCAAGGCTGATGAAGTAAGTACGAGGATTAATGCTATTGACTACAGAGTCAATAACGTTAATCATACTCGAAAATGGAGACACAGTATGTCTACTGTCTAATGACTAAACATCTGTGTGTGTGTGTGCGTGTGTGCCCCTCCTCCTGAAGTAGATGTATGTATGAAGCATAAACATAGGAACAAATTCCATTGATGACTGTCAAAGAAACTTTAAAAGCTGTTTCATTTTGTAAAGAAAAAACATGAAAATCAAAACATTTATTTTGAGATCTGTGACACAGTACTATCGGTAGAATGTAGGACTGTGTCTACTCTGAAATCAATAAATTATATCCACAAATCAAAACCTTGAACAATAATCAAAAAAAAAATAACACCATGTTTGAAAAGATGAAGTAACAAACCAGAGCAAAGTTATAAGTTAGTGGAGAAGAGTGAGAGAGAAAAATAGAGACAAACAGAACTGCAAGTTGATGACATGAGAAGTTATAAGGATGAGAGATTTAACAAGTTGAGTGAAATTAGGGTTTGGAGAGACAAGAAGACAGAATATAAGAGAGGAGGATGAAAGACTGAAAGTTTTCAGTAAGATATCTGTCTTCTGATTTCAGTCTAAATGCTAATACTATAGTGAAGATGCATGTCTCTGGTTTAGAGTAGCATCAGGCTTACAATCATGAGGTAGTGAGTTTGACTCCCAGACCAGGCTCTGTGTTGTATTCTTGAGCAAGACACTTTATTTCACATTGCTCCAGTTCATTCAGCTCTAGAGATGAGTTGTCACATCACTGGTGCCAAGCTGTATCGGCCCCTTTGCCTTTCCTGGACATCATCAGGGGAAGCTGGTTTGCATGGGTAACTGTTGGTCTTCCATAAACAACCTTGTCTGGACTTGTGCCTTGCAGGGCAACTTCCTAGGTGCAATCCCATGGTCATTTGTGACCAAAGGGGGTCTTATATAACATATATTATACAGTGAGGCATAGATTGGGTGGAAGAGTCATAAAACTGATAAAACAGGAAATGGATGAGTTAGAAAACAGAGTAGAGTGAGAAGGATGAGATATATATATGTAGTTATATGATGGCTGATTAGTTGGTACAAGAGAGAAGAAAAGGAAACAGAAGGTCAAGAGATAAGACATACAGACTTATCAGGGGATACTTTTAAACCCAGCAGCTTAGATGAGAACTGATGTTGTTCTCATCATTGTAATGTCCCCTTTTCCAGAAGTCAGACAGAGATGATTGTGACAGCTTTTCTACAGTCCGATGCCCATGTTTGTTGCCAAGCTTCACCTGTTTCCATCCAAGGTAATGTTTCCCCATGGCTGGACAGGTGTTCATAGAAGACTGGAAACAGGGGACACCACTTACATGATAGTGATGTCAAGGCGAGGAAACATAAATGCACACACACACACATACACATGAGCTACTTTCAGTTTCCATCAACCAAATCCACTCACAAGGCTTTGGTCAGCTTCTGACACTCGCCAAAGGTGACATGCAGTGGAGCTGAACCAGAAACCATGAAGTTGCAAAGCAAGCTTCTCCACCACACAGCCATACAATGGTCAAGGAAAAGGTACCCAGTGCAGTGATCAAAAATACTTTTTGACAAAATCAAACCACATATGGAATATTTTGTGAAAGACTCTTTTGACATCATTACAGATAAAAACAAGACATTCACTCGTCTGATTTCTGTATACTGTTTAAGACTTTATCACAATGGCCTTGTAATAATGAAGACTGAAGGGCTAAAGAGGTGTTGTACAAGACCAGTCGTTTCTATAAAACACAAACTCTATCATCTTTTCCTGAAAGGTACAATCTGAAGAAAATACTGACTTTAGTGAAAGTTATATTATTATGCATCTCTTTGCCATACTGGACACAGATATCCCTCCAATATCCAAGACAGCAAGCTGGCAGAGACGGTTAGCATGTTGGGCAAAATGATGAGGAGCCTTTCCTCTGTCTTTACATTCTGAGTTCAAATTTTGCCAAGGCCAACTTTGCCTTTCATCCTTTCAGGGTTGATAAAATAAGTATCAATTGAGTACAGGAACTGATGTAATCAACTACCCCCACCCACCTCCCTTGAAATTGCTGGCCTTCTATCAAAATTTGAAGCCAATATTAACAAGCACAATAATCATTTCTTTGACCTCAGTTCACCACTCAAGTGATGTCTTTATATATACATGTGTGTGTGTGTACGTGTGAGTGCGTGTGTACGTGTGAGTGCGTGTGTTCGTGTGTGCACATACACTTTGAAATGTTTCTATGTGATAATCCTAAAAAAAGCTACATCTATTCAATGAAGGGCTGTTGATTCCCTCCAAAAGCTCAATAATGAACATCATATCAACCCTCCCTGAACTGAGCTGCAGTCCATTGCAACCCATTCACAGCTATTTAATAATAACTGTAAACAGTTCAAAAGAAACATTAGCTACTCTAAATATTGTTTTACAAGAGGATGGCATCTCAGAGTAATTAACCACAGCATGGTTTCTTTCCTCTCTCTTTACATCTCCTGCTGTCTGAGAGGCCTTGCAAAGTTCTCGGATGCTGCCTTTTCCCACTTTAACAAAGAGTAACAAAGATAGGTTAGTCATAAAAACCACACAGGCAAGAATCAAAGTGAAACTAGAGACCCATCCATATAACTGATAATCAGCGGCATCAGTTTAATTACAGAATATTTCAACACAATAATTAATCACTAAATATCTAAGACGATTTGCTTACTACGGTTATAATTTTCCAGTCTGTCAACCTCATCTTTGGAATATATATGCAATCATGATATTTACATCTACACTAACTTTTAATAACTTTGATTTCCAATTGTACTTGGCTTGGAGACCAATTTCAGTGACAAAAAAGGGTTCAAGCAGACTGAGACAGTGTAGACCTAAAAATTCTAGTATATGTACAGTTATTGTTAAGTATTGTAAATATACACTTTAAAGATAAGGCTAACAGTGAGGAAGATTATAATCTTATTTCGATATCAATCAGAGAATGTCTTATTCCTCAACATTAGAACACTTTTTTAAAAATACCTTTCATGTTTTGAAAACTTGATTAAGATAAGATGGACAACACAAGTTGTAGGTTAATGACTTAATAATTATCACAGTCAACAGAGTATGAAGTGATATTATTATGCAAATATGCATGTAAAGACTTTAAAAATTATTTTGGTTAAAAAACACACACACAAATAAAATATATTTGATGGTTTACTGGACTAAGTTCTCTGAGAGAATGTAAAATTAACTTTTATTCTTTTTCCTTTAAACAAACACTAAATTCTACATGTCAAAATTTTTATGAGGGACGTGTCTACACCTGAGAGAGACAGTTAGACAGACTGACAGACAGAGAGGGAGAGAAGGAGAGAAAGAGAGGGAGGAGGGGTTATATGACTCAATTCTATTGATTTGGGGGAATGTTCTAACTGAAAAGAAAAATTCTAAGTGTCAAGTCACTTCGGTCACTCAGTGGTCATGTATTCTCCTTAACTTGGAATTCACTAAAGTCTTCCTAAGTATTCCCAGAAAGACGAAAACTGTTTACATATACAAGACAGATGACTTTTAGCAGAATGCTGTTGAGTCATGAATTGAAGGAACCAAAGCCAGACAAACAATTGGCTCCATGTCAGAACAAACTCTGTAGAATCTGACATGTTCTTTGCTGATTTATACTGAAATTCTCAAATGAAAGCCAAAATTTTATTTTGGAAAATAAATACTATTGGTGGCATTGTTATCATGTTTCAATTAAAATTTAAAAATAAAACTCCATTAAGCAACAGGCAGTTGATATCAACTATTCAGACTAGATACTTGACCATTTCTGTCAAAGTGGAAAAATCTTTAAGAATAAGCCAAAATAACTAAAATAACAAGTTGCATGGAGGTGGTTGGGGGTGAAGACACTTCAGTTACTACATGCAATCTGAAATCATTAACTTAAAATATATTGCTCGTTATAAAAGTACCTGCTCAGACAAGGAAACAGAAAAAAAAAAAAACTGACCAATTAATTACATTCTATCCATTTTCCTAAATTCAAAAATGTTTTCCAGACTACAAAAATAATAATAATAATATACAAAAAGATTAAAAGTCTGTATCAGTATAAGTATTTCTTGAAAGACTAACTACTTTCTTAAACATAAAGGTTAAATAGTGGAAGAGAATGACATTAGGTTCATATGTTTTTGATGTGAAATACTACAACCAGCAGGAAATCAAAACCAGGTTTAAGCAGTCAACAATGCAACAGCACAGCACATAACAATACGCTACACACTTGTACTCACAAACATACATCCAGCTTTATATTATTCTCTAATATGTGCAATATACATACATACACATATATATATATACATACATATATATACATATATATATATATATATATATATATATATATATATATATATATATATATATGAAACAACAGCAATGATAATACTTTTAATTTTTAGTACAAAAATGCTTATTAAAAACAAACTAAATTAATTAATGTACTGTTCCTCTAAAGTGCAAAACTAACTATTTTATGTTTCCATGGCAATGGTATTGAGAAAGAAAACAATGCCAATGAGATAGTCTTGCCATGACTGCTTGATATGCAAGAAACAACAGTCATGCCTCCCTTAAATCACACCCTACCATCAGTTTAGTGGTACATTATTGTAAACCAATGAGTACAATTTTTCCAGGATAATTCGTTTCATGAAGTTAGTAAATTTAATACGGAAACAACTGTATTTGTTTATTAAAAACAAAAACAACAAAAAAAACACACAGAGATTGGCTAGAACCTTCCCCGGCCTTACTCTTTTTCTATCACTCTTTCATTGCGTGCATGCTTTCTCTCTCTCTCTCTCTTTTATACAGTAGTCGGTGAACAAGTTGAAACAATTTAGAGCCAAGAGGACCCCCCCTTTTTAACCTTGCTGAGGGCAAGAGAACTTCACTAATGTTGATACCATGACAAAATGCCTCCAGTGTGCTTGGTGAAGTGGTTGGTGTCAGGAAGGAGGGAAGCTGGCCATAAGACCAAAATAAAATGTACAAGTGTCACATGGACTCCTCCAGCCTGTTTACAAGGACAGCAACTCTGAATGAGGCTTGGTTTGGACATTGGCAACTTGTCCAACACATACCTGTATGGAAACCAGAAATAATATGATGATGACTCTTAAGTCTTTGAGAGGCATTACCTTTGAAAAGATGATGGTGGTTGTGGTGATGATGAAGAGAATGATAGTGATGATGATGAGGATGATGATTAGCACTAGTCAGTACTTCAGCTCTGTTTGACTGAACCTAATACTAGTTTTTAAGAACAATGTAGATTCAAGAGTGCAAGGTTTAGCTGCTACAATGAAGAAGGGGACCAGTTATTTTATAGATACTCTGCTAGCTCACCCTGAAACTATGACAAGTTTGACACAACCAAGTGTAATAAAGATGAACGGCTCAAAGACACTGAGTGAACTTAGCAGGTCCCACAGATGCATCTACTTTTGGTAGATCAGTGCTCTGAAGCCTTTTTCCACTTGGGGTACACTTACATTCTTTTAAACATTTGGCAGCACAGCTGAACTAAAAATACAACTAAAAGTATAGGGGGGGGGAATTATATTCAGATTACACTGCAGCACACCTAGCACCGTCTCATGGCACATTAGTGTGCCACAGCATACTGGTTGCAGAGCACTGCGATAGATCAGGTGCCAGGAACAAACTTGATAGTGATAGAGCAGGTATCTGTCTTGGCCAGGTACTGTATAGGAGTGCCTACAGTTACTTGCCAATGGGATAAGGCAGAGCCACACATCAAGGAAAGCCAGTGTAACACACCTACAACTGCAGGCATTTCTGGTAAAATTTACATAAAGTAGTTCATTTTGATATCTACATTTGTGGAGGCGTTCATTTCACTAATATGCAAGCCCTCTTAAAGAAAGTTGGAACTGTCATCTTTGTTAGGCCAACATAAGTCCCTTGGCCTAATAATAGCAGACGAGTATCTTTCTCAAATAAAGATACCCCTATTAGCTTATGAGGTGGCCTGTCTTTCCCAAGTTCAAACCAAACATTCCTACCAACTTATGGACTGGCCCATCCAGCTCAACCTCTAATCAAACATGGCCAGGATAAGCAAAACAATAAAATCAGATCTGAACTAAACCAAGGATACTGTGAATGATGGTGACTTAGTGTACAATAACAGACAGTAATTTAAAGAAAGAACAGCCATAGTTGATTTAGATTTTCAGCCTATTAAGTTGTCTTTTTTCTTTTTTTAATAAATGTAGAAGAAGGTGGGGAATCACTATCAAATATCCAGTTGTTGTTCTTAATACAAACTTGTAGTTGTTAAGCTGCTTGGAAAGCATAGTAACCAGGTTAAGAATAGAGAGGGAAAATTGAGGTAGCTTCTGCTGGCCAGAAGAGGATTCTGTTGAGCCAAGAGTGGATTGTACAGTGCTTGGTGCACAAACTGTTTGGCTGTAAGGTATGAGGTGAATGCAAGACATGCATTGGTTGGAGGGAAATGAAGCATGAACCACTGGATGTGGACGTGAACAATGAGGCACAGATGAGCTGAGAGAAAAAAGTTAGGTGCAAGAAGAATCACATGTAAGGAGGAGATGGGTAAAGAAGTGCCAGAAGATTCCTGAAGAAGGAACAAGCGGAAGGGACGGACAGGAAATAATGGAAGCTACTTTCAGGAGGCTCAACTTCAGCTCTTATGATAAAGGAATGCAACAAGTGATGGATACTGTATGAAGAAAACCCATCCAACCCATGCAAACATAGAAAAACAGACGTAAATTGATGATGATGAAGAAAACACAATCTGTGTACTTATGAGAATTGCAGCTAGCTAAACCAAAGTTAATGCCACCTACTTTCGATACGAGTCAATGGTTCATGTGCCCAGTGGTGTAGCAGTGTGTCTTAGCAAAGACATCTCAAGATGTTATCCTATCTAACTACATTATAGGTTGGTTGTAAACATCAGGGTGACTAAGTACTTGTCGATTTATATGCTGACTTTCAAGCAGCACAAAGCATAAATCTTTCGATGAGCCAAATGGAAAGCAACATGAAGACGAAGGAGTAAGTGTTACCAGACATTATAAATCTCGCTTTGTTTCGTATGGAGCCCATTGACGAACGCTTTCTTCCCAACCCAGCACCGGTAGATGGTGGTTTATGCCCCAAGATTTCCAAAAGGAAATGTCACGTTCAAAATATCGAGGATAAAGCCGAGTATCTAACGTATCAAAATAAAGGTGCATCAGTAAAGCTGTGGTTATATCGTGTTAATTCATTATTATTATTATTATTATTGAAGAAGGACAAATTAAAAGTTCTTTAAAAAAATTAAGGGAACAGAAATTTATTCAGTTGACTCAGTCCAAAAGGACATTACACCATTCAAAGAATTGAGAAAGAATGTTAATGTAATTAATTCATTAGCAAAGAGGTGAAAAATCCTTTCACTTATTGTCTTAACCAAAAGCCTAATGAGAAATGTTAGATTATGAGACAGAGGCTTAACTATCATCATCAATATAGTAAAGAAAAGACGAGGAACGTAAATGGCCTTTGTATACATCAACAATGTGCAATGTAAAAAAAACATTAGCTGATTATGATC
Organism: Octopus sinensis; assembly: GCF_006345805.1. Taxonomy (NCBI): domain Eukaryota; kingdom Metazoa; phylum Mollusca; class Cephalopoda; order Octopoda; family Octopodidae; genus Octopus; species Octopus sinensis. Next base: position 2,931,534 of record NC_043006.1, on the reverse strand, counting down.
TGACAGCAGCATATTTAGACGAGTTTGCAGAATTTATTGATGATACCAAAGTTAAGTGGAGCAAGTGTATCATATTGACAAGGCCGTTCAATCAATACCAGGAGTATAATCGAAGCAGAAATTCTAGGTGTTACGAATTCAGAATCGACAACAGAGACTTGAAATGTTGAGGTAAAAAGCAGGAAGGTCGCAAATGCCAAGAGAGCCGGGTTAAACGAAACTAATTATGTTGCTGTCGGTAAAATCCAAATGGAAGATATTTTCATATGAAAAAGGCAAATAAATATGGAATCTCAGACCAATTTTCTCTAATTGGATGGAGAACTACTTTAAAGCAGAAATCAATGCCACCTCTTTAGGTGTATAGAGATAATTGAGTAATAATATATATATATATATACTCTGTTGTACAGTTTTGTATCATGTTTATGCATTCTTGTTTAGGTCATTGATGTCAACAAACGAGAAATGCGTGTATACAACATTGCCTGCAGAATTTAAGAAAGGTGTTGAAGCAATGGACACATTTCGATATATAATTCTATCTTTTGATATAATGTCGATTGCAGTAAAGGACACGAACGAAGTTGATGAAAGAAGAATATAAAAATATTTGTTCCTAACGATACAAAACGCTGTTGGATGAAGATTCAATGGGAAAATCGTTAAATGAAGAAATATTCTGGTGACTTATCTGACAGAAGCAAAAAGCAAAAACAAAAAACAAAACATCATAGCTGAGAGAATTGGAGAAGAGAAGAATTAATAGAATCAGATCAGAAAAGACTGAACTTCGACACAAAATCAACGTCTAAATTCCAGAATTGTTTATAAAAGTTGGCTAATATAATATAATATATATACATATATATATATAAGTGTAACGTGTGTGAAACTGAGAGGGTAGGTGGAGATTTAGAGTGGAATAATGTTATTTTCTTGTATTTACGTCTATTTCAAAATTGTGAGGATGGCCTTCTCAGCATTTCTCTGGACCCAAAGCGATCTGGATAAAATTGTCCAACAAGTTGAGAGAGAATGAAGGGGCAGAGAGAAATACAGGCAGCCTTTCGATATCGATATATATATATATATATATATATATAATATATATATATATATATATATATTATGTGTTAGGCTCAATAAAACATTAGATTAATAATAGTTGGCGGAAACCCGTTGGGTGCATCAAGTGTTTACACCGATTTAATTCGAGCTGAAAGGTGGAACGGATAAATTTAGGCAGTGATCAACACCTACCACAACAATTTCGCCAGAAGTGGCCGTTCAAAAGATACACTGACATCAGAGAACACGAGACGTGGCGGAATTTGTGTCGAAGAGGAGGAGAGAATATGGTGTGTATTAGTGGCCGATCACACACTTCTCTCTCGTGTCAATGCTTATATATATATAGACACACACACAGAAACATATATACAACTATACACACACACAATATCACAAGACAAACACATAAACACGAAGTTATTTCCGATTATTTACACGAAATTCGGAAGACGATAAAGAAAACATGTCACCTTAAAACAAACATTAACAGCGGAATAGAAGCAGGAACGAGAGAGAGAGAGATAGAGAGAGTGAGAGTGAGAGAGAGAGAGACAGAGAGTGAGTGAGTGAGTGAGAGTTGAAAAAATAGAATCTCACTCAACCCAATTTGAGTCGCTAATTAGTAAACGTTGGTGATATTGGGATGAGCACGTGATAAAACAATTGTTTTAGCAAAGCGGAGAGAGATGGACACTGAATGATATTATTATAAGGTGAAGAAGATGTAAGGAGGCAATAATTTCAGATTGGACGGGAAAATATGAGAAAGGTTCGAGTGAGGAGAGAGACGAAGAATAGAGGCAGTAAATCGACGGTTGTGATGTGTGGAGGAAGAGCATTAGATTACGGAATGAAGAAGGAAACAAACAAAACTGGCTGACCCTCACCTGTATAATGTTTGTTCCTCGTTTACGCTTGTCTATAAAAAACAAGTATTAAATTACTCACACAACCGAGACAAAGAGAGAGAGCGAGAGAGAGAGCGATGTGAGTTTATAGAGACGAACTTGTGAAATAACAGCCACAATAAACCATTTTAAAAGGTGTGAATGAAAGAAGCTTTATTGGAGCAGTAGTTTATTATATTACACACACACACACCATTGAGAAACCACAAATATACGTGGTACGTCACACGTGCACACACACACACACAGCCATATGCTTATGGTCGACTGCACACACATACACACACACACAGATTATAGACCGTAGATGGACACGCACACATACGATTATAGACGAACACACACACACGGTTACAGTTGAACACACACACACATAAACAGTCCATCGGGTCACGTATATATATATGCATCTAGTCACCCAACTGATTGCGCATACATATTATACACGAACACAATACCTAAACTCAGTCACACCCACACACACACACATGTATATATATATATATATATATATATATATATATATATATGTTATAAATAGCTAGCTCCCACACGCGTATACAAGGTTAGAAAGACACAAACACCCACAATGACAAACACCCACATGCATTATCCAAGACAGACACACGCCTATTTAGTTAGACAGAAGCAGACACACTTGGCCACATATCACACAGAAGAGTTAGTGTTATATAAACCCAGGCACACACACACACACAGAGTCAGTGTGGTTGTAGCAGCATACATAGGTATACGTAAACGGTTGTATAGACATGAAGAGTTTCATTTTTTTTTTTAAGAGAAAGCAATGCGAAAAAAATAATCAATCAGATCAATAAAAACTCAATAGGTCACACGCACACGCACACACATGCAGTTGCGGAGGTAAACACTTCTACACATGTGAACACATGTGTAAACAGAAGTATGCGCAAAATGAAATACGTAGCAGATTAAATATATACGCACACACACACACACATTATATATATGAGGAGAGAGAGAGAGAAAGAAAGGGAGAAAGAGAGAGTGGGGGGGTTCCAAAGTCGGAGGGGTGGGGGGATGAGATAAACGAAAATAAACAAAATGAAAACAATGGATGTGGCTGTGAGGAGGAGGAGGGGGGTGAGTGCACGTACCCGGTGATGGGTGGAAATTGATGATGGAGGGGGGTAGACAACAAAAGATATAACTAAGGAAAAAACAGGGATTATAGGAGAAGAGTGGAGGGAACAAGGAAAGGGATTAAGTCGACTTAACAGAGCAATCAGAGAAGACGTGTACAAATGAGAGAGAGAGAGAGAGAGTGCGACGGTGGCGAGGAAGAAATTCAGATGAGAGAGAGAGAGAGAGAAGAGGAAGTGAAGGACGAAAGTAGAAGAGCTGAGAGGAATAATCACGGTCTAAAAGAAGGGGGAAAAAAGGGACAGATTGACTATAATAGCATATTCCGTTTGCTCGGAAGGGAGAGATAGAATGAATAAACCAAAACAATGTAGAAATCCTGTCCTTTTTTCTTTTTAATCCAAGCACAACTGGAAGAAAGGACCCGAGCCAGGGTCAATTACCCTGGCCTCGAAATTCCGTCAAACACTGACATTTGAGCAGCACCCCTTCTTTTGGTCAAAACTTGCAACTGTTCTCCAGTAATTCCTAAATCGTATTCACCGTCTGTAGTAGAACTCGTTGAGACAGCAAAGAGTTTAGGCAAAAAGGAGTACCACATTTAAGAGCCTTTTCCGTGCTTAGTTTAGGTATTGCTGAAATTGCGAAGGGGTCAACTCTGCCTTTCATTGGTTAGGGGCAGCGTGGAAATTCTATACCAAGTTACGATATAAGGACTGTGGCGATTATTATTATTATTATTAGACTTTGCCGTTCGTCCTTTCGGGTTCGATGAAATAAGTGCCAGTCGAGTTCGACCCCTTGCCTTAACACAAATGATCGTCTGAGAAGTGTTTGGGAATACGAAAGAGGAGAGACAGGGTGCGTGGATGAGAACGAAGAGAACAGAACAAAACAAAAAAAGACAATGCTATCTGCTTACCATCTCCCTTCCCCCCCCCACACACACACACAATACTCGGGTACGTAGAAACGGAGAGGGGTGAAATGAGAGAGAATCTCAGTGAAGGTAGAAGTTAATAAGAGATAGTAATAGGCAAAGAAGTCCTGACGAAAGAGAAAGAGAGAGAGAGAGACGGGGGAAGGTTGATAAAGAAGTTGGTAAATAAAAGAGAGAGAGTACTTACCCCCTAAAAGGATGACAAGGACAACGTCGGTTGTTAGTACTAGAATAGTCCGCTTATTTGTTAGTGTCAGTGTTTTAGTTGTTTGCCGCTGCAACCGCTGCTAAAAACCGAGATAGCGTTCAGCGCTTACAAAAACGGGGGACGAAATCCAAAAACGGATCGAAGCAGAGTTGGCAATGTGCAAGAAAGCATGACTCGTACGCTGGTGCGTGTGTGTTGTAATTTCCTCCTCTATGTGTGCGTGTGCGAGTCTGTTGGCTCATCGGCGAGCGAAGTACCTGTTCTTTTGCTACAGTAGGCTTGTATGTGGTCTAGCGGGAATTGACTAGAAATTGTTATATATTTACACACGCATTAACACACACAAACGGACAGCAGAAAGACAGGCTAGTAAGGTGCGCTGTGTGTGTGTGTAAGCAAAGTGGTGGTGGTTTACTATTGACAACTCCGACACAGCATGGAACGACGACGGGAACAACAACAATATTAATAATAATGAAAATGAGGTTCAGTGATGCGTTGGGCTGACTTTGGGTAAACTGTAACCCGTTTCCTCATCAGAAAGTAAGGTGCATCGAGCCATGACAGCTGTATATCCGCCATCATCATCGTCATCGTCAGTGGAGGGTGACAATCGCCGGTCAAGCAACACTGCTGTAGCGGACAAGGTCAACAGTGCGTTTCCAACTAATGCACATGTATGGACACACAAACACACACGCTGCCTCAGAGTGAAAGGGTGAGGCAAGAGAGATCGTTAACGCGCTCCTGGTTCCGTCAGTTCTTCTCTCGACTAAAACACAAGTCACCTGGTCTACAGGGATAAACCTGATCGAGTTCTTGTAGCGCGACCCTGACACTGAGACGAAGAGAAAATGACCGTGGGAATCGAGGACCGATGTAGATCCGACCAAGTAGTATTAATGGCTGCAGTGAGAGAGCGCGATCCGCTGTGCAGTTCTGCTGTATGTGTTATCTGTGTCAACGCCATATGCATCAGTTATGTTTAGTGGAGGGAAGAGGCCACGAACTGCTACAAGAGAAGTCTTGCACCAGCTGGATAAACAAGCCAGCCATTCTCTGTGTCATGCTCCAGCACTTACAGCTAAGGGAGTGCCAACAGCTGATAGACACGGATAATATACTACACACACACACTAAACCTATTTCGCCATACACACATACATGCATAGATATTAGCCAAAAGAACTATACACACACACACACACACATATACAACCGAAGCAACCAATCCGACACACAGACACACTATTTAACTAGACACATATGCTTCAACTAAGCAAGCAGTCAGGTTCGCGTGTGCACACACACACATACACGAATTAAGGAAGCAACCAGTCATGTACACACACACACACACACAGACAAATACAGTTTTTAATCAAACAACCAGTGAGATAAGACACACACACACACACACACATCGTTTAGCCAAGCAACCAGTCAGCCACACACAAAACGTATTTAGCCAAGCAGTCAGTCATTCTTCCCCCTCCGCCCTCGTCTCTCCCACCACACAGATTACGTCGCCTACAAGACAAAAAGGTGGAGAGAAGGAGGAAGGGGAGGCGGTGGTGCTAACCAAATATTGCAAGACAAAACATTCTCTTCTTTCAGAGAGATATCCAAACTACAACGACAAGCAGCATTCCTTCAAAAACAAAAAAATCCCAAACGAAAACCTGCCCTTACTACTATTACTACTACGCTTCACAAGAATGATTCCACATCTGATGGAGATACGTGAGCGCATCGTGTATGTGTTATAGTGTGTGTATATAAATATATATATATATATATATATATGTGTGTGTGTGTGTGTGTGTGTATTTGTTAGCGAGGAGCTTCGAAGAGCAGAGCGTAGGCTCCGGCTGGTCGCGTCTTCGAACCGATTTCACTTTCAGCTTGGAACTATTTTCTTTCGTCATCTTTAGTTAATGCTCTCCAAACATGAACTTTCCTCTAACCAATTCTTTCAACCGTAACTATGATGAATCATTATTGTGTAAGAAGAGATGTTCGTGCGCTTTGGCCATACCGATGCGGTTTTGCTTCCTGGTTGACTAAATTTACATTTCACTTACGTTATTGAAAACCGTTAGGAAAAAAAAGTTTTTATTTTATGGCGATTTTTAAAAAAATAAATTTATGTCGTTACGTATTTAACACAAAGTGATATAATTTCTAACACACACACGGACCACAAATTTGGGGAAGTAAACAGTCCAATAAATCGACCCCGATACTTTACTGATACATTAATTTCATCGACCCCAGAAAGGTGAAAGGCGAAGTTGACCTCGGCGGAATTTGAACTCTGAACGTGAAGAGCTGTAGCTAAAATACCACAAGGCCATTTTTTTATCCGACGCTTAAACGATTCTTATGAGAGAAATATTAAAAAGAATGTGAGTAGCCAGTGGGACTCGAGCCCTCACTTATCCCCTTTTGATGCTTCGATGTGCAATTTTCGTGTGAGTACGTTTCTCTTTGTTTAAAAGTGTAAACACACATTGTTACCCCATTCATTCAAGATTAACCTACAATATTTAATAGCCTTGTGTGTGTGTATTAGTCTCTCTCTCTCTTTCGCTCTTTCTATGTTTATATAGATACATATATATATATTAGGTGGTAGGTTTAATTCGCCGCCCGATTTAACACCACCGCTTGAGTGTTACAAGCATTCGGCTTAAGCCTCCGACCTCCCTCCTATTAGTCACGGAGGATTTTGTATAGGGTCATGGGTTCTGCCTCCCTTCCTGTCTAAAGGAAAGAAGGCAGGAGACAGACAGATAGATAGACAGATGGATAGATATGGCAGATTTTGGGGAGCAGTTAGACGACAGAGTGTCAGGCTACCGCCTGTGTTGTGAAGTAAGGGGGTTCAATGATCGAATGAAAACACAGACTTAACCCACTGCGCATGTACTTGTTACTCAAAACAATCTCAACATTCGATAGATGCCAGTGTAAAGATGCCGATGTCGGGGAACCTGTACTCCTATTGATAACACATCACATAGTAAAGTGGACGTTATAAACACGAGTCTACGCAGGTTCGATCCCACTAAGGTTTATATACCTATTTTCTTATATAAAGTACTTTTGTATTCAAGCTCGTTATGCAGAGTCTAAAATGTAAACACGTTTTCACCGCGAAGCTTCGACTGAATTAAATTCTTTTTTTCTTTTTGTTCTTGTTATTTCGAAATACGTCGGAACTGATTAAGTAATATTAACGAAGCAGTGTATTATTGCTTTTTTTGAGTTTGTTATTTGGTTGTTGTTGTTGTTTTTTTTCGTGTGGTAAGTGAACACCCATGTGGCTACGCTCTGGGCAAACTAAACGATCGCCGAAGGCACCCAAATAGCTCAAATTCTGAAAAACTCAGGCAAAATTTCTTAATCCGACTAAAACTCAATAACAAAACAGAGCAGGTGCAGTTCCCCTCGGAACAGAAAGAAGGCTCAGGGTTGAAAGGAGAGGGTGGTTTTAGGGACTAAGGAACATTCCAAATTACGCTAAAGAAAGATTTACTCACATGTATGATCAGGATACTATAAATTTCTCGTTTGTATGATGATAATTTTTCCACTGCATTTTTCAGTTTGTAAAGAGGGTGATGGTTGTAACAGATAAATAAATAAATAAACGGAGAACAGGACACACTGATGTCGTTGGCCGAAAGGCACTGTATGTCCTGGTTCCGCTTAGCTTTCGGAAAATCAACTCCTCAACCCTGGCGGTTTTAACATAATTCCAAGAAACACACGCTCTCGGAAACGATACGAACGTCATGTCTGGACTTCATCTATAAATAAGAAATGCCTGGTTGACAAGACCGATTCATAGCCACGCTATATACGCCATTCCGGCTAGTGTTTTACAGTTCGCTATTTCAATTCTATAGACATTACCTTTATTGTTCATGTTTCCAGGAACCAATACAACTTTCGATCCATCTTGTCTTGCAAAAATGGTCTTACAAGGTCAACTGTTGACAGACGAGGCTGAGTCTGTTGCATCGACAAAGAACACAAGTGACACAAATAAGAAAACTGTTGCTATTTGGACACGGGACCAAGAGGGAAGAAATTTAATTGTTAGAGTGCATTTAATCTGGCCACCTTACAATGAAACAAAAATGAAGGGTGAGTTTCGGGTGGGGGGCTTTAATCATTATATAAGTATACAATAAAAAAAACTCTGGGAAAGATATGCCATTACCAAATATTTATTTATTGTCATTATTGAGAAAGGCCATTTCTGTCATCGTCACAACTATTAATTGCCAATTCTTGAAAAAGACATGAATGTCACAATTTCCCTATTTCTTCTCTTTTAAACCCACCAGACTCCATGCATAACAAAATAATTACTCTAATTGAATGATTGATCGATGATAATGATGACGAACGAGTGAAACGAAATTATCAGAAAATTACCGAGCTTTTAACTTGACAGTAAAACTGGAGATGCTACTGCCTTTCTGCTTCATTAGTTTATGAGAGAGAGAGTGCAAATTTTTAATTGATTTCCAAAGATACAAACAATTGGAAGCAAGAGAAAAAGTGTTTAACACAAATATCGATCCTAATGTGACTGAATGACCCTAGTTGATGATGGCATCCGTAATCACAGTTGACTGGGCAGAACATCACATACTGAAGCCTTGCCATCGCGGATGGTCGGCTTTAATATACCATAAATGTCGCCATCAACACATCTTCCTTTACACTCTTTGCAATCTCATCAGCGTTATCAAATATTTCATTATACCATGTTTGATAATATTAGCTAAAAATTTGGGCACAAGGCCAGCAACTTCAGGGGTGGCGGGTAAGTCGATTACATGAACCCCAGTGCTCAACTGGTACTTATTTTAGCAATCTCAAAACGATGAAAGACAAAGTCAGCCTCGGCGGAATTTGAACTCAGAATGAAAAGACGGACGAAATGTCGGATAGTGTTTTGCCCGGTCTGCTAACGATTCTGCCAGCCCACTGCCTTACTATGACATGTTTGGTAATATTGGTTTCAAATTCTGACACCAAGGCCAGCCATTTCGATTACATTGCACCCAGTGTTCAACTGGTACTTAATTCATCGACTCCGAAGGATAAAAGGTTATGTCGACCTCATCAAAATTTGAATTCAGAACGTAAAGAGCCGGAAGAAATGTCGCTAAGCATTTTCTCCGGCGTGCTAACAATTCTGCTAGCTAGCCGCCTCCTAAAGAGTTTCTCCAGTTTAAAAACAAAGCCAACGATTTTCTTTTCCTTTTTTTCTTTTCCCTTTTTTAAAGAGATAGACTACTCGATTGCACTGACCCCCCCCCCCCCCAGCTCTTTACTGGGACTTTATTTTATCAACTCCGGAGCGATGAAAGGCAAAGCTGAGCTCGGTGCGATTCGAACTTAGAATATAAAGGAACCGAAAGCAATACCACGCGGCAATTTCTTCTACAAGAGTGGACGTTACATGGACAAATTACAAAAACAATAGGTGAAGGTTGCAGAATCGGTTGTGGAAAGAAACTAACGGAGAAAACTAAAGGGTACAAAGGGGCTGGAATGAGACCTCCCGAAAGGGATGGCAGTCACAAAACACCGCTGAAAGAACTGCACATATCCACGATTACTCTGACTACAAATTGCAAGTGTCCCCTCCAAGCAGCATTCTTCGGTTTTAAAGCTGCATGGCGAAGAATAGCAAGCACCAGTGGGCACATCTGAGCCATTCTCACCAACTTTTCAGTAAATTTGAGTCTTGGCCGAAGAGGCACAAGTCTATCTTTAGCCTTTCAAATGTGTCAACATTCACTCGCTAGTGTCATATTCACTTGACCAGTGGTTGTCAACCGGGGCCAATATGGCCCTTGGCGGTCCATATAAGAGTTGTTGTTGAGTCTTTTGTGCAATAAATTTATTACACTTCTACAATACACAAAATATTCTAACAACTTTTTTCTTAAACAATTCCTAATAATATTTAATTATAAAAACATAATAGGACTTTTCAAACCCCAAAAAACTGAGGGGTCAGTAGAGTAAAACAGGAATCAAAGGAGTTTAGAAGTAAAGAAAAAAAATGGTTGAGCAGCACTGCACGAGACAGTGAAAATGTACCCGTCCTTTTTGGTTATATGAGGGTAACAGGGCGATCCTTATGAGGGACAGGAATGATCACCGAGATTCGTCCTACATGAGACAAACAACTGTTCAACGTAATTCTACGAGTCAGCAATGCTCATATCGAGTGCACATCACAACATTCCAAATGCCAGGCGCTCAATCTTGGTTTTCGTTGGACCGAAGACTGCAGCTCCTACAAAAAGACGAGCTGCAAGAAAAACGTACCTCCCAAACGGCGACCACGCTGATTTCTGACACTGGAAGTCGGCAACAATTTTATAGGAAGAGTATGATCAATTAAGTCGACCTCAGTATATATATATATATATATATATATACATACACTATTATTATTAATATATAAACCCCAAAAGAATTGACACCGACAGGATTTGAACTCAGAACATAAAGAGACGTAGCAACAGAGACAACTACAGTTCTTACGACAATACTAGTTCGCCGCTTTATGAAGTAGTAGTAGTAGTAGTAGTAGTAGTATGTGGTTTCGACACAAGGCCAACAAATTTTGAAGAGAGGATGATGCCGATTAAACCAACCCAAGTTCTCGACGGGTAGTTTATTAAATCGATGGTGGTAGGATAAAAGGCAAGTCGACCGCGGTGGGATATCAAAGCAGAATGTAAAAATCCCCAGCAAAGACCACGAGGTATTTTCCCGACACTGAAACGATTCTGCCAGTCCACCACCCACAATAACTTGTACTGAATAAATACAAGTTTATGGTGAGTTCATTCTAATACATTACTGATGGGCAAGGTAGTAAGCTGGCAGAATCGTTAGTACGCGGGGGGGGGGGAATGCTTAGCGGCATTTCGTCCGTCTTTACGGTCTGAGTTCAAATTCCGCCGAAGTCGACTTTGCTTTTCATCATTTCGGGGTCGATAAAATAAATACCAGCAAAGCACTGGGGTCGATGTAAACGACTTAACCCTTCTCCTTCCCCAGAAACTGCTGGCCTTGTGCCAAGATCTGAAACCAATATGTTATAAGTGGATGCTGTGTTAGAATACAGAATACTGCAATGGTTACCACGAGACAAGCTCTCCGGCTCTGGCCAAGTTTTTCACTCCTTTCTTCTTCTTCTTCTTCTTCTTCTAGATAGCTCTGACTCTACAATAGTCAGGGGATAAGGAAGATAAAACGTTGCGCTAGCGAAGACATAAGCGGAGTAAGTGAAAGAACGGCAACGCAACCAGCAGCACCATAAATCCTGAACTTGTCTCACTAGTAGCAGACATAGGTACTAACCAATAACAACATACGGTAATAATTTGAAAAGTATGAGAATCGCTACTAATGAACAGCGATATCAGATTGTTGGCCCAGAAACAACAAAGTTCCACCTGCCTAATAATAAAATGCAGATGTCAACGTCTGCTGTACGCGATAGATTAATCAAGGTTGTTTTCATGAAGAAGTAAAATATATCAATTCTGGCTGAAAAACCGCCAAAGATCTAGCATTAACAGCCGGACCTGCTTACTACGCATAATAAAGCTACAACCGAACAAGAAGAGGTAGAGAGAGAAAACAGCGCCAAGATAGCAGAAGAGAAACAAGAGAACAGAGTTACTCGACAATGTAAGGTGACAACATTGGAATGACAATTGCTGCAAGGTGCAGAATCATGAGTTGAGTATTGGTCTGAGATGGTTATATAATGGTCTTAACACACTTAAGGCGCATAGCACAGTGGTTAGGGTGTTGGGCTCACGATCATGAGGTAGTGAATTCGATTCCCGGACTGGGCTGCGTGTTGTGTTCTTGAGCAAGGCACTGTATTTCATGTTGCTCCAGTTCACTCCGTTGTAGAAATGAGTTGCGATGTCACTAGTGCCAAGCTGTATCGGCCTTTCTTGGTCTGCCCCTACGTCTCCTGCTCGTTGACTCGGCTTGAAGAATCCGCCTTGCGATCTGTAGTACCGGAGCTGTGACTTCTCAATGTGGAGAAGTAACAAGTTCCATCTGGAGAGATTCTCTGGTCTCTGAACTATACACTTTACTCCAGAGACCTTTCGGAAGAGCCCAGTTTCGACTACTTGTGCTCGCGAGCATATTCTTTTGGTTAAGCAGAAAAGAATATACATTTTTTTACCAACACCATAAGCAATTTCATAGTGGACTGGAAAAGAACAGGAAAATAAAGTATATTTTTCTATTTATGGGCTCATAAAATTCCTCGACATAAGAAATCCATTCTCAGGTATTTTCACGTAGATTAAAACTTCTGACACTCTGGATAATCGATTTCTTATTTTACACAAATAGGTTTACCCAAGACCTTTCTTGAGGAACAGTAGCGTCATTAATTATCGATTTATAACGGGACAATCAATGGTCTGCTGCTCATCTGGCGGCAATATATAAGGGAGTGTTTGTAACTAGGTGCAAAACAAATATCCCAAGAGAGTTTGTCCTTAGATCAGTAGTTTTTCGCTTCTCTCTATTGTGTATAACTTTCGTCTATATACTTCTGGAAAAGATACACACACACACACACACCGTCAAATATATATTCACACACACACACATACATACAACCGTCAGTAGTGAAGAAGTATGACTTGGTAACATGTACCATGCTTTTGCTGATTGTTTTGGGTTCCTATATAATAGCGAACAGATGTAAATACCCTCTCAGCCCCAAAACCCTTGACCAAGTGGAACATCCACAATGTGACACCCGGATAGAGAGAGAGTGAAACAGACATATGTACTAGCAAATGGCTAGTACTCATTTTCAGTTAAGTAGACTTGAGCAAGCTGAAATGCCTTACCCCAAAACACAACCACCACCCGATTCAGGAACTGAACACACAATCTTATTGTCATGAGCCGAACATCTTAACCACTAGGTTTTGCGCCTTCATTATAAGTGTATGTGTGAGTGTGTGTATGAGAGAGAGAGAGAGAGACGGACCCCTGCAAACTTTCCATAAACTAAATTCTTCGCACAAATTCAGCTCACGATTAAGGTACAAGACACATGCTAAAGGTTCCGTACATTTGGATCCAAATGGGAACCATACGATTACAAAGTCATTTGTGTTAACCATAAACCTATGACCGCAATATGGAAGTGTTTCTAGAAATAATAATGACAGAGGAATACCAGAGAAAGAGACAAAAATGCAAAATGGTATAAATTGTGGAAGAGAATCTTTCGACCACCCGACATTAATTGATGATTATAAATCTGTGCAGAAAAATATTAAAGTAGTACAAACTTAGAAAATCAAATGAAAATGGAATTTATTTCTTAAAGGTCTTTGTTAACACTTCGATCTCTTAACTTATCTATTATTGAAGAGAGTCAGACAAATCGATCCAAGGAAATTGTTTGAGAATTCTATCTAAAATATTTAATTGAATCTATCAAACGCAGGCATTTGTACATCTATAATACTATATTAGGTGGTCAGATTAGAAATGTAGCGATTGTTTGTTTGTTTGTTTGTTTGTTTTCGTTTACTGCTTAAACAAAATACGAACAGAAATAAGGGGATACAGAAAGCAAGCCTCCCACCCCAACCCCTTGTAATACTTCTGTTATGCAAAGGAATCCTTAAATGAACGAACGTCATTTTAATGTTTTTTCCTCGGTGCACGAGGTTTCTCCATGACCGATACCACGAATATTTAATCAACGATGATAATTCGGATTGTCAACACAGACACGATGACCCCTAATTTATCGAGTTTGGGCGGATGAAGTGTAATGTTGATCCCGGTGAGAATTTGAACTCGGAACGCAAAAGGATGTAAACCCTCATGTCCGGTATTCTACTGGTTCTGCCATCCGAAGCCTTAATAACCTTCAAACGTTACCATAACATTCTTTCTCTTGCAAGTAATGGATTCGCTAAAGAAGCTGCAAAGCGTTGTTCTCTCTTTCCTTTTACACACCAAACGCACATCGATCCGTGATTATTGAGGGACGCATATTCCCGTTGCCAGATGTGTTTCTTCATCAAATTTTGAAAATTTGAACCTGTACCTCCAATACAACTGATATATGTATGTATGTGTGTATGTGTGTGTACACGTAATTCATTGAGATTGGTGGTACTTAGCATATGACCAACAGTCCAGTTGTGAACAAACGAGGATTGCTGAAGGTGAAACGCAAGAATGCATTCGAAATGTGTTCCATTCTGCTCAGGAGAGAATAGAGAATGGTTTACATAAGACCCTAGCAACGCTCGGACACAGACATACATTAATGCCAATCATAAACGAGAAAACTGAGCTCGCTCGCCCTTCAGCACAATATTGAAAATTAATCAGCGAACAATGCACACCTCGGGACAGATAAGGTGTCTTATTATCGCTTTTCTTTGAGATGGCTTCACCGGGTACTCGTGTAATTAACATTTCGACATCTTCAAGATTTAAAGTGTACCGGCTGCAGCATAAATATTTACCCAGAGAATTTTTAGGTTTTGGTTAATGAAAGGTTACAGGTTGATTATTGACAATATTTTGCATATAGGCGCAGGAGTGGCTGTGTGGTAAGAAGCTTGCTTCTCAACCACATAGTTCCGGGTTTAATTCCACTGCGTGGCACCTTGGGTAGGTGTCCTCTACTATAGCCTCGGGCCGATCAAAGCCTTGTAAGTGGATTTAGTAGACGTAAACTGAAAGAAGACCGTTGTGTGTGTGTGTGTTTATGTATATTTGTGTGTCTGTGTTTGTCCCCCCACCATCGCTTGGCAACCGATGTTGGTGTGTTTAGCCCCCTGACTTAACGGTTCGGCAAAAAGGGTTGATAGAATAAGTACTAGGCTTACAAAGAATAAGTCTTGGGATCGATTTGTTCGACTAAAGGCGGTGCTCCAGTATGGCCGCAGTCAAATGACTAAAACAAGCAAAAGAATATATTTACAATTCAAAATAACTACCCTCCGGTTTCACTCTTTTTTCAACTGAAGTTTGAATAAGGGTTAAAATGTATATGCCGTACCCGGTAATTATATAACATAGTAAAAAAAACAAACTAAAATGGTTCTGAGTTCAGTTCCACTGCGTGTCACCTTCAGCAAGCATGTTCAATTATAATCCCGGTTCGACCAAAGTGTTGTGAGTGGACCTGGTGGACGGAAACTGAAAGAAGCCATCGTGCATATATTATTTTGTGTGTGTGTGTGTGTTTCAGTTATTAGACTGCTGTCATGCTGGGATACCATCTTGAAGAATTTTTTTTAAGTTACGGGGACGTAAACACACGAACACCGGTTGCTAAGCGGTGGTGGGTGACAAACACGAATACACACACGGTGGACTTCTTTCAGTTTCCATTTACCAAATCCACTCACAAGGCTTTGGCAAGCTCGAGGCTATAGTAGAAGACACTTGCCCTAGGTGCCATGCAGTGGGACTGAACCCGGAGCCATGTGGTTGGGAAGCAAGCGTCTTACCACACAGCCACAGCTATATATATAAGGTAAAGAATGACCATGGAATTACCTCTCCAAGGCAAAAGTCCGGGCAAGGTTGTTTATAGGAAACCAGCAGTCGCCCATGCATACCGACGTCGCAACTCATTTCTACAGATGAGTGAATTGGAGCAATGTGAAATAAGTGACTTGCTCAAGAATACAACACATAGCCCGGTCCGGGAATCGAACTCACCACCTCATGATTGTGAGCCCGACGCTCTAACCACTGAGCCATACGCGTGTGTGTGCATATGAATTTAAAATGCTATGTAAATGCAAAAACTTAAGACTACACAACCGCACATGTGTGTGCATCTGTGTAGTAATAGAGTTCAGCAACAATTACTTCGAGTATACAACCAAAATCGGGAAAAGAATTTACACACAAAACGCAAAAGGCACTCAATACCGAAGTTGAGTATAACCGTTTAATATGGTTAAGATTATTCTCTGATCCTACTCCGAGTTTCGCGATTCCTCCGTTAATCATACAACGTTGGAGTAATCAGCAAAAAAGTCACCAAACTTGGAATAGCAACACAAAGCAATCTCAGCACTACAATGTAGAACATTTGAAGTTTCGGATTAGGCACCTCATACGTCATGGGGAAGTGTCTGTGTGTGTGTGTGTGTGTGTGTGTGTCTCTCTCTCTTTCTCTCTCCTGCCCCAAAACATACCTGTGTCCCATTCGAAGGAAATTACAACTCTGAAGATATATTTCTTAAAAGCTTGCAAAACTTGCAGTTTTTAAAAAACAATATTTGCCCTCACCCTTATCTACTTCCGTAATTTTTCCGTTTCCCGTGAGGTATGAGGCACCCATTGTGAAACTTTGGCGAATATTTATAAATATTAAATCAAAACAAAGACATTTATCTGTTGTTAGTTCTTTAATGACAATCGCTTGTTTTGAGCGAATCCTGATTGTATTGTTAAATAACCGTGAAAACTGCCGGTTTGATCTTCATCCCAAGCTGCCAAAAAGAAGCTCGGGAGATTAAGTTTAGAGCGAGACTAAATACGCGTCGATAGATTGGTTAACATGCTGTTTATTGTTCTAAAATAGTGAAAGTAATTGATAAAAAGCGGAAGTAAATTGACTGCATAATTTCATGTAAACAATGTATGTGACATAATCAATGTAAACAATGTAAACAACAGTCATTGATGCCCAAAATGAGATTAACGAATAAGTTTCTCATCGTTTCTAAATTTATTTCGCCACACATGCTCATGGAGAGACATGATGTAAACGAAGCACCGATATTGTCACTTGGGTTTCTTTTTGGTGAACATCTATCGCCCTTCTGTAGTCTCTCTGTATGGGATGTCGTCGTCATCGCTAAGATTATCGAAATACAATGAATAATCGACAACTTGCTAGGACCCACACAGGAAAACCACCCATCGGATATCAAACATCTTCCCAGCGATATTCAATGCCTTATAAGGGGGGGGGGCAAAGTGTTTCGTGTGCGATCGGAGACCTCAACCAGGCAGCATTTTCCTGTAACCCTTTCCACTGTACGAAACACCCAACGCCCTTCATGCCACTTCGGTGTTATTTCTATTGAATATATTTGGATTCGTCTGCTTCGACGGCAACAGCCCGTCCTGCACCATCCAATCCACCGAGCTTCCAAGTGCTGCTCATGGACATCCGTGGGGAAAATGCACAAATGCACAGGCATTGTGTTATTTACTGCTTGCTTATTAATCGTTTCGTTCTGCTGTAGGTAGTCTCTTACATATACATTAGTTGAATCATTTTTTGGTAGAATCAAATGATTCTTTTGGCTCAAATAGCTCAAGTGAATCGACAGGAACAACGCCTCCCGTCGACTCTCAACAGCTCAATAACCGTGCGTCAACTGGCAAGTCGCCGAATTGCCTTCTCAGCAGCGATTGTTGCTGGGTATAATACACTGGGATGATGTACCTCAGCTGCTATTTCTGACATATTTAGCATATCACTGGAGGGTATTATACAAGTTGGTGCTTGTGGATGGGACATAATGAAGGGGTTCTTTATGTTCTTTCTCCCGCAATATATCTTCACTTAGAACGGTTTTTTTAGGGACACTGAACTACACGGTAACCGATATATATTTATGGATCTGTAAACCCGTACACACTGTAAATTATTTCCCAGTTGTCGACCTCGTATATGCATGTAAATGACTCGTGTCAAGGCAATAATTGTTTACATTTCAGTTAATTAGATCCTCTCCATCGCCTACATTAAATATGATGGTTATTATAATCGGTTACCTGGGAGAGAGGTGAGCAGAACAGGATAATAATAGTTAAAACGGGTGGGTTAGCGCTTCGGTCCACACGGCCCAAACTGCTATCGTGATGTTTATAACAAGAGCAGCGTCAGAAGCAAATTAAATCCGATGTTTAGGTTTCCTTCCATATCAAAATCTAAGACCACACTGGCAGACCGTTTCCAAATGAACAGCTTTGTGTTTTGGATAATCGAGTGAAGTTATACTCGACAAGAGAAGAAAAAAGATTACACAAGTATTTACCAACAACAGATTTAAAATAAAGTTTATGAGAAGAAAATAGAATAGAAAAATCAACGAAATATGAATAGAAAGGAGCGTCATTCGTTAGAAAGATATTTTTTTATTGTGCGATTGTTGGTGCTTTTGTGGTCCATCACACAACTTTTAGTATCTGTGTGTAAATGTAGAAAAAGGTGTGTGTGAGAGAGAGAGAGAGAGTGTGTGTGTATGTGTGTGAGAGAGAGAGTGAGTGTGTGTGAGACAGAGTGTGTGTGTGTGAGAGAGAGAGATAGAGAGTGTGTGTGTGAGAGAGAGAGTGAGTGTGTGTGAGAGAGAGAGAGAGTGCGTGTGTGTGAGAGAGAGAGTGTGTGTGAGTGAGAAAGAGAGAGTGTGTGTGAGTGAGTGTGAGAGAGAGAGAGAGAGAGAGAGTGTGTGTGTGTGTGATGAATTTGCTGAGGTCATCAAGATCATTTCTGAAATCCGGTCAGGATCGAAGGGAGATAACTCGCCTACTCCTAAACCGTTCCTCAACATGTGTTGCCGACGACTCACACAACCTTTCAGCGCAACCCTCCTCGCTAAGCACTAATTAAATAAGTCGACACACACGCACGAGATGAAAAAATTTAGTGCACACACAGACAAAAATCTGGCTGAAGCTAGAGAACATTCTTCTATTAATATATCTTGCACAGCTAAAAGTTCGTTTTTCATTTCCACCCGATTCAATTCTCTTCCTGTTCACATTTCTACCCGGAAGCAGAGAAACACCCCCAACACAAGTACCTGGGTTTATTAATTCGCTTTACTAAATTATCACTTTAATAACACGAAAATTCAAATTCAAAGAAGAAATCATTAAAAACTCAATATTCGAATTATGAAATATAAAGTTCTTTGTTTTTTTTTTAAAAGAATTATCGGCGAAATTCTGTTTCTACGCTTTGCATAAAATGCATCATAACTTTTTTTATTTCTTTGTATTTTTAGAAACTTTTTGCGAATTTGTAGTCTACACACTGGAATTTACATGACTATAAAAACAAAAGGGGTTTTTTTAGTTTTTGTAAATTTGGGGGGGGGGATTTTTCGAATTTTTTTTTTTTTATATAATCACAGTTGAAAATACAGAGTCCGAATTTTTGGCTTTAAATTCCAGCAATTGACCATTGAATATGTTTATAGGGCGAAAGATATCGAAAAACATCAATACCTCAGACGAACAAACGATGACGGTATGAGGTGGTCATGCGATACGCTAAAAATAACAGCTACATATGCCTTATATCACGCAGCAATTTTTTTTCTTCTTTTTACTTTATTTTTGTTTTTTGTATAATCGTATGAATTCCCGTGTGTAGAATACAAATTCGCAAAAATCTTCTAAAAATTCCTAAAAATAAAGAAGTTATGAGGGGTTATATGGACACGTAGACAACACGTTCACTTAACGCTGTTTAGCAGGAAGCCAAACTTCCTCGACGGGACGACCATCAAGAAGATTCGCACCGCACTCATCCACTCGTCTTGCCATTTTACAAACACCCCATACCCCGAACAACATCCTTAGCATAGGTTCATCATAAAGTAGTAGGAGCAAGGCCTGATTCTTAGACCGCGCAGGCTGAAAGGCAAACCCAAGTGTCTGCGTCGTTTCGTAACGTAGTGGGTGCGCGGCGTGAGGGATTTACACACATTCAGAGCGCACACACGCACGGTCGAAATGAATTCTTAATGTTTCTCCCCTGTACTTCCCACGATAGCAGGTTAATAAACATATTCCATGCAAGTAAATAATGCTATATTTTCAGAATAACATCGCACTCCAATGGAAACAAACAAAGAAAAACAGAGACGAAATGCAAGTTGAATGCATAAAGCGCAACGAAATTATTTGTGGACTTAATTGACTCGCTTTTACACACACACACATCTGCATGTATAAAATGTGCATGTGTGCGTGTGTGTCTCGATTCAGACATTAGGCTTGCAGCCATGCTGGGGCACCGCCTTGAACGGTTGTGGTGAACGAATCGAACCAAGTGCATTTTTTAAAAAATCCTGGTGCTTATTCTTTCGGTCTTTAATAAGCCGAACCACCAAGTTATGGAGACATAGACAAACCAGCACCGGCTGCCAAGCGATGTGGAACACACACACACACATTATATACATATTATATATAATATAATATATAATAAGATGAGATAACGTTTGGTTCTTTAGAAAATAAATAAAACCCTAATTTTAAATCATGTATATATATATATATATATATACACACACACAACTGGCTTCTTTCAGTTTCCGTCCAGCAACTCCACTCACTAGGTCAGCTCGGAACTATTGTAGAAGACATTCGCCAAAGGTGCCGGGCAATGGGGCTAGACACACCGGTGCGTGTGGCTGGGGGGGAAACGTCTCAGCACACAGCCTATGTTTAATGGTAGAACTCGCAGTAGGTAAATCTGTAAATAATCCCTTCCAGAACTGGGTTCAAAAACCTTGGATGGAAAAAATTCGAAGGCAGCCTGTGGGCATGTCTGTCGTGTTTGCAGGAGATTTAGGTTCGTGTCAAACCGTTGACATTCTCCCACCCTCATCCAAGGGATTCTTAACCAACAGTTCTATCTGCTGTTATTTATAACTTTAATCTACTGTTTCACCGTTAAACGTTATTTACTTCATATCACTCAGCTTCCTAAATTACTATTTTGCGGGTATACATACATACATACATACATACATATATATATATAATATATATATATATATATATATAAATATATATATATATTATATATATATATAATATATATTTATATATATATATATATTTATATATATATATATATTTTATATATATATATAATATATATATATATATATAATGGCGCGTCTAATTATATACATATATAGCTACATGAGCTCGCGTTTATAACTACCTACCTACATACACACACACATATACACACGTTTATATAAAGGGATGTAAATAATGGTATGTATATATGCGTGCGTGTAAATTGGTAAATATATATAGGCATATACATCTATATAATGATAGATAGATAGATATAAATATATATATATATATATATATATATATATATATATATACATATACACATACATACGTATATACATAAACGTGATATGTACACGCATACCAGCGCGCGCTTATATGTAAACATCTACACACAAACAGATAGATAAACGTATGCACACACACACACACACACGCATATATATATATATATATATATATATATATATATATATATATATATATATATATATATATATATATATAGACTAACGTAAAGGCATAAACCTTAATACGTGTGTGTGTAAATGTATTTATATATAATGCTTAATTGAAGAGACAAATGCCTGTCTTTGTTCTGCCTGCTTTCATCGCTAAAGAAGGGCTGTGGGCCGATCTTCACAATGAATTCTGTCGGTAGCTGAAGCTATCCCACACGCGACAACAGCTGTTCAACATAACTCGACAAGTAATCAGTAATCCCAAGACAAAAGAACGAATGCATGCAAAATGGTTACATCGCTGTGCACCCATGAAAGTGTCCGATGACGCTTCAATGCTTTTAGAGTTTGCCTCAAATATTGCCCCATTGATAGCACTGCCATGCCTAGGATTTTTGGAAATTGCACAGACTAGCCAGTTTATTTTCATCCATGTCCAGAGGTTTCCCAAGAACGTCATCGCCCTTCCTCCGCTACTAGAACGCTGTAGATTGTTAACATGAAATTTCCATCGACCATATTGGGTGGTAAGATGGTGGAGATCCTGGCAAACATTCTAGGAGCCAGGCAACCCATCTTGTCTTTTCTCGATCTATGACTGCAGTTCTGTCAAAGAGGCAAAGTATGGAAAGATGCGCCTCACAAATGGAGGCAACATTCGTTCATCACGCAAGAATTTCTGCAGTATCGTGAATGTTTGAACACCAACAGCCATGGCATGATGAGCAAATTGTGCAGAAAGTGTTGGCAACCGGTGGGCTGCCTGAGCCGTACCAATCGAACACAAAACTGAAGCGCAGTTGCTTCAATCCAGTTCAATTCAAAAACTGGGACAAAACATGGCAGTCAGATGGTAAATGATGACAAAGTCAATACAGGCATTCGTCATCTTCTTCTTCTCGGTTGAGACTGGTCACTCTACTTGTAACTTCGTCCCAGTTTCTGCCCGACTGGAAATCTCGACCAAACTAGACCCAAATCGTTTAACTTGTTAGTGACTTCAGTGCTAGCATTGACTTTCTTCTGTTACAACCTCGTATTCCTTTAGAATGGTGCCAACCACATCCACTTCCATGGTATCTGACATCAATATGAAAGACATCCAGTTTCCAAAGTCAGTTTGAAGCTCTCGCTTCCACAGTAGTAACTCGAGAGTCAGCACATACAAAAGACGTGACAATACACCAAATGAGCTGAGTGTACAGTGTTAAACAGTTCTGGACCCACTGAGCAAATGTCGCTGTGTAATGATTCGGAAAACGACATTGAAACCTGCAGTCACCAAGTAGCGACAGTCAACTCTAGCGAAAGTTTTTAATGGTTCAAATTTATCAGAGCCCCACTAAAGTCAGGTTCCTTACCTCCTCTCTCTCTCTCTGTGATGCCAGGTAAGAAACCTGGAGGAAAACGCATGAGGTTGCAGTGAATAGATCTGCTTGGGATCACATGGTTTAGCACGTATATCTTAGCTCTAACAACGCAGTCTTCGCATTTCACATTAAAGTATTGGCAAAGGGCTATTCTCCTTGTTACCAGATAAATTGCGACGCCCTTTCTGGTTGTCTCTTCTAACTTGCTCAGCGAGCATGTTCAGTCACTAGTTTTTTTACTAAATGTTGTTGATGCTGTCCTAATCACTCTCTTCATTATGCCTTACCCTCGTCAATTGCTGCTTAACTAGTTTCCTAATCCAGTCTCTGGAAAGACATTTAGCTTCCGGTAACCATGCCTGTCTAAGGGTCCTATCAAAGTCAGCTATGCAAATTATAAATTTATTGTGTAACCGACCAGTTTAAATTGTGGACACCCTAAACTAATTGTATCTGCTAACCTAACAAAAATTCTAGGTATAGTATGGATGATATACAATGGTTGCATCAGTTGGTACCCGTCGGACAGCTGAAGGTTTACACTCCTTTCTTTATGCTAGTCTCACGCAATGTTACCATGCATCTAAACCAGAATCTCAATCCCTTCACTGGTATGAAAGAGGAAAGCTTCTAGACACCGGAATAAATCTGGTCAGGTTATAGATGGCCGCCACATGTTTGAATTAAGTGATTTTCATGCTGCTCCCATTCAACTTAACGTTCAGATCCACAAAGAATATCTGTGCTTTTGTTTCAGTCCTTCTCGAACACTACAACCCCCCTCCCCGCCTACACACCACTCACACCTGATCTTGACAGACCGTAAGATGAATATTCATCAAAAATGAGCGCGAGTGTATGCTTTTTGGAAATCAGCGTTTCACCATTGGTCACCACCACCACTATATCTAGTAACCTGTCGTCTCCTCCTTCATCTCTTATTGCTAAGTTGACCATGACTAGAGGAACGGCTCCTTTAACTTACTAGTCAGTTCCAAGGAGCAAGGACGAGGCAATCGCCTTGATATTTTCCGACATTTCTACTTTGTTCAATAGACAAACTATTGTCCCCTTTGATTGGATGGTGCCTGCCACAGTTTCTTTTTTTTTTGCTAGTACATAAAGGGCTTTTCCAAATTTTTGTAATTCACAATTGTATCAACTTTCTTCTTTCCCGCTCTTGAAGAAAATCTTAGGGCAAGGAGAGAGAGATTTTGATCTATAGTCTTGTCAAACTTGCATCACCAAAAGAAACCGACTCGAGACTAGAATCTACCAACTCGATGCGATATTTGCAGCAAACGTGTACAAAATGTTGTGTCGCAATTTTTTAAATATAAACTCGTGTCAGAAATACCAGCTACATCATTTTCGTTTTTTTTTAATGTCTCTGTTTTTATTTAACATCTTTTCATGTACGTTGCCTCTGCAGATGTTTTGTTTTGTTTTTTTTTTTTTCGATGAGGGCGTAGGTCTGGTCGGCATTTTGTGTTGAATGTCGGTTAGCAAAAAGACATTTTTTCAAAATGTCTTTCTTTCTCATAAGCATGGCATTAAAAAAAAGTGAAAACCTTTCTCATCTTCAATAACAATTCCACACATTAAACCACATAACCATCTAATTTTTAAGAAACACGACAGAAATTTAATCCGTAAACCAAAGCACAAATAAAGTCGTTTTAGCAAGAACAATAACAACGACGACGATGATGATTGGTGTCATGGTTGCCATGACGATGACTGCTTCTGATTTAGGGGCAGGGCCACAGTTTTTTAGGAGGAGGGTGTCAATCAATACTTGGCTGATACTTTATTTTCTTGGAGGGATGAAAAGCGAGAATAATTGTTTCAAATTGTGGGGCAAGGTCAGTAGTTTTAGCGGGAGAATGGCTCGTTCAGTGGTTCCCAACCATTTTTTTTACCCGTGGACCCCTTTGATTCCTATTTTACTCCGATGGACCCTCCTAGCCATTTAAGAAATGTTTTAGAATTAAATATCAGAAGAAAAGTATTTTTAAAAAATGTCTTGATGTAGCATATAGATATAATTTTTGACGTTGAATCCGAATCTGTTATTCATTTATTCCAGAAAAAATTGGCAAAAATGTTACAGGTGTTCAAAGTTTGATAATTTACAGAATTTTCAACCAATCAGAAAACAGCGCGTTCGCTGCCTCTTCCATCATCAGGGACGTCAAAACATTGCTACCTCCCTTGTACACACATATACTCACACAGTGTTGAAACACTCCCACTATCACTTTCCTTCTTTATTCAGCTATCACTCCTTCCTTTCTCATTCATCTATCACCCCCTCCTTTCTCATTCATATGTTGTGACGGAGAAAAACACTAAAGTATCATTACAGTAAGATTATCTTTCTTGTATCTCCTCCTTGTGTGCATGCGTAGCATCTTTGGTTACTATGAAAACAGATTTTCGCCACGGTGATGTGTAAAATACGCGCTTCTGATAGGCTAAAATACCCAAATTTTGCAAATTTTAAAGGCTAATAACTTTTTAATTATGGATTTATAAGGAAAATGAATTTCATTTTCATAACTAGTATACAAAACTTAATCCCTATATCAAGTTTGAAAACAATTGGAACAAAATTGTAAGCAGTGACGAACACCACAAAGATCCATTTTGTGCATTGTAGAATTATAACCAACTTATTGCACATAAATTACAATAGCAAAATCTTATAGGGACCCCAGTGGAGAACCACTGGGCAAGTTGATTATATCGACCCTAGTGCTGGTCCCAGCAGAATTTGAACTCAGAGATGTTAAGAGCCGGAAGAAACGGCGCTAAGCATTTTGTCCAACGCGCTAACGGTTCTTCCGGCTCGGAGTCTTAAATAGGTTCTGTGTTCAGAGTTTGGTGCAAAGGAAATAGGAATTGATGATAAACATGTCTTTCTCCAAAGTGTGAATGACGTAAGTGAAACAAACTCATCCAAACATTCAAATCAGATATTTGGATTTCGTTCAAGAACACAGAATAGAGTGACCATTAATAATAATAATAATAATAATAATAATAATAATAATAATAATAATAATAATAATGATTTGCTTGCATTTACTATTTACAGATAACCACAATTGTAGGTCCGCTCTTTCTCTCGGTGTTGCAAAAGAATTGCACGGGCCAAATAAAATACAAAAATAATCTTTGTCACTGACACGATTATCTTATCAATGCTTATCTTCGGTATTAACGCTATAATTATAATTATAACTCTCACTAAAACATCACGTTTCACTTTTAATACCTAATTATAATAATCATCCCTATCCTTCCAATATACTATTACATTCCATGTCAGCAGAGAGAAGAAAAAGAAAAGAAAACCAGCCTTGTAACGGGAGTGGATTATATATTTTCATTTACGACAGCTTGTCCACTCTTACCATATATATATATATATATATATATATATATATATATATATATATATACACATGCATACATACACACACACATATAGAAAATTAGTTAAAGAAGAGGCTTGCCAATAACCTTTCTATGCCCTCTCAGACTGGTGACAACGACGCGGTTGATATTAAAAGTTTGAACTTCGTTAAGTTGACACCTGTAGCTAGAGTAGAAATGGAGATGATACCAGAAGGCTTTAAGGGTTGAGAAACTGAAGGTATGTCGAAGAAGGGATAGGGGGGTGAATCCCGTGGCCTTTAAGCTGACCTGGTACGCAACACGCAGCTTACTAGGTGGGAGGACTGGAAAAAACATTTTAGTGGTGTTAGAAGAGAAAGGGAACACAGTGGCTGTATGAGCTTGCAGTTGTAACATGTTGCGTCGGCTTTTACCAATAATCCAAAAGGCCTTTTGGGGTGTGGTCTTGGCTATGTGAGACGTGGGGACGGATCGCATCAGCGGCATATCAGTCCTCCAACATAGGTGCAGTTTAACTTTACTCAAGGGTCAGCAAGCAGACAGTGGTATTTTCTAGATCTGGAGAAGTACCCTAACGCTGCTATAATGTTATGTGTGTAACGTAATATATTTGAAACCACCATGAGGATCATCAGAGATTGATGCCAGGAGTTTTTAGTGATTCTGAGAGCCTCACTGTATATTAATAATGTACAGGGAGGGTAGAGTAAAAGATTGCTTGTTTAACATGTGTTGTGAATATGTGAGGACGAACTTACTTGCCTGAATATTTGCAAAATGTCTACTCTTAGATACTTACTTCATGCCAGACACGTACTGTTTCTAAGCTGACTATTTTGATGGGCATGTTAAGTGTGTAAGGAAGGTTAAGGGAGATAAGAGGGTTGTTGTATGATTTGTATAGAGGTAAGCAGTTAGGATAGAAATAGGTCAATAAGTACAGAGAGAACAGTCATGAAGACAGAATCAAACGCTAAGGTCCACTGGGGTTGATAGAAAGTGGGTCAAAGAGACAGCAATGTCAGTACACCCTACAATAGAGCAATCTGACAGAAGCGTAAGTAGATGTCTTAATCAATAGGTTAACACATTAATTGCCACAGGTACCACCGGTGGTTCATCATAAACTTCATGCGAGCGCCATATGCTCCGTCGATGGCACATCTTCATAATTTAGGAAAATATTTTATTATGCATCTTTAACATGGCTTCGACGATATTTAAATAACACGAGAGCTAAATATTATATGAAATATTGGGAAAATGCAAAAAAATTACATTTCCTTGTAGTTAAACAGTATGACCGCACAAAATACGCGGCGTCACCAGTAAGTTCTAGTAACAGGCTGTGGCGGGTAACATGCTAAGGTATCCCTGAGGTAGGTATATCACATGGTTCAAAACTTTGCTGGGGCAAAGAGAAAAATTTCTTTTGCTAAATCTCTCAAATATGATAGCAGTAGTGTGAGATGTCGGATAGTAAGCCTGCAGCAGATATATATATATGTCTATAAAAACGTAATAAAGCAGGTAAGTTCTTGTGACTGTTTACATCAGTTTTGAAATGCTGAGAGAGTAATGTAAGGCAATCAGGTAATAGTTAGAATGGTCAAAAAGGCTATTAGTTTGTTTGTTTGTTTGTTTGTTTATGATTGGCCTGGGGAAGTGACCAAGGCCCTCGAAAACCAGTGAGGCTGAGATGCTTAATGTTCCTCTTCAACATTTAAGAGTTGATGGCTTAAGACATATAAAGAAAGGGGAATGCAGAGCATCATCATTCTGGTGGAGAAGGAGTGACTACAGTAGTTAATACAGAGCCTAGAGAGGATGGACAATTGCAGGAGAGACGTGGCATGAGACCAGCGCCAGATTAAGACCCATACAAGCCCTAAGTGCTTAAAAGATTTTGGTGACCCCATATATAGTTAATTCAAAACATAAACAATAATAAAACATAAAATAGATTTTCATTTTTCAAAATGACACAAAACTAATTGTAGTCTTTGATCAGATTTTCACTATGACACCATGAACACTTTGAGGTTATATTCCTGATCATATAAATCACTTTGGATATTATTTTAGCTTGTTTAAAGTGATTTCTTTTGTGCCATAAACCATTTACTGTTTCTGTGGTGCCACGTCCCTTGATGCCCTAAGCACGTGCTTATTTTGCTGAATGGTTAATCCAGTGCTGCATGAGACTAACCAGCTCTGAGGAGCAAAGATCTCTATGGCAAGGACAGAAGTCTATTAACAGGTGACTGCTTATCAATCAGTCAAGTAGTCTTTCTGGAGAGAGAGAGAGAGAGAGAGAGTGTGTGTGTGTGTGTAGAAATAGCACTATCCTAGTACTAATCATTGGGTCCCACATGAGTTTTGTAGAGAATTACGAGTTGAGGGATGAAATATTTCCAGGTTCTGAAGAGAAAACTCATTTTGGCTGTGTTGAGGATGTGTTTGTACCAGCAACTAAGAGCTACCGTTGTCTGCTTCTTTAGGCTGAGACAAATTTCTGTAGAGAAAGACTAAAGAATTTGGTGAAGAAAATAACTTACTCTAAACCAACTGTGTTTGCTTCTGCTTGTAACCCACTCTTGTCAGACCAAACTACCACTAGTTTCTGTGAATCCTAATGATTATATTGAAATAACATTAGTAGTTAGAATATTTGGCTCACAATCTTAAGATTGAGAGTTCAATTCCTGGCAGCACATGGTGTCCTTGAACAAGACACTTTACTTCACATTGTTCATTGTCACATTCTGTCTGCATCCTGCTGAATCACCCTGAGAGCTACATTAAGGGTATACATGTCCGTGGAGTGCTCAGCCACTTGCAGATTAATCTCATGAGCAGGTTGTTGTTCTGTCGATCAGATCAACCGGAACCTTCGTTGTCATAACCAACAGAGTGCTGGTTAATAACCTTAGTTACTAATACAGTCATGGCTCAGAACATCATAAGTCTTTTGGCATAGTTGTAAGATATGTGACAGAGCTGTCATAGACAAAATGTCAGCCATGCCAATCAAAATTTACCAATATGTTGTAAACATGAGTAATAACAGTCAAATGATTATTAAATATTATAAGCTGTATAATGATTCATCTTTGAAGTAAACTACCAACACAATTAAAAGTTAATGTTACATTATTTACATTATTTACAATTGACAGATATTTGTCCTCAACTTGTTTGTTGTTAACACACCGTTTCGGCTGATATATCCTCCAGCCTTCATCATGTGTCTTGGGGGAAATTTTGAACCTGGGTTCTCATTCCTAAGGTTTTTTACGATGTTGTTGTTGTTATTATTATTATTATTATTATTATTATTATTATTCAGGTCACTGCCTGGAGTCGAACATGGAATCTTGGGGTTAGTAGCCCGCGCTCTTAACCACTACACCATATGCCCGTCAATTGAAAATAATGTAAATAATGCACATAATTCCTCATCTCTTGAATATAGAACTGTAAGTTAATGTTAGATACAGAGATGGCCCCACCAACAACAGACCACGAAAATATGAACACAGGTGAATCTAGTCATCAATCATATTGAACAGAAGAGTATAACATTGTGAAATAATAAAGTCATTGTGAAAAATATTAACATAATAATGATTTATTTTGGCACAGAACAAAGCTGGTTGTGGCAAAGGTAGAGGCTATGGTCAATTGAGTATATTACCTTCAGCCCAATTTATCAATGTTACTTATTGGTTGTCTATGGAGGAATGGAAAGCAAAAGTGATATTGGCATGGATTAACCTCAGTACAGCAAGTTATTTTAGATCTTTACCAGTTCGGTTAAGGTTAACAATGTTAAGTTAATAATACTGATTTTAGCTCGGATATGAAGCCTAGCAGGTTTAAAGGAAGGGAAAATGGGAAGCTAACATGTCCAGGCCTTTCCTAAAAGCACAAATATATTTGACCAAAAAGAAATAGATCTAAGTAGGAATCAAAAGCAGACTACTAGAGAATTTCATTCTCAGCCGTTATTATTGGTGGTGGTGGTGGCGGCAGCAGCAGCAGCAGTAGTAGTAGTAGGAGGAGGAGGAAGAGGTATCAATTTTTGGTCATAGGCCAGTAGTTTTGTTTTTTGAGCAGACATTTTGAAAATATTCTGACAAGCTCATCATTATCACCATTTAGCATCAATATTCCATGCTGGCATGGGTTGGACAGTTTGGCTGGAACTGGTAAGCTGGAGAGCTGCACCAGGCTCCAGTCTTATTTGGCTTGGTTCCTACAGCTGGATGCTCTTCCTAATGCCAATCACTCCAAGGGTGTAGTGGGTGCCTTTTATGTGTTGCCAGCACAAGTGACAAATTGACCTCAGCAGAATTTGAACTCAAAATGTAGCAACAGGTGAAACCGCTACGTATTTTGCCCAGCAAATAACAACAACAATAATAATAATAATCATCATCTGGAGAATAGTAATAGCAAACATCTTGAGAAAAGGAGGAAAAAAACGTCCCTAGAAAAACAAAATGGTTACAGCAGATCTCATGTAATTGTAAAGATCAATTACTGGTTAACAGTGTCATAATTAAAATCTGCAGAAAGAGAAATAAGGGCCTAAACATGAAGTCAGATTAACTTTCCGAAAGTCACACAAGGATACTTGAAACAGTAGCAATAATAAATAGATGCATTAAACATGCTGTGAGAAACGGTAAACAATCTGCCAATACAAATCACAGAGGGAAATACAAAGATTAATTCACTCTCCATTAGAAGAATATTCCAGGAGCACCTCATCGCCATACTTTTTAGCTGCTAAGACTTTTAACTAACATGTTAAACAAGACTGGACCCAGATATAAATAATATGGTTGAACAATTTACCACCTTTTGTATATGGATAACTTCGAACTGTATGCATTAACAAACAATTAGTAACACTGCTGCACATAGTACATGGATATCAAAAATTCAGATTAAGACCTGCATAATAGCAACTTTGAAGAGAGAAGAAAATTAAGAATATCTAATAAGGATTTATTTTGTTCAATATCTAAGAAACAGAGATAAGAGTAACACAACAAAACACAAACACACACAAACACACACTTAGAAACAGGTGAAGTGGACAGTGTACAACACACAAATGAGGAGAAAAAAGATTAGGAAGAAATCTAATGGATTAAAAACATAGCTAAATACAAGAATGTAAGGTAATAGGTATCGATACTCTAGCTGACCCAGCCATAATATTCTCAGTTGGATGTTAGATAAATTTGCAAGAAAAGCAAGAAAAATATTGACTGCACTTAGAACACACCATACAGAATCTCAAAATAGAAAGAATCTATTTACCATGAATACAGAAAATTACAAAATAACAACAGCTAAACTATATAAATATTTAATAAAGAATAATGGGAAGCTGATATAAATAGCTACCAAATAGACACAAAATAAAAACTGTTTTCTGACTTTAAGGAAGCCAACAAGTACATAACAGGGGCTGAATTGACTACCCTAAATAAAGAAAAGGAGAAATAACAGAAGTTGTGGAAAAGTAAAAACTAAGCCAAAAATATGGGTACAGAATGTTATGCTGGGGTGATGTCAAGAATAGCCCTTACATAGCAATATCTGCCCCAAAAAAACGTTTTTCAAGAAACTGAACAAGGTGGAAGGAGACGAATTTACAGTTTCAAGTCTGTGTTCGTCATTACTGCACACTGCATGCATCCGAAGGATTCAGAATAGTTTCAAAATGTCAACTCTCAGAAGCAGTACATGTTTGGCATGAAGTATCTATGCTATTTTAATGGACATGATAAGTGTGTGCAGAAGATTAAGGGAGAAGAGAGGGTTGTATAATTTGGATAGAGGTGAGTGGTTAGACTAAAAATAGGTCAAGTAAGTACAGAAGGAAGAGCCATGAAAACACGAGAGATTCTTTATAGCAGCACAAGAAGGAAGCCTTCCTACAAGAAACCACCAAAAGCTAAATACATTCGGCAATGGCAGCATAGAGAATATATTAGGTAACTGCATCATATGTGCAAATTGGGAAGATAAAATTAACCACATTGTCACTGAGTACCTAGACTTATCCACAAAAAAATAAATCTTCAGGCATGACAAAATTAGGGCTCTTGTATGATGGAAATTTTACCAGCATTTCGAAATACCAAAAGAAAAGTGATAATATAAGGCATACTTCAGAATGATAAGGTAACATTTGATAAGGTAAAATATTATGGAATATTCTAATCCACAGAGGAAGGAAAATCAATATTAAGGGGACCTGATTAAATGGACCATTAAGATGATATGGATGATTGATCAGAGAATATCAATGGTTTAAGGTGAAATTAATGATCTCAGCTGACTGCTTGAAGTCGGATGTTGGAAGTCATGTTCTTAACATCTGCTGCTTAGACGCTCTTCTATCAATGGTATAACATTGGTGAGTAAAATTAAAAGTTGGAATAAAAATCCAAGATCTCAGAAAGATCTTGCAACCAGCTTCTTCGAAAGCGCTTGTGTTTGAGAATCTTCTTTAAAAAGTGATGATCAATTATGTAAGCTATTATATTAAACAAAAACACTGATGGAAATTTAAAACATTGTTTACCAAAATTTAGGACATATTTGGTGTTTTATCTTAATATATATTGATGTAACTTATATCACATAATACAGGAAGTGAAAATATAAAAATGAAAATAATAATACTTGAAATTACACACCTTTATATAAATAAAAGGAAGGGACAAGCATCTGGAAAGCTTATTGATCTGGCTGGATCATCTTGGATCACATCATCAGTACAACCTGTTTCTCATGCTGCTAGCACTGTCATGTCTTTGACTATGGTAATCCTTCCCATCTGAACTTTCTTTGTGAAGATTATACATACATATAAGATTGTGTGTGTGTACATATTTATTCAGGTACAAGTTGCGTTATTTTATACTTGATTTTAACTGAAAAACCTGAGGTGTGGCTTATACGTGGGGCAAAGCTGATATCAAATTTGAATATGAAGGGAAAAGAATTTTGTACTTATACACAAGTATGTATATATATATATATATATATATATATATATATATATATATATATATATATATATATATATATATATATACACACATCTTGGTATGTGGGTTTTTCTTCTGAACTGTTAACCATACTTATACACATGCCATTAGATGAAGTACATGGAAGGATGATTGGTCCATGGAATCCCTCCAAATACACATCACTGGGAATTTATAAACCAATATTATATTAATGTATATTAGTGTGTTATTTAATGTTGCTGTTAATATAAACCAGCAATTCTTTCATACAATCTTTAATTTAAGTAATGAGGAAAAATCTTAATACAAAGCAAAAAAAAAAAAAAACTGCAAAAGTTGGAGCCTGTTGTCTCCCATAATCTTCATTCTTCTTTCTCTCTCTCTCTCTCGCTCTCTCTCTGTCTGTCTATCTATCTATCTAGCTATCTCTTTTGATGTGTCTCTTGTTCCAAACACTCTCTATTCCACTACGTTACAGAGAAGCAGAAGTGAGAAAGGCAGAAAAGTTAGAGATACTAGTGGACAAAGAAAGACAGAGAGTATGATGCCATACAAATGTACTGCTACTGTCATCACCATAGCTCTCTTCCTTCTTTCTCTACTTCTTTCTTGATGTTTGAGTCTCATTCTCTATTTCTATACTATTATACTAGAGAGAGAGAGAGAGAGAGAGAGAGAAAATGGCAACTACTCCGTTTCCACAGTGTTTCTACATCTATATTTTTGACAAATAGTGGTGGATTGGGGATATTTTGGCACCAGTGATTTGATGCTACTGATGTTAGTTCAGAACTCATTTGACACTGGGATGTTTTGACACTGAGAAAATCTCATTTTATTCAACACAAGAAACTGAGTTTTACTCAGTGAGCATGACCCACAAAAGCTGAATGAAAAACTGAATAAAGTAAGGCTTATCACTATATTAACATAAATAACCTTTACTTTTATCAACAATAATAACCTTTCAATGTGTATTTATAATCAATTGGAATATGTGATGAGAAGGGAGATAACTGATAACGCCATATTATTTCATTTTCATTTCAATACATTTTAATCTCTCTCCGCACGTGTGTGTGTGTGTGTGCATGCATGTATGCCCACATCTGCCTTTTGTGCCAAATTGTACACTACCAAATCTTTCAATGACAAAAGTACTGTACCAAATTGACTGCAGTCACTTTTCCACTCCAAGTGAAGGATGCAGTCATCATCATCATCATCATCACCATCATTTAACATCTGCCTTCCAAGTTGGCATGGGTGGCAGTAAGAGGACGGTTTGTGAGCTACTTCTCAAAATCAGTATAACAAAACCTTCTCGGTAAGAGAGCGAATAAGGTAATGGCTCAGTGGGTGTTTATTTGGACAGACAGACACACAGACAAATTCAAATGACTGATGGATAGACTGGAAAAAAGGCTGACAGAGACTTGTGCCAGTCATTGGATTGCGGCCATGCTGGGGCAATGCCTTGAAGAATTTTTAGTTGAGTGAATCAACCCCAGGACTTTTTCTGTTTTAAAGCCTGGTATCAAACTCTTTTGTCAAACCGCTAAGTCATGAGGATATAAACAAGTCAACATCAGTTGTCAAGCAGTGGGGGGGGGGGGCAAACACATGCACAACAGACTTCTTTCAGTTTCTATCAGACAAAGACACACACGGGCTTCTTTCAGTTTCTGTCCACCAAATCCACTAACAAGGCTTTCAGTGGCTCTATACTATAGTAGAAGACACTTACTTCCCCAAGGTGCCACACAGTGGGACTGAACTTGGAACTATGTGGTTGCAAACTTCTTAACACGCAGCCATGCCTGCACCTATGATCTCAGAAATTAATTTTTAAAAATCTGCAAGTAATTTTGGATTTTAGCACAGTGAACTTCTACTCTACTTGTTTGATTAGCAAAAAAAGTCTGTTCACAAGAAATCTGTTAGAAATGGTAGTGAAATCGGTTGTTCCTTAACTGAAAAGAAATTTATTTGGAATTTTGGAAGATATCAAGATGACAAAGAAGAAACTCTTTTAATTTTCACTGTGGAACAACAAAGGAGTTTAGAAAAAGCTAAACAGAGAATGCATACTAAATTCTCCATGTTAATCATTCTTCAATGCATATTTCAGATCTAATACACAGGAAATGATTCTATAATATATTCTAAAGAGGCAGCACTCAGAAAATATTTGCAAGAGAGCAGCAGGGGTGGGCTGGGTGGAGAGCAGGGGAGCTGGGTAGTACACAGCTGTTGATCTAGCCTTTGACCCAGTTGAAATATGTCAGTCAAGTAGCTTTCCAAAAATTAAGAATTCCAGCTAGCAACCAAATATGTAGTGGTTTCAAAATACTTTCCTAACACCTCTTGCGTTTTGCTGCCGCTGCTGCTGCTGCTGCTATTGTAATATTTACTAATATTTTGCAAGAGGAGACAAAGAAGGAAAGCAACATAGCAATATATATATATATTATATATATATATATATATATATATATATATATATATATATATATATATATATATATATAAAGCTGAAGTTGTCTGTATATGGCAGGTTTGGTAGCCTTCAACTAAGACTATCTCTTCCGAGACCCTGCGGCGCAAGTTGACCAAAATTGAAAGTATGATAGAAGAAGGCTTGCTCTTCCTTCCGTAGAAGAAAAAAATTCAAATCGGACTATGCTAACACCAAAAATTATTTACATCAAAAAGGTGTTTTTTTTTTTCTATGAAAATCCCTATTTATTACGATTTTTTTACTGCTGTGTTGCCATTTTTCGGTGTATTTCAACCAGAAAAAATGTTCACTTAAAGAGAATAACAAGCTACATAATGCAAAATTTTTACTTTTCAAAAATTCCAATTCTAAAGGGTTGAAACAAATCCGAGCAATGCCAGGCAATATATATATATATATATATATATATCTTATCTTTTACTTGCTTCAGTTCTTAAACTGCAGCCTTACTGGAATACCATCTTGAAATTTTAGTTGAATGAATTGAACCAACAACTTGTACACCTTTTTTTCTTTTTTGTTTTAAGCCTGGTATTTATTCTATCAGTATATTTTGCCAAACCGCTAAGTTATGGGGATGTAAACAGACCAACACTGGTTATCCAATCGTGGTGTGGACAAACACAGACACAAAGATACACACACAGACACACACATACAGATATATGACAGGCTTCTTTCAGTTTCCATCTACCACTCACAAGGCCTGATGCTATAGGAGAAGACACTTGCCCAAGGTGCCATGTAGTGGAACTGAACCCAGAACTATGAGGTTGGGAACCAATCTTCTTACCACACAACCTTGACTATGCCTATAATAATAATAGACAAAAATTAATTTCTCTAATTGCAATCAACCGTGATTAATGGGTTTCTTAATAAAACCTGTTCAAACTATGCAGTTCTTCACCCACCACCACCACCACCACCACCACCATCTCTCAAAATGTAGAAACAACAAAACACCAGGAAGCTAATAAAATAAAATAAAAACTAAAACGTAGCATCACTGAAAACTAGGTCTTTGGACTTATTTGTGCTAAAGTGGTAACTATAATTTTAGATAATTCTTACTATTCTCATCAAAGTTATCCCTCACAACACATGCAAAAGAAAAAAACAAAAAAAAATAAGATCTTGCAAATATGGAGAAAGTAAAAGGTAAAGCTACCTTCTTGAATCATGCCAAACCATAAGGGGTGGTTTCCCAGTTTCATGATGTATATATTCCCTACCTGGATGGGACCACAGTCCATTGTAGGATTACTCACTTTTGCCAGCTGAATGGATTGGAGCAACGTGAAATGAAGTGTTTTGCTCAAGAACACAACATATTGCCTGGTTCAGGAACTGAAACCACAATCTTACAATGAGGAGTCCAACACCCAAACCACTCAGCCATGTGTTGCCACCTTGCAAGTACGAGATGCTCAAGATCTTCACTACTCTTATGATTAATTCATAAATGGTTATGAGTGAAATCCATTAACAGGAATGGACGTTAAAAGATTCAGCACATTTTTCAGTCTTTAACGAACATTACAATTGCCTTTTCATTCGGGAACTCAGTAAGCCAATATTTCAGCTAATGAAAAACAAATTTCATGTATGTATATATATATATATATATATATATAGGCATGGCTGTGTGGTAAGAAGTTTACTTCCCAACCACATGGTTCTGGGTTTGATCCCACTGTGTGGCACCTTGGGAAAGTGTCTTCTCCTATAGCCTCAGTTTGACCAAAGCTTTGTGAGTGGATTTGGTAGACAGAAACTGAAAGAAGCCTGTTGTGTGTGTGTGTGCACGCTTAGCCCCATCACTGCTTGGCAACTGATATAGGTGTGCTTACAACCCTGTAACTTAGCAGTTTGGCAAAAAGACCAAGAGAATAAGTACCAGACTTAAAAAGAAAACTAGTATTGGGGTCAATTAGTTCAACTAAAATTCCCTAAAGCAGTACCCCAGCACAGCCTCAGTCTAATGACTGAAACAAATAAATGATACACACACACACACACACACACACAGAGCTGGTGAGGAGCCTTGGCCAGACTTCTCACAGTCAAGGAACACAGGTACCAACTCTTCTGGGTGGGCAGCAGAGCAACGGAGTGCTGGTAGCCACCCATATTGTTGGCAAAGAAAGGAGAAGATAAAGTAGTCAGAGTGGTCAGTGAGTGTGACTTAATAAAATTTGGGCGAGTCTTTCGTGGACAATACAACAGCGATAATTACCTCAACACCTGCATCACAACTGAGACTGGCAAATGAACAGAAAGGCTAATCACCTTAATGATGAATGACAGTTGTTTCATTATCACATGTAGTATTTTGAACATACATGTAGAGCAACACCATGGTAACTTCTAAGGAATACATGGAGGCTGTGGGTGTGGTACAAAGAATGAAAAGGGGTCAAGGCATTTGGAGTTCTGTGATGTTAATTATCTAACAATTTGCAGAAGCAATGTCCGGAAATTGGCCAACTCCCTGATCCTTTACAAGCCAGGAAAACACTCAAACCAGATTAATTTCATACCAAACAGAAGAATGGATAGATCGATGGTTGTGAATGTTAAGTCTTACCCTGGTAAAGAATGTAAACCAACATACAATAGTGTTTACTGAATTGAGGACAAGACTTGACAGAGCTAGAGATATACATAAGATATTCTCAAGTAGGAAGATAACAAAGGTCAACGACTTACTGACCATTTTTTGTAGGTTCATGAAATCACTACTTAATGCATAAACCAGAAAGGAGGGCCTTATAAAGGCAATGCCATGTAGGCATGAGGCATAATTAGTAAAGAGAGAAACTGGGAAAGGTTTGCATATGTTCTGCAACATGAGAATCAAAGATGGAAGATGTTCCAGATTACAAGGCAGTGTAGCAGACAGAATCAAGAAAGGGTAGAAGAGAAGTATGCACAAAATGATAACAGGATACATGCTCTTAGTCATTCAGTAAGGAAAAAGGCAGGGAAGTACTATTATAAGAGCTTGTTGAATGAGAATACATAGGATAAAGTGCCCCCCCCCCAACAGAGGGAAGAGCTATTCGAATTAACAGCAGTAGGGTAGATAGGGAAGTAGGAAAGTTACCAGGTCTTTCCCTAGGACACTAGCTTGCAATGTGGAATCCCACACACCTCTTATCTTCTTCCTTTCATCTTTTCCTCTAGCTGAGGGCCAGCTTCTCTTCTTGCTCCTTGCTATGCCCTTTCTTTCAGTTTCTTTTTTATCAACCTGATCCCTTAGCTCTATCTATAGAGCTGTTCACCACCATGTCACTCTTCGTTTTTAGGGGGTGTGCCATTGTTCCAGCCAGCAATTCAGCCAAGTGCCATCAGTAGGTTATCAAGCAAGGACTCACAGTTGTCTTCAGGCTCCATGTCTGTATCTTTTTTTCTTCTCTCTCATAAGATGCATCAATAAATTACCTGTCAAAACCTGTCATTGGCTGAAAGTTCCTTCAGCATTCATTTTCTCCTTCTCCAGACTGTCTCGCTCTTAACCTGAAATTACTAACCAGGATTCTATGTTGAGTGTCACACTCTTCACCAGGAAACCATCGCATTTCCTGATAACAAGTCTAGTATCCTCTGTTAACTTGATTGATAAATAATCAGGCAACAGACCACCAATTTCCTGAAATTGGTGCTGCAAATGGTTAGGTCTTTTGCATCACAGAACTGACAGAACCCTGATCATTCTTCATTCCCTGTACAATAACCAAATCCATCCCAAACGCCAGAGAAGTCATTGTAATGCTGTCCAACATGTCTGTTGAAATCACCAGCCATGCTAAAATGATTGCTGTCAACTATTTTGGACATAGACTGTAGCATTTTGGACGATGGACAATATACATATATGTCTGGGGTTACTAACAGAAGAATGAGTACTCAACACAAGAAGTCATATTTATTTATTTGATGATCCATCTCTTCCCTGCGTTTCCTACCATGCATGGTTGCTTAGATCAGTGGTTCTCAACCATATTTTGCCCATGGAACCCCTTGATTCCTATTTTATTCTACCGAACTCTCATAGCTATTTGATGTTTAAAAACATCCTATTATATATTCTTATACTTAAATATTATTAAGAATTTTATAACAAAAAAATTGTTAAAATATTGTAGAAGTGTAATAAATTTATTGCACATAAATTTTAACAAAATCTTATGTGGACCCCCAAGGGCCACATGGACCCCGGTTGAGAGCCACCGGTTTAGATGGCAAGAAAATGTGTTTGTACAACTCACACACACACTTTGTATCTATTTAGTGAGAATGGAGTAAACTTTTCAAAAGATTAATGTTCAAGAAATGTACTGACCACTTATCATTGAAGTCACTAATATTCAGGGAAATGGAAAGACATTTTATCTGATAAGAAAACTTTAAAGTTTTCCTTGACAAATAAAAAAGAGAAAAAGTTGTTTTTATCAAATATTTCTATGTATCAATGGAGCTGATAATACCATTGATATAGGTTTTTCTCAGAAACAACACATACACTAAAGCTTTCTTAAATGACACAATTAAAACAACACCACCACCCCTTTCCCCCCTCTCTCTCTCTCTCACTTACTCCCTCTCCCTGAACACAGATACTCTCTCTCCTTAAATAAGCTGAAAATTGCTTTCTAAGGAGCTTAAAATGGCTTACACACTGTTTGTATTTCTGTGTGTGAGTGAAAATGGGTTGGAAAAAGCTTAAAGTGCCATTAATACCTCTGCTTGCAATAAAGGGATTCTTCTCCAGAGTAAAAAGCAGATTGCAAGATATTTGTGTATGGAGTGCAATGCTGCATGGCAGTAGATGGGGGCCCTGAATGCAGAAGATTTGCAATGACCAGAAAGAAACCAAGTGAGACTGCTCCGCTGATTGTGTGAAGTTAGAGAGCACAAACAATGAGCTGAGAGAAAAACTGGATCTAAAAGAAACAATCAGATGAAATGTGGTGTGCAAAAGAAACGACTGAGCTGGTATGGAGATGCAATGCATATGGGGGAGGGGAGCAGTGTAAGGAAGTGCTGAGTGCTCAAGGAGGCTGGGACCTGTGAAAGAAGAAAGGCTGACGAAGAGTTAGGATAAAATAGTGAAGACTTGTCCCAAGATGTTGCATTTCACCAGAGAAATGACAAACACTCACGCAAGCGTGGCAAAATGTGTGGTGACATTTGGAGAGTGACGAAGGTGCATAGTTGTAAGATCAGGCCTTCAAATGCTCAGTCAGCTCACAACTTCCTTGAGCAAGGTACTTCATTTCATATCTCTCTGCTCAACTGAAATTAGTTCAGAGCAGCAGCAGCAGCAGCCAGCAGGTCAACCTATGAAAAAGCAGACACCCCCAAGCAGGGAGAAGTACTGTGCTCTCAGTTACTGATATACTTTGAAAGACGGGAAATGTGTCAGCCTAATGAGCTTGTAGGCTTGAAGCAGAGACTTTATTTTTTATTATAGAAACCAATGATGGTCTCTGTCCATTCAAAATCTACTATAAAGATATCCTTGCCAGTCTTTGTCCATTCACTATCTCCTATACAAATATCACTGATGGTCTCTGTCCATTCAGTGTCCACTATACAGACGTCCACAATAGTCACTGACCATTCAATATTTACTGTATACAGATATCAGTGATGGTCTCTGTCCATTTAGTATCCATCATAACAGTATCAGTCATGGCCTCTTTAATTCTGGTCAGTAATTTACTCAATAATTCCAGACATTATCAGGTGTTGCCTTGTAACATTGCTAACAAATGCCAGAAGCAAAAACTAACTTGATCCAAAATTTCTAAATGGTAATTATTAAAGATTCGTTATAGCTACAAAATATATAAGGGCAACATTCAGCATTTGTAATATTTTGACCGTTTGGAATACTGGTATTGTTATTATGAAAAACCTAAGATTAATAATAGTTCATTTGGATTATGGTAACTATTATTGAGAGAGAGAGAGAGAGAGAGAGAGAGAGAAGAGAGAGAGAGAGGAAGGGTTAATAGGGAAACAGAATGGGAGAAAATTGAAAGAATCTATATTTGATCAAAATTACAGCTGTGTTTTATCACATGAAATTCTAAAACAATGCAAGCTCTCAGACAAAATCCATTCAAAGCTCAGTCAGTGGGGCCAAAAAAAGTTTAACACGGATGAGAGTCAGAATTTCATTACAACCAAATTTAATAGGTTTGTACTGATTTACAGCTTAGTTTACAGTTTCAATAATAAAGCAAAGAGTGGCATGAATTCTGAATTAGTTCCAAAGACCAAATGCGAAATTGAGAGTTGGAGGTCTTTGTGTTATAGACATTCAAAAACCAAACGGAAAAAAATACTGAAACTCAATCCAATCTTATCAAACACAGAATTTCTTAAATATAAATAAACCCTTTTAAACAAGATATTACAATAATTCCTAAGTTTTCATTTCTGTATAGTTTGCATCAACAAAAAGAATGGCTAACCATAGTTTAAAATTCCATAGCTGACATTCACAGAGATACAAGTTTGGTGTTGATATTTATAAAAGAAGCTTTTCAATAATTCAAGTATTT
The DNA here is from genome assembly GCF_006345805.1 of Octopus sinensis. Classification (NCBI taxonomy): domain Eukaryota; kingdom Metazoa; phylum Mollusca; class Cephalopoda; order Octopoda; family Octopodidae; genus Octopus; species Octopus sinensis. Next base: position 2,888,951 of record NC_043006.1, on the reverse strand, counting down.
TAATTAGAGCATGATAGAAGTTTCAACTAATAAACACAGAGAACAAGATGTAGACAACTAAATTAATTAGTAGAAGATATTGGATATAATGAATAACAATTTCCAATCAAAAGATTTACAAGATTAAAATTCAGTCGTAACAGAAGAACTTGTATATATTTTGTTGTTCTTCTTTAGTAAACAAATCAACTCTTACTAAGCAAACCTTTGATTAAATGTATTCCAACCAGGACCATCCCGTCTACTTAGGGTTGTCTAGTACTTCATTATCTGCAGTGTTCTTCCCTTTTTTAAGATGATTTGAGAGAGGTTTTCCAATATTTTTGGCTGGTTGAGCAACTGTATAAAGGCTCTCAGGTTGGTAAGCATAAATAATATATATACATATATATATATATATTTATAGATAAACTTACTTGGAAATGGATGTGTGGCGTTCAATCATATAATAATATAAATAATATATATATATATATGTTTATATACATACATAACATAAACAACAGGAAATATGAAGGAAAACTTGGGTATGTGAACGAGAGAAACAAATGGAACACAAGACAAGTAACATAAAGAATGACCCTTCATCAGTTGTGTTACGTGCCTGACATCCCATTACCTATATAAATATGGAGAGCTCAATGAAATAAAGATAATAAACTAAATAGAAATAGATTAAATAATTTTATCACTTCCAACATAATCTAAAGTGAAATTATTACTGTCAGTATGGCTGCTCAGTATTAGCTACCAAGTAATTAGCATACCAGGAACTTTGATATTTTTAAAAAATTAACTTTTGTACTGAGCTAAGAATGACAAATGAAAAGAGTAAGGACCATAGAGAAAGAGAGAGAGAGAGAGAGAGAGAAACAGACAGACAGACAGACAAATGAAGCTGACAGAACAGAGCAGATGTGTCTTGCTAAAAAGTGTCTGGAAGCCAACTTCAGATGTGTGCATGTTAAAAATACACAACTCCTGGTTCAAACAATGGTAGTCATGGAAAGTGGCTAACAAGCACTTGCTATGGCAGTGACAAGAGATGAATGAACATACAGTGCTTGCTGGCTGCCAGATAGCTATTGCAATGAATGATAGCTCTAGCTGACCTGCTTTTGACAGGCAAGGACAAGAGGAAACGTTCCCTCGTTCCCTCCTCGTATCCATAGAATTTGGAGATGGGAGGGATTCTAGAACACAATTTCATACCAAACTATACCAGTAGCAGCAGTACAAGCTGTGTTTTTCACTCTCTTGACATATATTGATTACTAACATTGTCTTTAAATACAATTTCACAGCACAATGAAATATCCACTCTTATTCAAACAAACATAACTGGCAAAAATAACAATTTCTTTCAGAATAATTAAAATAATTTGACAAAGAGTTCATCATAGTAATTATGTTACAAGAATTTCTTTTTAACAACTAGAATGTCACAGAAAAAATAATGGAACACATAAATTCAATTTTCATAGAAACAACACTTTTTTCTTTCCCTCGCTAATGTTAGTATTTCACTAATATTAATTCTCCAGATCCATAGGTTATACTCAGAGAAATGAGGTTGTAGTTTGAGGAGACTATATTCTTTAGAAGTTATAGTCCTATCCTTCTCTTTTGTGTCCCAGAGTAGACTTAACATCTCTCAACTAGCAAGCCTACCTTCCATGAAGGGAGAGACAGACAGACAGATGGACAAAGACAGAGAGACACTGACCAGAGCTACTGCAACCCACTCATTACAACTTTGTAACACACAAAACAGATATTACAAACCTAAATAACCGGCAATACAACATATTCATTACTCAAAAACAACAAACAGATCAAATGCTATCACAATGCACATAAAGGTGAGGCTGTCACAATGCACATAAAGGTGAGGCCAACACTGATATATCATCACAGGAGCTAAACAAATATCATAAACCAATAATTAAAGTTTTTGGTTTGGCAGGGACAACACTTCAGCCCCCAACAACTGCAGATTCTATAAAAGATATAAATACATTCAACACAAGTATATTGTCCATATATGAAAGCACACATGTCCTGGTAAACATTTAAAAAAATGATCCATCAGTTTCATAGGTGAGCAAGTCTTCACTGACCAGCACTCAACTGTGGACCAACTTTTAAACTTTCCTCAACAGCCACTATAATGAATCTGCTCTCCTGAACCTGTTAACCACATTTGTTCTGCCTCACCACTCCTATTGTGTTTTATCATTAAGACTTTCTTCTAATTATGTTGTCCAACATTTCCTCCTTAGTACGATATCATTCAGGACTCTCCTTCCGACCCATGTTTTGTCTTAAAATAACTTTAATTCAAACTAAATGAGTATAAGCCATAGCAGCTGGAACCAACAGTCACTTGTTAACAGCTGAGTAAAGTTTAAAGACTGACAGAGCTAAAGGCTTCGTTTCTAAGATGGATTAATTAATGTAAAAAACAACTTGAAGTCATCTGCAAAATTTGCTGAAAACAAAAACTGTTCCTTATTTAACAATTTCAATTGCAGAGACTTCAAAATCACAATCTTCTAAGAAACATTTTTCTAAACTGAGTCTATAAAGGCATAGGAGTGGCTGTGTGGTAAGTAGCTTGCTTACCAACCACATGGTTCCGGGTCCAGTGTCTTTTAATATAGCCTCGGACCAACCAAAGCCTTGTGAGTGGATTTGGTAGATGGAAACTGAAAGAAGCCCATCGTATATATGTATAAGTATATATATATATATATATATATATATATATATGTGTGTGTGTGTTTGTGTGTCTGTGTTTGTCCCCCCAACATCGCTTGACAACCAATGTTGATGTGTTTACGTCCCCATAACTTAGTAGTTTCAGCAAAAGAGACCGATTGAATAAGTACTAGGCTTACAAAGAATAAGTCCTGGGGTCGATTTGCTCGACTAAAGGTGGTGCTCCAGCATGGCTGCAGTCAAATGACTGAAACAAGTAAAAGAGTATATCTATATTTGAGCACACTAAGAATATTCAAAACTGTATCACTTGTAAATTATCTTGTCAAAGATTCTCCATAATAAAACTATCGCACAGGGAACAACATATGGTCTAGATTACAAAAAACTATAAAATCAAGGAAACATTTGTTAAGCAGGACGAGAGATAATTATCCCATGCTGAAACTAGAATTGAGTAAGTGGCAGAGATTTTGCTAACATTGAATTCTGTGTTCAAATTATACAGTTGGCTTAACATGAAGCAAATAAAGTGAGCGCTAATAGCACAATTGATTAAAATGTAGACCTTGACCATTTCTCTATCTCTCAACTCGGCATTAAATGCTTAGACATTAACAGAATTATCTAGCAGCAATGACAATATAAAATGTCGTTCTTCATCTAATCATCACATATAAAAACGCACACAATCTCACAACACTTATTGAGAATTTACATAACAAAAGCTTCTCTGCTTTTCTGGTTTCTTTAGAAGACTATTATTTCTTCCTCATACAACACAGAAATATACCAAAGTCTCATCTCTAATCAATAACGTGTGTGTGTGTGTGTGTAACTTTCACCTCTTCTTGACATCAAATCATAACTGAAAGCAAGCATTACTGTCAAGCAAACTGTCCTTTGTTTCCAATAGTCTGTAAAACCTGGTCTGGGCCACAGGGAAATACTAACTTACTTGGAAACGGGTGAGGCTTGGCAACAGCAAGGACATCCAGCTATAGAAACTCTACGTCACAAAATTCCAACCAACCCATACAATCATGGAAAAGTGGATGTTAAAATGAAGATGATAATGTGTACGTGTGTATGTACATATGTATGTATAACTAATGTAGGATAAAATTTTTTTCCCGAAAAATTTTTTATCCTACATTAGTTATAAATTGAATAGTGTTCACTTCCGGATTCTCTCACTCTGTGAAAGTTTCTAGTTAGAATCACACGTATCTCGAGATGTGCCAAAGATTTTCTATTTTGGATATATTTGGGGTACTTAGGTCTGCTCAGGACTTAGTGCTTGCTTTTTCCATGGGTATGAGTAAGTATTTCACTTATATCTCACGTATTTATCGCTGAAGAGGGGAAAATTCTTATGAATTAACCCCGAAATTGGGACCAATGCGGTAATAACGGATTTTTTAGAAATTTCTATCGGGTTGTTTCGAGACACATAAATTATAATGTGTATGTATGTGTATATATATATATATATATATGTTTTATATATATATATATTATATATATATATATATGTTTTATATATATGTATATATATATATATATATATATATATATGTTTTATATATATGTATATATATAATATATATATTATATATATATTATATATATATGTTTTATATATATATATATATGTTTTATATATATATATATGTTTTATATATATATATAATATATATATATATATATATATATATATATATATATATATATGTACTTATGTATGTATGAAAGTATGTACATATGCATGTATGTATGTATGTACATATGTATGAATATGTGTACATACATACATACATACATATGTATGTATAAACTCTTCTACAGCAGAAAAGACACACAGCAGCCTTAAAGATCGAACTACCATTGCTTAATATGAACAGGTAAACAACAAAACGATATGTCTATAATGCAATCAAAACTGATCTACCAAATCTTGCTACATTAAATGGCGGTGCCAAATTGGTCTGACATTTGCTATTGTGTGAAGCAGACATTATTCAAGTAGGGAGGATGAATCACATGAGCTCTGTCTGCACTTAAGAAAAACATTATTTACAAATATTATGGTAATTCATCAAACTGTAAAGCATGCTTAATGCAGAATTATCCAAATTTTGTTGTTTTCCCATCCATGCAGACATTAACTCATCCTCTCAATTTTGCAGAATTTTCTTAAGCATTTTCTGTCAACTCTACCCAGTGGCTCAAATAACACAAATACCTTCCTGCCACCACCTGTCCAAGATGCAATTATGCTAAGTAACTGCAAGAACTTATCGAATATATATTGAGATTCTGACACTGCTTTCTGAGATATTTCTTTAATTTATCATAACAACAGCAACACCATGCAGAGTCGCATTCAGTGATCACCAGCCACCATTCGGTAACAGATGTGAAAGATATATTCCAATATAAAATTAATATCAATCTACTGAATAAAAAGAAAAAAAAAAGGTTCAACATCATTTCTGTGGTTAATATTCATAAGTATTTTCCTATGTATTTTGTATCACTATTATAGCCGCAATAGTTGAAAAGAATAAAAGAATTGGATTACTATATACCTAGGTGTGTGAAAATAATTCTATTGTATTGAATTTTCCATGCAACTGATTCTATTCCTTACATAATCCATACATCATGATCATAATAATAATAATAATAATAATAATAATAATAATATCATACATCCAATTAACTATATAAAAAAGTAAAATTTCAGAAAAAAAAAAAGAAAGAAATGAATCACATCATTTTGCTTTGTAATAATTGATAAAAAAACATTGGACTTCTTAGCTTCAGCAGTTTTGTGAAAGAAGAGCAGACACTCAAGCAATGAATCAATCAAGCAGAAAAAAAAAGAAAAAAGATTGGATAGAAACTCTGGTATCTCTGTGGTTATTAGTAATATTAGGGAATGAGGAAGGTATGACAGCAGTGTTCAATAACCCCATTTTGTTTAGAAAGTGTTAGATTAGCTTCAAAATAATTATTTTTTAAATCATGTAGTTTTGCACTTGAGATATCTTGGAGTGGGATCTGTTACACTCCCAGAACTTCTCACCAAGCTTTGCCACTCTCATAAAAGCTTACCGCCTTCAGAGATGCTTGCCCGACCATTGCATGTGTGCAGGTGTCTGAGGCTCTATGCAATTGCAAAGATGATTGTCCATATGTAAAGTTGTGGGTCATATAACGCCAAAATAGACCTCTCTCTTTGACTGGTTTCTGCCTTGAGCTGCAAACATCAGAACCCAATGTCTGCATGGTGCACTTTACCATATTCTTGTATCTTGCTTCACTCACAAGTGACTGATGGTATAAGCATTCAGGATAAAGCCTGGCTTCTGACCAAGATCTGTTTATACATACAAATATGTATGCGTATATATCAATATATATATAAAACTTGTTTAGGGATGTCTAGCTTATGGAATTTATGTATATATATATATGTAAATATCAAACAATGAGAATGAGTGCTGAACACCACTCTAATGAATAAAGATTCTTTATTTGTGTATTAAGGGTACCAATGGTTTCATGTTAAAAAATTATGTTTTAACAATTGTTTTTCTCTGTGATCAGCTTCAAGAATTATTGAGATATTAGTTAGTTAGTTAGTTAGTTAATTTGGCTCAAAAGCAAATAGCAAGGCCATGTAGGGGGACATGGAGTTAGGTACAGAAACCAATGGCACCCTTGAGAGAGAGAGAGAGAGAGTCAGAGTGAGTGAGCGAGTGAGCAAGCGAGTTTGGACAGCTTGACCAGAGCTGGCAAGCAAGAGAGCTGCACCTGGTTCCAGTCTAATTTCGCTTGGTTTCTATGGCTGGATGCCCTTCCTAATGCAGACCACTCCACACAGTGTTGTGCTGGTTACCTTTAATGTGGCACCCGTATATATATATATATTCTTTTATTTGTTTCAGAAGCACCACCTTTAGTCAAACAAATTAACCTCAGGACTTCCTTCCTTTCTTCCTTCCTTCATTCATATACACACACACACACACACACACACATACAAACATACATACGTATATATATATATAGTTATGTAGCCATATCTAATACTTCCATGTATATTCACCCAATAAGGCAAACTGCACAAGTTGTCTTGAGACGACATGTGCAATAAATTGTCTCTTCTGTTTCACTGTACACAAATATGTTAAATATGACTATACATGACTTTATGTACATCTTTTATATATATAAAGCACCATCCGAACGTGGCCGATGCCGGGTCCGCCCCGACTGGCTTCTGTGCCAGTGGCACATAAAAAGACCATCCGAACATTGCCAGTGCCGCCTTGGCTGGCTTCCGTGCCGCTGGCACGTTAAAAGCTCCAACCGATCGTGACCGATGCCGGACCCCCGCTGGCACCTGTGCAGGTGGCACGTAAAAAGCACCCACTACACTCGCAGAGTGGTTAGCGTTAGGAAGGGCATCCAGCCGTAGAAACTCTGCCAGATCAGACTGGAGCCTGGAGCAGCCCCTGGCTTCCCAGACCCCGGTTGAACCGTCCAACCCGTGCTAGCGCAGAAAATGGACGTTAAACGATGATGATGATGATATATATGTGTATATATATATATATATAAATAAATCACAACTATATTTCACTCAACACTGCTTCATGTACATCTAATAAATATAGGGGTATATGTGTGTGTATAGGGGGTGTATATGTGTATATATATTCATTTATCAATATATGTGTGTGTCTGAGTGCATGTGTGTGTGTGTGTGTGCATGCGTGTACATATGTCAGCCGTTCTTAGCAGTATGCCAATACTGTCATCTGCTAATTTTGCAAAGTTGCAATGTGTTTAGAAAACCAATGACATTCTCTGGTTGTTGCAGTGACTCTTTAAAAGTTGACAATTCCAATAAAACACAGCAAACAAGTAGATCAAGCCGAGGTAGAGACAAAGAAGTTAACCTCTTAAGATATGGGAAACATATGTTTGTTAGAAGAAATAAAACCTTTTGTTCGTTATTAGCTCAGTTTCAGGTTACGCATAGAAATGCAGACTTTGACATTTATTTTAGCAATGTTCTGTTCTCCACAAGAAACCCAGCCCTGTAGCAAATCTCATAAAGCACAGTTCTAGTTATTAATTAAAACAGAGCGATTGAAGGCAGTGATAAAGCTGGCGTTTATTGCAATGGCCATTAAAATAAGCCCAAACAGAAGAAGCAAGACTATAAATATAGAGCAACAATAAAAGCAAATTATCTTCAGTCTTCACTGCAATGTGGTAGCGACGATCACCTTCCCAGCCACACACACCATACCTGACAAGTAGCATCATGTTCCAATGTCGGACTTCTTCCAGGTGACAGAAAGTTATCTTAATGAGATACCATTGCCTACCTTTCTACGCCTGCTCTACAACTAAATATATATGTGTGTGTGTGCGTGCACACACACACGATAAAAGAACAATTTACCTCAACTTAATAACGAAAAGCACATCTTCCCTCACACATTGAATTATTTACCTCCCAAGCAAAACAGCTACACGCATGCTCATGCACCTATGCACACACACACACACAAGCTTGCATGCACACAAACAAATTGGTCTCTACTCCCACTGCCACTTCATGCTCAATTGTTACAATATCTCCTCCTCCCCCCCATCACACCTTGAAAAGGAATTGTCAAGCTATGAAAACGATACGGCAAGAGAATATCTGAGAGAGTCCAAAAAGCAAGACGGAGCATGTCTGCCCATCATGGGCAATTCCTTTTTGCCAGATTAGTATTTTTTTACGTAAATAATATGCTATGAATAACACTGAATAAACTGTACTTAATGCTAGTTGTGAGGGGGTCGTTAAGGAAAAGAGAAATGAAGTTAATCAAATTGATTTTGGAGGAAAAGAGAAAAGATGGAGAGCAGAAAACCAGCAGTAACAGTTTCACATGCAAATCAACAGAGCTGGCAGAATCACTGAGACAGTCGGTGGGGAAATGCTTAGAGGTATTTCGTTAGCCTTTATGTTCTGAGTTCAAATTCCACCGAGGTCAACTTTGCCTTTCATCCTTTCAGGGTCAATAAAATAAGTATTGGATAAAAGGAGGGCTGAGGACTTGATGGGGATGCTGGGGTTTGAGGAATTGGTGGAACAGCTGGCAAGGGCAAAAGGAGTGTGGTGGTATGGACATGTGTTGAAGAGAGATGGGGATCATGTTCTGAGGAGAGTGCCTGAGTTTAAAGAGAATGAACCGTGAAAATGTGGAGGGAGCAGGTGGAGGAGGAGATTGGGAGGGTTGGCTTGAGGAGGGAGGGTGCCCAAAACTGGGCAAGATGGTGTGAGAGTGGTTGCTGTAAGAGTGAGGTAGATCCGGCCACCCCCATTAATGGGGACAAACCCAGATTTACAATATTGGAATTCATTCATTCGTTGAACACTGGGGCCCCTCCCCTAAAATTTGAAACTGATATTCACTTTAAGGCAGCTGAAAGAACCTTTACTGTTGCAGAAAAACTGCTTGGCAGCAGTTCTTCCAGCTTAACATTCTGAGTTCAAATGTCACCAGGGTTAACTTTGCCTTCCATCCTTTCAGGATTGACAAAATAAGTACCATTTGAATACTGGGACCGATGAAATGACTAGCCTCCTCTACCGAACTTGCTGGCCTTGTGCCAAAATTTGAAATCAATATTTACTATCCTTTGCTTTATCGTTGCTATTTAAACATTTTACATCCATTTTCCATAACAGCAAGAGATAGAGGGATTTTTAAAAATTTTATTTATCTTCATATGAATTGCTGGAGTAAATAATTTTTATAGCTGGATATCTTTTACTAATCTTCACTAATTAAACCAGAATGCAAGGTAACTAGCTTAACTGAGGCAAGTATTTTTCAAAATGATTACAAGCATATACCAGTATGGCTGTAACAAAGACTAATTTCAAAACTTTCCACAACTCAGCAACCATGAAATCTGGAATCCGTGTGGAAACTCTAAACTGAACCAATTGATAAGGCAACTTTCACAGTCGTGCCTCAGCTGAGTCACTATTCAATCATTTGATCTGAAGCGGTAATTTTATACAGCATCTTGAGTGCAAGTAATGCCTAGGTTTTTCACTGACAACATATGTTAAAACATAAGAAATTACTTTGGCAAACTATCATATGAGAGGAGATTCTTATCTTTTGCAACAGTTAGAGCAACCAAATCAGCTGCAAACCACACACTACATCATCATCATCATCATCATCATCATCAACAATGTCCAGTTTCATGCTTGCATGGTTTGACAGAAGTTGGCAAGTCAGATGACTGCACCAGGTTTCAATGCCTGGTCTGGCACGTTTTTTTTTTACACCTGGATGCTGTTCCTAACACCAACCACACAACAGATGGACCAGTCTTCAAAAAATTCTAGATACCCAAGATAATGCATTCCCAGAGACTTTATGCCTTAAAACTTAACAGAAACAAAAGGGTGATTGCAACTGGAATGTTTGTCAATTTAATCAGGGCTGAGCTGGAGTAAAAAACATCTCATTACTACAAATTGACTCCAGGCTATTCCCACCTATCAGGCTGGCTTCTCTCTCCATCATTTTCTACCATTTTTTCCATGAAGCTCTTCTCTGCACATGAACAGAAATGTGAAAGAGACTGAGGAGTGGAGTTATTATTTCAGTTAGGCTACACCCATTAAGTATATATTAGTCACTCAATGAATAAAGAACTATTAGCAGTGTATTTTTCACTTAGTAAACTTCTATAGACTCCATAATTGTATGTAATGAATTTCCATCAGTTTTATTTACTAAGCTCTTACCGGTCATTCTTGGTGATTTTTAGCTATGTAAATCCTGATGTATGCAGTCCCTAATACATTGATAGTAAGCATAATGGAAGCCAACAAAGAAAGCTTTATGCAGTGGCTGAAACATCTAAGAATGGCAGTCAAATCTCCCTCAAATCACATACTATAGTCTTAAATGAAAGGAAAATACACTGGATAATGTAATCTTAAATATATTAACCTTTTAGCATTCAAATTACTCTACTATCAAATGTGATGCTTATTTATTCACATTGCTTTGAATTAATCATGCTATGCCAGAGCTTTGAGATTTCAATGGAATGACATTGTAGGGTAGCTGTGAGAGGTCAGATCTGGCTAGTCTGAGCATAAAACAAGTAGGACATTTGGGCTGGACACGGCTGGTTCAAATGCTAATGTGTTAAGCCAAAAAGAGATGGAACAGTCATGGCTGGAACACCCATGAGTATAGGTCTACTCAAAGCTGGTACTAAATAACAACAGCAACAACAACATAGAAACTTATACTTCCAAGTATAACAACAAAAATACTAAAAGTAAAGTAAGTTGTTAGACTACTAACCACAGGATTATGAGTTCAAGCTCCATCGTAATCCCTATTTTACCTCCAAACAAAATACAATACATATTTCATACAGTCTAGTTTAACAATAGATTCCATTACAACTCCTTTACTGAATAGGTTGGAATAAAAAAATGGATGTGAAATAGTTGAAAATCTCTAAATTTACTAAACTGGCCAACCCTAACAAGCATAGGAAAATAGATGAAGAAGTATAAGAAAAGAAAGAAATAACAGTGAAAAATGGTTGTATGTCAACTTTTATTCTGGCTTAGAATATCAGTAAACTGGATTCTATCTTCTAAGTAGATTGAATCAAACAGATAGAGAAAAAGTGAGTAATCCCAAAGAAAATGACAGCAAGAATTGAGTTTGTGCTTTTGTAGTTTTATGGCTGTTTGGAGGTTTTATTTCTTTGAACACTTTAGAGAGAAAAGCATTGTTTTGAAAGAAGCAGAATTCAGTTAACCTTGAGTGCACCAGTAGTGCGTGAATGTCTGTTGTTGTGGTTCACTGCAACTAGTAATGCTATACATCATTTGGAACTGCTTAACAAGTTGGTGCTGCACATGAAACTCACAAACTTATCCACATGAGAATGCAAAAGCAACAGAGCAGTGAAGTAATTCTTATCTGCAGTGTCCCATTACATGCAATTGTGCTCTGAAATGCTGATTCAGTTTTCTGAAATTCTGTGTTCAACCAGGAAACAGAACAGAGTAGAGAAAATTACAAATAACACTGACAAAGCAAGTATGAAGTATAGCATTCGAAACTGTTCGATAACAGCAAATACTGCTTAGTTCCAGTGAACCAGAATAGTGAATCAGCTCCGTGGGTGTATAACCTTAAAGTATTTGTATATTGAACAGCAGGCAATGGGGCGTGTTTGTGTTACATGGCAATGTAAGCAAAAAGGAGAAATTAAAATTAGATGTTTGGAGAATAAAGGAGAGAGAATAGGGAAGAAAAGTTGAATTGAATTATCAATTGTTTTATTACAAACAAGGGAATAGACACAGTAGGTAAATGATTAACCCTGTTGTTATCATCGTTACCAACTGAACTGAAAACAATTAATTTTGATAAAGATTCAGTTTCAACTACTTGGTATCATAAGTAACTATATCTAGCTGTAAAATACGGCTACAGCTGTTAAAAAATCTGGATTTACAAAATTAATCAGGATATGGTAGTATAGAGACTGTGACTTATTGAGAAAAGGGTTGGAAGTAAAAAAAAACAAGAAAGGAATATGGCTACATAGAAAAGCTATTCAATTCTTCAGTGTGTCATTTACTGAAATTGGCTCAGGTTCACAGCCAGTTGCATTGAACTACTTAGAAACTTACTTTGAAAAGACTGTCAAACTAAACAGGTGGTAAAAATTACATACAAACTCATACATTTGCTCTCGGGTTTTCCTAAGTGACAGGAATAACACCAACTATCGCTACTGTCACATGATTTACTGAAAAACTGAATTTTAGTCACAAATATAAAACACACATTACCATAGTCACTAACGAGAAATTCGAAAAAATTTCAATGTTTCAACAACTTGTTTTTGTTTAAATACAAAATCCTCCCCCCACCCTTCTCTCTTGCTCCCAATTACTAACAGCATATGTAACACAAACATACAGAAAAATTAACATAAATCACTGCCATTAGAGAAAGCCACATAGGAGAAAGGGGGAGAGAGAGAGAGAGAGAGAGAGAGAGAGTGGGAGGAGGAGAATCGGTCCAACTATTTGACACTAAAACAAAAAACAATTAGCAAAGTAATTATTTATCCAAGTTTGAGTTCTTTGTATAACTTAAAGAAAACAAAAGAAAAATTAGACTACAACGGAGACCCAGGGACAAATTTATGGTTTAAAGACAAGACTGGATGGAGCTGCCAAAGAATACAGTTTTCTTGGTTGGACAATTGAGCTGAGAGGCAGATGTTACCTGGACATTTGATGTAATGGCAAGGAGATACTTAAACGGAAACAGACGAAATACAGCAAAAAAAGAAAAAAACATTAGATGACACACAACATGGTAGAACAGTGGAGGGGCTGGACCATTTAGCTAGTCAAGAGAACGAAGATTAATCTTTCTCCTGTTGAACCCACAGTACAACTTCTAACAGCTGAAAGTAATGGTAAAACTAAGCCAGTGGGAAAACAAAGAATGAAGTGAAAGGAAACCCATTGAAAATCAGTTGCCAACGACCGAGTTCAACTTTAAAAATTACGATGACACTTGCTGAAATCATCCGAAGATAGATATGATTCAGCAGAGGATTCTACAGAATTATTCCAGGAAGCAAATAGGCATGCTAGAGCATTAGTTAAACAGTTTCATGGTAGCTGTCCTTACTCTTGGTACTCTGAGTTCAAATCTCATCCAGGTCAACTTTACATTAGATTCTTTCAGAGTCAATAAAAAACAAAAAAGCACCAATTCATGGTATTGAACTGGACGTAACTGTAAGGATTTTGCACTAGACACTTTGCAGTATTTGCTCTGGCTCTTTGCATTCTGAGTTCAATTCCTACCATGGTCTACTTGGGTGGTAAACTAATCTTTAACACCACCACCTGGCACCTTAGGTGCTTCTAATGGAATCCACTGTTAACAGCATCCAAGCTAGGTTCTCAATTTGCAGATACATCCCTCCTTCTGCTGGTCCCAAAAGCTTTATGAAAAAATCACGGCCACAGCCTTGCCTACTGACTAAAAGATAAAAATGAAATAAATTATGAAAAGAAACACTGAGACGATCACAAAAAAAGAAGATGAATTCATCAAATGAAATCACAAACTATTAAGTATCCAAATCAAGAAAGAACACAAAATATTCTCCTAAATCTTTAGATTATTTAAGGTTTAAAGAAACATAAAAATATGTAAATGATTTATTCATTAACAGAACCAATATATCTGAAAAGAAAGGGGTAGTGCTGGGTAGTTAGGGTTCCAGACGACAGATATGAAGACTATAATCTTAATGAGAAAGGTATTTTAATTGGTGTAGCCAACCTCTCCGAAGACTGGTGCCTTGCTAACTCAACAGTAAGGCAAATAACAATACTTGAAGGATAAAATGGAACACCTGCTCCAGAAATGCATGTGAATTATCCCAACTTTGCTGGAATGGTGAACCAGACATAAAAGAAAAACAAAAACAAAAATAATAAAATGGGAAACAAAAATATACATTCACTCAACACACACTCATACATACATCTGTGTGTATGTATATAGATATATATAGATATACACACACACAAATAAAATGCATGTCCTCAAAACTTAACATGGCGATTAGCTTACTTGTTCCTACCAACAAGAAATTTACAAGCAAAACCTACTACAACTACTACTACTACTACTATTGCTGCTGCTGCTGCTACAAGAGAAGCAACAAACAACAAAAGATAGTTTTTTAAAAAAAATGAAAACATTTTTAAAAAGGTTAACAAACAAAAAGGTGTGGAATTCAGTAGAAAAAGCAGAACTGCTAAGTTGTTTTGATAGGCGGTGACCTTATCAAAAGTGTAAGAGATGGCATCAGAAGCACCAACAGCAACTCTTACAACAAGAATGAGCAATCAGTTGTCACTTTGTGGACACATCTGGAATTTTCTATTTGATTTCATGCAGCAATTACTAACACGCTAAGCACAGCCATGACTGATATACTGCAACATCCATTACCACCCACCCCTCCCTCCCTCCCCCTCTCTCTCTCTCTCTCTCTCTCCTCTCTCTCTCTCTCAAACACAGAGCAATATCTAGTTTCAAAGATAGTTTGTAACAGCAGTCGCAGTGGGTGGTGGTGCACTGGAGTGATTTTCCATTGCATTCTCTGGGTAGACAGGCATAAAGTCTAAAATTCACACGTGCGGTGACTATGACTGGAAACTGAAGCAGTGTCAGAGAAATAGCTCACCCACTGCAATTCTTTTGCACGAATCCACAGCAATACTACAAATATTATTTAAGTAAGTTTCAATGGCCCATGGGCAGGGCTGCCTTAGCAGCATTATAGATTCCTGGGCAAATCAATGCTCTAGGCCCTACAGAAAGAAAGGAGCCCCTTTAGTCATGAATAACCATGGGATTGCACCTAGAAAGTTACCCTCCAAGGCGCAAGTCTGGGCAGGGTTATTTATGAAAAACCCCTAACCCTAACCCATGCCTACCAGCCTTCCCTCTCCAGGCTACTGATGCTATCCAAAGGAAAGGCAAAGGCCAATACAGCTTGGCACCAGTGACATCGCAACTCATTTCTACAGCTGAGTAGACTGGAGCAACGTGAAATGAAGTGTCTTGCTCAAGAACACAACACATAGCCCAGCCTGGGAATGAAACTCGCTACCTCATGATTGTGATCCAGATGCTCAAACCACTGAGCCATGTATCTTCCCACAAGGCCTTATAGTATTTATTAACAACAAACCACAGAGTACATAGATCATAATTGGGCACCTAGACCCATGAGGAACCCTAGCAAACACCTAATGTAACTATACATTAAGACAGTACTGCCCAGGAGACAATTTAAACCCAGTATTCTGAATTAGGAAAAACAGTCCTTCAAAGGCGATGGGGAGCTGGCAGAATTGTTAGCACACTGGGGAAAATGCTAAGCAGCATTTCGTCTGTCTTTAATGTTCTGAGTTCAAATTCCACCATTGTCCACTAAGCTTTTTATCCTTTCTGGGTTGATAAAATAAGTACCACTTAAACACTAGCATCGAAATCTCTGAGATTGCTGGCCTTGCACCACAACTTGAAATCATTTATACAGTTCTGCTGAACGCTTAAACCAGTCAACTGTGCAAGTCAATGCTACTGGTTTACAACTAGGGGAAGTGAGCCAGCAAGAGACGAGTCTTTATACCCAAGACAAGAGAATCTTTACAACGGGATGCAAACCACCAAATCTGAATGGCAGACAACTAACTTGGCAACCGGTTACAACACTGCAAATGAAACTCAAAAACAGTGCACATATGCACACATAGACACACATACCTTGTTAGATAGTTCACAATATCTGCTCACTTGTAAAAGAACTTATATTCACCATCACTATTGCAGTTATCAATCTCACAGACTTCTCGCTTCCTACCATTCTAGAAAAGAATTTGTACTTTTCTCTGAACTGTTAACACATAATTGTTAAGAGTTGAAATTTTCTGTCAATGGCTCCTTAACTAAACACTCACTCAACCCCCCCCCCCCCCCTCTCTCTCTCTCTCTCTCTCTCTGTGCATATCTACTGTCACTGCTTTCCACCTTTCTTTTGCCTATTCCCCTTCTTGGTCACTTCATGTCTTAAGTTACTGAGCACTTTCTCCATTTACTGTGTAAAGGCACTCTACTCCTGGGCTGATACCACCAAAAATGCACCCAAATAAACACTGCAAAGTGGTTGGCAAATGGACCAAGAAAACATAAAGCTCTGCAGTCACTTTAGTCCTGTTTGTCTTATCTCATCAATGACCTGTCAACCCTTCTAGTGCTGGTGCCACAAATGAAGCACCCAGGGATTCATGATAAGAAGTGCATCCTGCCATAGAAATCAAACCAAATGACATGTATGAGCACCAACCTACAAAAGCAGTGGCTCTGATTGTGATGACTCATCTAACCCATGTTAACACATGGAATACAGACATAATGATGATGATGATGATGAGATACAGTTTGAAGATTCTCATACAAAATGAAGCCAACGTTCACCGTGAGACATTGAAATGTCTGATTATCTCGATAAAACTCTTACTCAACAATTAACCGACCTGTACTGAATTCTCTTTGTGGCTGGTAGACAGATGTGTAAATGTTATGTAACTGTTAATGCAGTCATTTATCACTTGAACTAGAGGACAAGAATGTGTTACGTACCCTACCTATTTGCCAAGCTAACCCTTTCGCTACCACATCTCTGCTGAAATACACTTTTATTTTCAAATCATGAAGAATATATTAATATAACTTCATCATTATTAAGCTTGTGTCTAGAACATAAATTAACCGGAAATATTGATAGGAACTTTTAATTCAGACCACTTCAACCCTTTAGCAATCAGATTTTTCTGTTGTGCATCTTGCTTATTTATTCACGCTGCTTTGAATTAATCATGCATTATCTTGTAGCATCAAAATTTCAATGATGTGATTGTTTCTGGTTAGAATGACATTGCAAGGTAGCTGTGAAGAGGCTAGATCTGGCTGGTTTGAACATAGAACAGAATATTTGGGTCCGATATGGCCAGTTTAAATGCTAAAGGGTTAAAACAAGAAGTTTGTACTGTAAAACCAAGGGTGGCTTCGGGTGATT
Organism: Octopus sinensis; assembly: GCF_006345805.1. NCBI lineage: Eukaryota > Metazoa > Mollusca > Cephalopoda > Octopoda > Octopodidae > Octopus > Octopus sinensis. Next base: position 2,871,467 of record NC_043006.1, on the reverse strand, counting down.
TGGTATTAAAAGGGCTAAGTAAGCCCTTAGTAATAATGGGTTTAGAAGTAGTGTCTCTGGATAATCAAAAGGGGTATTACACAAGATTAAAACTAGTCCAAAAGGTGGTCCCTTTTTTCCTGTCAAAGAGGATATTGTGTATAAAGGCAAATTATTTATAACTGTCAATTGTATACAGTGCTGATCTAAATCTATAGTTATATCCCCTAGTATACTACAGCATACACACACACACACCCACACATGGATTAACATACATAAATATACAGAGATATAATTACGGGTAGGGAGGCACATTTCAATGTAAACAAAGTACAACCGCTTGCTCATTTTTTCTTCTCTTTTCAATTATCATCTCAAAAACAAAGCAATAAGATTTGAAAGATTATTTCAAATTATCACTGAATCTCTGTGGGTGTCACATACTAACTTCAACTTAAGAATTTAAGGTAGGCATTAAAACTGTATAAACATGGTCATTTCTTTTTACAGTCCACATATGTCGGCTTAGTTTAGATTGTGAAAATAAATAAATTTATATTGATTTCAAAGTCCATAGATTGACAATGATACAATTTGTGTAGTTAAATATGGCATCTGAACATTGTTCAGTACAATAGAATGTTAGGATAATGAATATTCTGATTGTGAGTGACAATGTGAAGAAACAGCTGGGGAATGGAAACCTTAGAGATAAAGAAGAGTTTGATAGAGAAAGGAGTTGAACAATAATGAGAAAGGTGATGGAAGGGGAGATAATAATGAACAGAGGGGGGCAAAGTAAGGTCAACCATACAAAGCAGAATCCTACGAGACACAGATTCTCACCCCGGATCTACAAAGTCAGGAAACAAGATAAGGGTACCTTTATGGAAGACCCACTGGAAGTATGCATTCAATATTTTGCCTAGTTTCAACCAATTGGCTGGAGAAACGGTAGCAATGCTGAAGAGGTGCAGAGTGTGAGTTGTTTTGATGAGTATCAACAGCCTTGTGGCACGGATCCCAGTTTTTTTGTGTTTTGTGCTTTTTTTTAAAGGCTTGCAGCTGTTGCGAAGTGTGAGTGTGCAACATGGTCACAAATGGGTTCATAAAATGCACTTCCCAACACCGATCTCAGACTTTACAAAGCTCTGCATGAATACCTCAACAGCTGTTGTGTAACCTTGGCAACTGAGTGTAACTTACAGACATATTTATCGTTTTCCATGGATTTCTATCTAAAATGGCAAGTTAGCAGCATTGTTAGAGAGTCGGACAAAAGCTTTGTCGTATTTGTTCTGGCGCTTTCATTCTGAGTTAAATCCGGCCAAGATCCACTCTACCTTTCCTCCTCCTGAGGTTGATAAAATAAAGTACTTGTCAAGTACTAGAGCTCATGGTATCAACTAACCCCTTACCTCCAAAAATTGCTGGCCTTGTACCTAAATTTAAAATTATTATCTTTTATAGATGTCTGAAATATTTAAATAGATAATAATATTTTATACAAATCATTTAAATTCTATTGTTACTGTTTAAAACGAAGACCACTTAGAACTGATTCCTAAAATACAGCACCCGCAATCCTTGAAACACACTGTATTGCAAGTCAACACAGCGTGCATAGTCAGCAATTGTGACCTACAATTAAATAATGGTCTTAAAAATGTGATCAGAAAGTGTGTGAATGCTCTCAATTTGAAGGTCCAAATTGACAAATGAATGTTAAAATCATGCTCCTCTTATACAGAGGTGATTAAATGAAATATTCCAAAGAATATCATAATCAAAATGGTGGTCCTAGTGAGTAAAATAACAGTAAAAATGAGATAATAAAAATATAACCAAGGAAACAAATTAAGCCAATTAAACAAAAAAAAAACTTTTAAAAACGTAATAACGCATGCACCAACTGATGAGCTTTTGTTTCAATAATTTTTTTCTGTTTTGGGTTTGTTTGTTTTTTAAATAATTCTATATTTTTGCTGAAAGATGTTAGTTTTAGAATAAAAATTACTGGAATGTGAAGAATTACAATGTTAACCATTTTCTGAACCAATGTTTCAAATTTGCAGAATTGATTATATGAACTCTAAATTTACCTATTAGAGGTTTTTGTCTTTTGGGAAAGTGTATAGAATAATAACTACCTTTAGTTCCTAAAAAGCTAAATGTATAGGAAAAGTTAGCTAACATTCCCAAGAATCTAAATTGTAATGAAGAACGCATCTGTTTTATGAGTTCACCATTGTCAATCCTACACAGAATACGATGGCAAACATTTGTAACAATATTTATGATATTCTGTAATGGCTTTTCAAATACATGTCTCTCCTGCCCCCAAAGGAATCCCACTACTCATTTATAGCCCCTTTTTATGGAGGATATAAAAATAATTGAGATCCGGGCTAAACTAGAAGTGTTCTGTAGTATTCAGCCAACAGGACATAAACAGTTAAGTACATTTAATCCTAAAAAAATAGTTACAAGAATGGCCTGGAACTTATTTCATTTTCCCTCTTCTTCCAATATCTATGAGATAAAAAAAAATATTAAAAAACCAAGTAGTTCAACATAAAAATTGGTAAATAAACTCTCTGGTTGTTTGTTTAGTCACTGCACACACGCACATACACATGCTCACACACACACACACGCGCACACACACGCACACACATGCACACACACACACATACACATGCACACACACACACACACACACACACACACACACATTTTCAAGTTGAGAAATTCAACACCTCACATACACACAATCCATGTATCTTTACTTTAAGATTACTTCTAGCTGTAAATGTGAATTGCTGAATTTATCAATTTCATAGATAAATATGCTCTACAGCTTCCATATTGAGTACTCTTTTGTTTGCACAAGCTAAGGACAGCTATAGCAACTACTGCCATTACAGACATAAATCAGAGGAAGAAGGGTGAGAAAGAGAGAGAGAGGAACAGAAAGAGAGTGAAAGAGAGAGAGAGAGAGAGAAGAACAGAAAGTGGGTGAGAGAGAGAGAGAGAGTGACAGACAGACAGACAGAGTATGAAGCAGAAATGAAATGTTGTTCAGTCTAATGACATTCATATTCACCACTTCACAGTAAAACAAACAAAAACTCATGACCAGAACACGTAGGAAATAACAGCAAGGTCAAGTGATAAGAAAAACAATAGTGAAAATATATCAGGGTATCTCTCTCTCTCTCTATATATATATATATATATCTATATATATATCTATATATATATCTATATATATATATATGGATGTGAACTAAAGAACTCAAGACAACTTCTAAAAAAACCAATCCTCATTATTCAACAATGACAGTTAAAAATGTTAACACACACACACATACACACACACACACTCAGATAATTGCTATTCCTTACCATTCTACCTTCTGTTACAACACCCAGCATCACTATCATCATCGCATTGGAGTTAATCAACTTTATTTCTCTGCTTTGAACTGATATCAGATGCAAAAGAGAGAAAAATATTTAAACAAGCAAGAAAAGCTCAAATTTGCTCAAGTGGTTAGAACAGCACGAATCTGTATGTGTGTGTGGACGTTCATATCTGCTGCGTGCGTTTCAAGAGCCATATTTTCAAGTTTGTTTAACAAAGCACACCCTTATGTACACACTGACACATCCAAGCACGTACACATTAAGCTAGATACTTACTAATAGGCAACCCCACTTCTATCAGATTGCCTTCATTTGATAGCATTTCACAGGTTTATCTGAGCAAGGCTGATTAATTCCAGGAAGCTGGTTCACTGAAGCATCCAGAATAAGGGTAGACTAGGAGTGGGCATAGAAAATACTTATGGTTCTACTCTAGGCTTTCTAGATACTTCTTCTTAACTTCGCTAAAATTTTAGCATAAAAGTTCTTCGAAACCAAAGAATCTCAAAATATTCAGAATTCATTTGGATATTTACACAGTCACTCACCAACAAGAACAACACAAATAGGGGGTGGGTAAGTGCACAGTCTGTTCTCTGGCAATGGAGCAAAAGCAGTTAACAAAACAGCTAAAAGCTTTTCACACATATTACAAAGCAGAACAGGGTTGGAGCCTAAGATGCGGAGGACGGAGGACGGAGAATAGGAACGAGAGAAAGATGAAACAAAACATGAAATAAAGACAGAAGAGATTTTGTTTACTTTTTAGTGACTAACAAAAGTTTAAGGTTGACTGAAGGAAGTTAGTCGAACTTTGTTGTGTGTGTGTGTGAGAAAGAGAGAGAGAGAGAGAGAGAGAGAGAGAATGTGTGCATATTTATAAAATACCAAGTCTGGTTTTTATCAAAAGATTAAGTTGGAAGTTTTTGAAAAAGATCATCACCACCATCACCACCACCACCACCACCACCACCATCACCACCACCATCACCATCACCACCACCACCACCACCACCACCACCACCACCACCATCACCACCACCATCACCATCACACCACCACCACCACCACCACCACCACCAACACAACTGCTGACACGCCCAACTACCAAGTAAAATTACCCACTAACCTGGCCGTAAATGCATCATTACCAATGCACCCCCCCACCACCACCACTATCACCATCTCAAATACAGCACCATTGCCAGCCCTATCACCACCACAATACCAACTTCCACTGCCAGGCAACTAACACACAAAGATGCTTTACTTATCAACCTCGGGTGTGTGCACTAAGTAAATAAACTTTCCCCCGTTAGTCGTTTAAGTGAAGCCAACTTAACCAGTTTCACACCTCAACAGATTTTTGTAGAAAGTCTTATTTGTTTTTGTTGCTGTTGTTTTCTGACTTACACACCAAACCTTATACGTTCCAATCGCTCATTTGCATAATAATACTGAGAAAGATTACTGAAATGACAAGAGAACAATATCAAAGATTTCATAGGAGAGTATTTTTAGAACGACCAGACAGACACCAACAGTCGAAGCAACTTCAAGAGTCAGGCAACATCAGCGCTGCTTCCAAATATATTCAATAATCATCATAGGATAATAATACAGAATTTTTACTCCTCACACTTGGCTCCTTGATACAAACCAAGAAATAATAAGGAAAAGAAAAAGACTCTTGTAAAAGTGAAAGTGGGAGGAAGAGGAGGTGGAGGAGGAGGGTAGTTGAATCAATGGATAAAAGAACAGCAATGAGAGGCAGCTGGAGTAGTGGCCACACACACACACACACACACACACACACACACACACACACAGATTTAGAATTTAATGAGTCTCACAATTAAAATAAATGAGCAAATAAAACAAAGTAACAAATATCAGAAAAGCAAACTAAAACAACTGAATAACAGAGATGAAATAAGAAATAAACAAGGGACCCTTTCGTAGTTCTTTACTTCACTGCTGCACTACAGAACACATCTCTAGGTTCTTGGAGCCAACAAGGATTTGCTGAACAATGCGTGCAGATGAAATGTTTACAATTATTGTAACACATATTATGTGGAGGTGGGTGGCTTAATGGTTAGGGTGTTGGACTCATGATCGTAAGATTGTAGTTTTGATTCCTGAACCAGGCGATGCATTGTGTTCTTGAGCAAGACACTTCATTTCACAATTGCTCCAGTCCATTCAGCTGGCAAAAATGAATAACACTACGATGGACCAGCGTCCTGTCCAAGAAGGTAAATAGACACCATGGAAACAAAAAAAACAACCCTACGAGTCTATATGACTTGGGAAGGATTTTAATCTTTCTATCCCTAATACATTTTATTGGCTAAAAATACTGGTAGAAATTTTCTATAACACATAATAGCAACCAAATGAAAACACAGTTAAAACACAAAGAATTTAATGTTCAATCTCATTCAAGCTTAATAGTGAAACTCACTGCCAAGAAAGTCATTAATATGCAAATTGGTCGACCCAGTTTCCTTTAACTTTTAAATATTAGTGGGTTTATAAGGTAACAAGCTGGAAGAACCGTTAGCATGCTGGGCAAAATGCTTAGAAGCATTTTGTCTGTCCTTATGTTCTGAGTTCAAATTCCACTGAGGTCAACAAAATGGGTACCAGTCGAGCACTAGTAATCGATTTACCCGCTGTCCCCAATTTGTTGGCCTTCTGCCAGAACTTGAAACCAATATTAATGGGTTTATAAGCAATGTGTTTATGGATGGTTAGAGAAGGTATACACCTGCTAATGATCGACTCAAAAAGAGTTAAAACATTTCCCCCTCTTTCTGTCCATACAACATATTATACTGACAAATTACTTACAATAATCATAACATTGTTGGCTGAAAAACAAAACCTATAGATACATTCTATAGTACATTATAGAAACAATACAAAACACTGCTAGAAAAAGAGTAATTTAATATTGCAGAATAATAAAAAGAGAAAAAACAGAGGAGAACATACAATTCCAGTTATAAAATCTACAAGATTGCTGAATGCAGGTACTTAAAGTGAAGCTTTATGCAATGAGGCTGGTAACTATTGAGACGATGATGTAACAAGGGATTTCACTCCCCAAATTAATGTCAGGGGACAGGGGACATTCAATAATTAGAATTCTTACTTTTAAATTATTAAAACTACACTAGTAATACCCATGGAAATGTCATAGGTATTTAACACCTGTACGATGGATAGTAGTTCATAAAGAACTACAAAATACATAATTTGTTTTGAAAAATGTATTTTTTTTAAACAAATAACTTTTGAGGAGAATCAGAAATTTGTGTATGTTGTAATGGATGAGCAGTGTTAGGAGAGGAGGTCTTTGAAAGTTCTATTCTTTGTTCAACCCTTGTTACTTCTCTACTTGCCATAATGGATTCTGGTGTCCTTACAAGGTGAGAGTTAACGAGGACTTCAGCAATGAGTTTAGTGCATAAAGAGGAGTTCATCCAGATTCAGTCCTCAGCCCACAGGCACACACACACACACGCACACACACACACGCACACACACACACACACACACACACACAAAAGCATTTGGTTATCTCTCCAAAAATGTCAAGTCTACATCTGTTACCTCCCTTGCCTCTACTCACTTTCTATCACTCGTCTCTCTCTCTCTGTCACACAATTCACATATCCCCATTACTTTTCTCCCTATTATACTTATCACTACCACTCATCTCTCTTTCACTCATCATTCACTTACTCTTACCACAATTCACCTTTACTATCATTCCTCTCTCTCTCTCTCTCTCTCCTCTTCCTCTCCATTGTACCCTGGCAACCTTCACCCACTCATCTTGATTCTTCTATCACTATAATCTCTCTTCTATCCAGATACACAGCATTCACTGAATGAGTCTATTATCGTATAGTGTAGGGGATTCGGAGCAATGTCTCTTGTGCTAGCACCATGATATAAAGTCACTCAGTGCAGTCAGTAAAATTGTGGGCAAACAAGCAGTGACAAAATGTCAAGAGGACCATTTAGTCTTGTCAAGTACATGTCAACCATTCCAATGAAGGAGCCATGGAAAAATGCATCCAGTACATTTTATAAAACCGTTGGTAATAGGAAGGGCATCCAACCACAGATAGCAAGCGAAAAATGAAATGTATGAGTAAGATGTGGTCCTCCAATTTGTGTAAGAGGGCAACAACTATGAATAAGAACTGATTTGGTGCATGACTTGTTCAACTCAGGCTAACATGGACATAAATTGAAGATATATTAGACACATACAGATTTATTTTTAACAAAAAATTGAAATAGAAATAAACTGAACTAAGGCACACATGTGCAGACATACACACCAGAAAAATACAAACTACACACACACACACACACACAAACACACACACTAGTAACAATAGCCAACACTGCCCAAGTGCCAAATGTGTAGAAGTTTATCAAAGCCTCTCATGAGTTTTTTGTTAACCCAGGGCTATAACAGAAGACACTTGCCCAAGGTGCCACACAGTGGGGCTGAACCCAAAATTAAATGGCTTTAAAGTGAACTTTTCAAGCTCACAAACATATAGGAACAATTCCTGTGCCCTCAAGATGATGAAGGACTGAGATATCTGGCACCTTGCTGTACACAGGAAGGCCCATCCACCACAGCAGAATACATAGATATATATGTGCATGTCCCTCACCTACCACCCTACCTCTCCAACGCACCATTCTCCGAGCTTTCCGGCATCTCCAGTGCGACCCGTCCACTTCACACATCTTCCCTAACTGACCCCTCCCCTCCTTCAAACGAGCCCACAACCTACGAGACCTCTTGGTCCACAGCTTCTTCCCCAGCCCTACCTCATTCCCCTGCTCCCGCCCACACTGCTGCACTTGCCCTTACCTTTCCAACACCACTCTCCTCACCGGAGACTATTGCATCATCGACTCCTTCACCTGCACCTCCAGCAATATCATCTATTGCATCTCCTGCTCTCTCTGCCAGTCCCTGTACATCGGACAAATGGGACGCTGCTTGGTTGACCGGTTTGCGGAACACCTCCGAGACATCCACCTCGGCAATGACATCTGTTTGTTTTGTAGACCACCTGTCTTCGTCTTTTGTTGATTTTTTTCGTAAACTCTCCCTATATATATATATAGGGAGAGTTTATATATATACATAGATATATATGTGTGTGTGTATATATACATACATACATATATATATATATATATGTACGTATCGAACGGCCTTGGGATTAACCTAGCAAAAACCAAAGTCTTAGCAAGTAGGAAGGCTGTCAAATCAAAAAGCCCTCCAGGTAGATGGCCTGCTCAATTTGTAGAAAAGGCATGGGTAGAAACCCCATAGGACATACCTGGTATAAGCTATGGGCACATAAAAGGTGCAGCAATATCAAAGGAAGGTTAACCAGGAAGATAGTTTTTGTGTGTTGTAGATGCACAGGGGCAATAAACACTGAAGATGTACAGAAAACAGATTCCATCACATGCCAGGGGGAGAAACTAGAAGTAGTTAATAGCTTCTGTTACCTAGGCGATCAAGTCTGTAGTGGGGATGGTTGCTCTGGGAGTGTAGTGGTTAGAATAAGAAAAGCCTGGGCAAAATTCAGGGAGCTCCTACTGCTGCAAGCAACTAAGGGGCCTCTCATTCAGGATGAAAGGTAGACTGTATGATGCATGTGTGCAAACTGCCATGCTACACAGGAGTGAAACAAGGGCCATGACTGCTGAGGACATGCGTAGGCTTGAAAGAAATGAAGATAGTTTTTGTGTGTGGCAGTATGATCTGCTGGATGAGTAATATCAGTGTACATAGAAGGGACAGTGTAAGTGCCACGAGAGACAAGTTAGACGTAAGAAGCATCAAATGTGGTGTGCAAGGGAGATGATTGCACTGGTATGGTCATGTGTTATGCATGGATGAGGACAGCTGTGCAAGGAAGTACCACTCGTTAACTGTGGAGGGAACATGTGGGAAGAGGTAAATGAGGTGGTGAAGCATGACCTTCGAACATTGGGCCTCACAGGGGCAGGGACAGGAGACGAAGACCTTTGGAGATATGCCGTGACTGAGAAGACCCAGCAACTAAAGAGAGATCGCAGCCATGGCCGATGCCAGTGTTGCATACCCTTGATGCATTGGCTGATATGATATGTTTGGGAAGTTCTGTTGAGTCAAGTAAAACCAAAATCACAGCTGTGGCCAGTGCTCCCTAACTGGTCCCTATTCCGGTGGCACATGAAAGGCATCATCAAAATGTGGTCAATGCCAGTGTCCCCTGACTGGCTCCCTATGCTGGTGGCATGTAAAAAGCACCATCTGAATGTGGTTGATGCCAAGTCCGCCTGACTGGCTCCCATGACGGTGCTATGTAAAAAGCTAGAACTATCTGACTGGCCCCCATGCCGGTGACACATAAGAAGCTCCCACTGCACTCTTGGAGTGGTGGGCATTAGGAAGATCATCCAGCTGTAGAAACACTGCCAGATTAGATAGGAGCCTGGTGTAGCCGCTGGCTCTCCAGACTTCAGTCAGACCGTCCAACCCATGCCAGCATGGAAAACGGACATTAAACAATGATGATGATGATGATGATAGTGCTGGTGCCACACAAAATGCCCCCAGGACACTTTGTAAAGTGGTTGGTCTTAGAAATGGCATCCAGCCATAGAAACCATGCCAGAACAGACAACGGAGCCTGGTGCAGCCCCCAACCTTACCAGCTTCTGTCGAACCGTCCAACCCATGCCAGCATGGAAAATGAACATTAAATGATGGTGGTGATATGTAGATACACACACACACACACGCACACATATAATGCAAGTTTCTTGAAGGTAATTTGAATGAGACTGTAAACATGTGTTGTCTTTGAGAGTAGTATGGAAATGAAAGTGGGAACAGCAGCAGAAGAGAAGCAGTCTATAGTAAATTCATTTGGTGTGCATACATGCAGAGCAAATTTAATGCAAACTAGTTGAATAGACTTGAAACAAACTGATGTAAGCTAAAACATCTTTATTGCAATCTGCATTGTTGTCTCAGTAGAGCAATAAAAATGTTCGTATGATACTAATGGAGAAAGGAAAACTTGACAAGCAAGAACTAAATCAACCACCAAAGCTATTGAGCAAACCTATCATACATGGATGAGTTGCTTTCAAAAACTGAAGTTCTGACTATGCATGAATGCACACACACACACACATAGACACACACATAGACACACAAATATATGCATACAGACACCAAAGAATAATGATATAAAACAAACACATATAACCTCACTTATATGTTGACTGAAGTAGAAAGCCAATGATACAGACAAAATGTTAGTGACCTGGCAAGCAAATAACTAAATTAGAATGAAATGAAATATGTATATAGAAAGCAGTCAAAGGTGAGAACAAGAGAATTGAAGTTGGTAGGTTTGTGTGATAAAGAAATTTTATGAAAACTGAGGTTATAGAATACTATAAAACACTAACTTGTCAAGTAATTTATTTCACTCAAAACTAAAGATACCATCATTAAATAACAATAGCTCAAACTGCTCGACCGAATTACTCTGGCTAAAACAAACTACAGTCATTGATGTTGTTGTTGTTGTTGTTGTTGTTGTCACTGCCATTGCTTTTGTTATTCAGTAAATCATCTTCCAACTTAGAAATGAGAAAACTTTGTTTACGAGGGAAGTGGTTCAAATTTAAGTTTAAATCGATACGCAGACACGTATCCAGGTACGCAGAGAGGGTATGAATGGGAAAAGTCACCGTAAACTGGTTGTGATTGTTAATGAGCTTCAGCCAGAGAGCTAAATGCCTATCTAAATTAACTCAGTAACTGTACAAATTATGAGTCATTTAACAGGTTTACAATCACATCTGAAACAAAATAACAACAACAATAAACTAATAATAATAATAATAATTATTATTATTATTATTATTATTATTATTATTATTGAGGTGGCCAGCTGGCAGAATTGTCAGCAGCTGGGCAAAATGCTTAGCAGTATTTTGTCCATCTTCACATTCTGAGTTCAAATTACACTGTGGTCAACTTTGCTTTCCATCCTTCAGGGTTGATAAAACAAGTATCAGTCGACTACTCCGGCCAATGTAGTCGATTATCCCCCCCCCCCCGCTAAAATTTCAGGCCTTGTGCCTATAGTAGAAAGGATTATTATTACTGCCAGAAATTATTATTATTATTTTCAAATTCCACTGAGGTTACTTCACTTTTCATAATTTCAGGGTCGATAAAATAAGGACCAGTAAAGAGCTGAGGGGTCAAGGTAACTGATTTAACGCCTTCCCCCAAATTGCTGGCCTTGTGCCAAAATTTGAAACCATTATTATTATTATTATTATTATATTGGGATATTTAGGAAGGGTTTTGTCATCTCAGGTGACATGTTGTAGGTCAACGTTAGGAATCTCCTTTTTTTCTTTCCCAACAGTTTAATCCTGTCGGCTGCATATGAAATAACAACAACAACAACAACAACACACCAGTATGACAAGATCGGATGTTTTATTTTAGTCCATGCCAGCTATAAATAACCTATTGTATGTTGTTTAGGTAAATTGGTTTATATAAATTCACGATGTGACTCTGCATTATCATGATTTGAAAACAAGTTTAAGTCATACAACAATGAACCAGTAACAATAAACATTACAGCTATTCAGTACGTTATGCCTACTCATATGTAAAAATCCAGGTGACCTTTTATATGTAAGTATGTAGTACATCTTTACAACTGTTGCTTTACAGAGGCCATAAAAAGAAGTCACGGTGGCCTAATGGATAATGTTTTTATTATTTAATTGGTTCATAGTTGATAAATTGCTTACTAACACACATTTTGCTCCGTATCTTTAGTCAAGACATCAAGACTGTTCTGCTTCACTCTCATAAACAACAAATTATGCTCCAAGAGGGTCTCACAGTGACAGGCCCATTGCCAGACTTTGCTGCCCTGGGGTTGCTTCAGAATATTCTGGAAGGGCACTAATTTGTGTTGCAGGAATGTCTTTGCAAACTGTATTTTCTACATCTGAGGGTTCACCAATAAATAGTGAGGAGCCGGTGCTGTCCAGTGCACCTTGCAGCAACAGGCATGAATAGTAGCACATCTAGAAAAGTGTTTTTTTTAAAGCTATGGAATTTTGTCAAAGCTGTTCAACCCGTGGCTCTCCAGTAAAAACCCTAAAGTACAGATCTGGAAGAGGTGCTCGAGATATGTAAGAAAGTTTGGTGGACAGATGACTTAGAACAATTATCTCTGATTTATATTTCAAACTGATTTGTGAACTGCAAGACTGCACCAAAATATGAACAGCTTACATCATTATTGTGTTTTTATTCAACCATTTAACTTTTAGATTATTCTGTCAAACATAATGTTTATTTCGTCACACTGCTTCAAAGTAATCATGCATTCACTTGTACTTTCAAGATTTCAAGGATGTGATTGCATATTTCAAGAATGACATTCTAGGGTCAGTGTGAGAGGCTGGATCTGGCCAGTTTGAACATAGAAAATATGAAGAATATTTGGGCATGAGATGGCTGGTTTAAATGCTATAGGTTTAAGTGAAAATCAGTCCACTTCCAGGATTAAAACAACAAAATAGTTATAGCTGATACAGATTCAGAAAGCTAGTTTGGAAAACTCTAAACAGAAACCGTTTCAAAGTTAAAACTGTCAAGAGTGGTTTTAAGAGAGCTCCTATATCACTCTGCTTACATTTTTATTGATGCTGTAATCAGGACTCTCGGCTAAAGCATTAAGTTTAAGGAGTAGTAACTTTATAAATATTTCACAAGTCTGAAATATAAATTAAACTGGGTCACAAAAAGCCTTATAACAATTAGCATTGTCTTCACTTTACATAAGTATATTTATATTTCTAACTACTTTGTGGTATTGGTTTTGAATTTAATATTCCATAAAACTGGACACTATAACTCAGATTTTCAAACAAGTGGAAAGCAGACATTCACAATAAAATTATAGGTAAAGAAAAATCATATAACTAAACAAGCTTAGTAAAAGAGCCCCATAAGGCAAACAATCATTTTATTTTACACAGGATAAGATACAAATTATTATTATTGATTTTTTGCAATGGGTTTTATAGTTCTAAAAATCTTTATTCTTCAGTTGCCATTATACTGACGTAGGCAAGATGGGCCAGCAAATCTCAACTGTCAGTAGAATAGTAAAAATCAATATTTCACAGCTGGATATACTTTTGTAAGCATTTAACCATGAAACAACAGAGATAGGTAATGGTTTGATCAATCTGACTCAGAGGAGTTGAACTTAATCCTACAACAGCATTTGAAATCATAACATTTCGTTCTGTCGTTCAGCATTTTAATAACTCTTGTCTTTACAAAATATTTTAAAACAAACAGAAAGGAATGCATAAAGAATGAGCGACATGTGGTGTTACGTGATGTGATATGACACATAACCGACCAAGCTATCAGACGTTGTTACACATCGCTGATCACAATGCGCTTTTGCATTGTTTTAGCCTTCAAATGATGCCACCCTACTGGCTAGGTGAGCAAGCCAACATTCCCCATCAATCAAAGGGGGGCTGGAGCAATGTGAAAGGAAGTGTTTTGCTCAAGAACACAACGTGCTACCCAGTCAAGGAATCAAACCCACGATCTAGTGATCATGAGTGCAACAGCCTAACCACTAGGCTACGCACCTTCACGAGCTCACTCAATGGAGAAGGGATCAGGCCATTGTTGAGTGGTAGTTCATTATCTGCTGCGAATTGTGCAGTGCATGTTAAGTGTCTCGACAGGTGCCGACACAGCTGACACTGAAACTAAGTTTCACAAACCTTTCTAAAGACTTTAAAAAATCCCTTTATGCTAACTCCCTATAGCCTGTTACCTTTACTTTTAATTATTGCAATTACCTCATACCAATTTCATAAAGCCAGCCTTATATACTCATCAGGTAGCAAATCATTTACTTCACACAAGTCCTTCATAATGTAGCTTAGATTTCTCAGCCAGTAGTAACTAATGTGGACACTTAATGTGCAACCAATGTAACCGGCAGATTGTTGCTGTCATTGTTGAATAACGTCTGTCTTCTGTGTCCTGGCACAATGATATGCCCCACAGGTTTATCCTACCAGGAATGCCAAGTATTATTATGACCCCAGACCACAATATATCACCTGTGACACGGTGTTTAGATGAGTGGGTGTTCATGCAGAAGCGGTTTGTGGCTGAAAATATTTTGATGCCAGTTTCAGAGGAGGGCAATAAAAGAGTATTTTGTCATCATTTAGCAGCCTCAACTCCTCAATGTTTTTGACAAGGGAGTTGCTACTCATTATTTAGAGTATTAAGTGCTGTCCTATGTTTTCCTGTGAGTATAGAAATAGGAAAGAAATAAAAGTCACTTAATAACATGGTTATGCAGTAAGAAGCTTGCTTCCCAAACACATGGTTCTAGGTTCAATCCCACTGCATGGCACCAAAGCTAACTGTCTTCTACTACAGCCTCAGGCCAAACCAAAGCTTCATGAATGAATTTGGTAGGTAGAAACTGAAAGAAGCCTGCCATATGCATGTTTTTGTGCTTGTGTTTGTCCCCCTTCCACCGCTTACAACCTGTGTTGGTTTGTTTACATTCCTGTAACTTAGAAGTTCAGCAAAAAGTGCCCAATAGAAAAAGTAACGGGCTTAAAAAATATAAGTAGTGGGATCAATTTTTGGGACTAAAACCTTCAAGGTGGTGACCCCAGCATGGCTGCAGTCCAATGACTGAAACAAGCAGAAGATAAAAAGGAATCCAATATCTTGGTGTAATGCTGAACTGAAGAATTTGATATGAAACAAACTGTAAAGAGCATTAACAGTTTCATGACTCACAACAACAATGTGCAGGCTACAGTATTAAATTCTATCAATAAACTAAAAAAAAAAAATCATAAAATTATAGTAATCATTATCCTATGGTTACATCAACTAAAAAGTACCACATTGCTTTTTTTTTATTTTTATAAATACGTAAGTTAGTAATAAGCTACCAAAGGTTTTGATAGAAACTGTAGCTTATTCTGGAAGCAGACAAGATGTCCTTATATGACACGAGGGTGTTATAGTCATGTGGTCTCTAATCCATGTATGTCATGTGCAGCTGTTGCTACCTGTGTAGCTTGAGGCTGTTTATGCATTCAATAAACTACACCATAAGTAAACAACAAGCATTTGTAAGCATTCCCAATCAGGCCATTTCCCAGTATACCTGTTCTGTTAGAATCAGTGCTTTTGGACAGGTCCTAAATGGGTTAAATTTTCTTTTTGTCTCTTTCTTATTTTAGTCATTAGATGTTTGCCATGCAGGGGTTCTGCCTTGAAGAATTTTTAGATGAATTGATCAACCCCAGTACTGATTATTTTTTAAACTCTGGTACTTATTCTATCAGTCTCTTTTGCTGAACTGTTAAGTTATGGGGACATAAACACATTAACACCAGTTATCAAGCTGTGGTGGGGGACAAACACAGACACAAAGACACACACATGCACGTGTGCACATGCATACAACAGGCCTCTTTCAGTTTCTACCAACCAAATCTATGGCCCAAAGCTATGGTAGAAGACACTTTCCCAAGGTGGTCTGTAGTAGAACTGAACCCAGAACCATGCGGTTGGGAAGCAAGCTACTTACCACACAGCCACGCCTGCCCCTAAAAATGTGTAGTTACACATCATCAAGTAATTATAGTGATGAATTTTTTTCACTGGGTATGTGCATTATTGAGCTAGCGTAAAGAATGGTCACTGAATATGATAGAGACAGGTGACACAGAAGCAATACGAAGAGCTGAACATCATTCTACTAATACAGACAGTTCCACAAATAATGGTAAGCAGAGGTAAAAACAGAAATGAAAGAACTCCTTCATTACAAGGATGAGACAATTAAGGTTCCTTTTTCCATCAATATAACCTGCAACTCAGGTTGTTTTTCAGTCAGTCAGCACTTTGCAAACACTTCTTCAAGACAAAGTGTTTTCTTATAAAACCAAGAAAACATTTGAACATCTAAGGTGTTAAGACAGAGTAAGAGAGTGCTTGAATCATGACAGTATGTTACAAGTAGGGGGCCTCTTTATAAGTCATCATCATCATCGCTTTAACATCCACTTTTCCATGCTTGCATGGGTCAGATGCAATTTGTTGGGGTGGATTTTCTATGGGTTGGATGCCCTTCCTGCTGCCAACTCTTATCTGTTACTGAGGTAATATTTTTCCACGACCAGACACGTCTTATAAAGAAGACTGAAAAATAAAGGACACCACTTACATGAAAGTGACACTCGTTTACAAGTATCAAAGGTCAAAGCAAGGAGAAAGTAACACACACACACACACGTAACAGGCTTCTTTCAGTTTCTTTCAAATCCACTTGCAAGGCTTTTGTTGGTCTGGAGGTGTAGTAGAAGATAATTGCCCAAGGTGCCATGCATTGGGACTGAACTCAGAACCATGTGGTTGGGAAGCAAACTGCTTACCACACAGCCACACTTGCACCTATAATTATTTGAGACTATGATTTATGAAATGTCAACTTGATATTTCTTGACATCTAGCTAAGGAGCTTCCTTACCAGGGTCAGTAAAACCTTTCAAGCATTAATAAATACCAGCTATATTCTGGGGTCCTTTGAGTTTTTCCTTAAAGGGATTCTCTTCTGGAAAAGAAAGGCATTTTCATTTTAGTTGAGAATTTTTACGTGAGGTTTCACTGAGACTCTTTGGCTAACAGCATAGATTGGATCTGCTGGCCACCAAGGAAAGATACTTTCAGGAATACTGACCTATGCCAATGGCTTCTGTTATCATTGTCAACTACAACTTATTCCATCAATTTGGTTCTTGATTCTGACACTTCACATCATCAAATATGAGGAATCCCGACGAAAACCGAATCAAATGCATCACTGATACAACAATTCCTCAACAATTATATTCAAAATAAAAAGGGGCTTGTTCCACTGTATGGCAGATATCCCTTATCAAATTACAAGTTTAGAGTTAACAGTGCTCCCAAAGCAAGCATAGGATAAAGGCCTGCAGTGCTGAGATGAATGAATAGCTAAAACCTACTGGTGGGTGTAGCTATATAGCACCACCACAACACCAGTTGCTGAAATATCAAAGGTTTTGAGAGAAACTGTTGTGAAGACAGAGAGAAAAGACCAAAGTTCTAGTGTCGGATCAAATATCTGAATTATAGTCTTCAATAGCAAGTAGACTTTACATTTCATCATGAAAGCATTAAAGTCATGTCAATTAGCATCTCCCACATTTATAAACTGTGCATTTGTTTATGGAAACGGAAAAACCTAAACCAATGCAAACTAGGATTGTTTAATATAGTGTTTCAAACTAATGGCTCTTTCTCCTTTGGCAGTTTGTAGGTTAAGGTCAAGTGTTATGACTCGGTGGAAAATTAACTTACTTAATGTAATGCACACACAGATATATATATATATATGCAGATTTATATGTGTGTATATATATATATATATATATATATATAGAGAGAGAGAGAGAGAGAGAGAGAGAGAGAGTCCAACCCATACCAGTGTGGAAAATGGACATTAAATGATGACGATATCAGTGTTTTCTAATTAGCAACTTTTGATGCTATTTACTGGAGTTGTGTAGTGCCAGTCGTCTTATCGGAATTTCTAATTGAATATCCTGCAAAATGCATTGCATATGCTGAATGATAAACTTTATTCATTATTCATTGAGCATCATCTACTCTGTGTTCTCTCTACAAACCATGTTCATGCTGTGAAGCTAACCAACTGTCTATAACCATGATCCTTTTGATTCCCACTACTTTACTGTATGCATTTATGATATTGTATTTCTTAAGAAAAGATAACAGCTCAAAGTTTTGATTCAAGACCAGCAAACATTAAGAATGATTGAGATTTTTCTGGCAGTGGTCGAGACAGAGGTCTTTAATGTAAGTGACAATGCTGGCCTTGGATTTGTGTCAACCCAAAGATACAGTCATCCAGGCACCCATCTTTTTCACTATTCTCGGGAGAGTCACAGGAGTACAGTCCTCAGGCATTTCTTCCAAATGGTCCTGCCATTTCATTTTCCAGCGGGATTGCAAAGCTTGACCAACTGAAACTAGGGATATTATCCAACCATCCTGTTCTTGGTCTCCCCCAAGATCTTCTGCAGGTTGGCTCAACATGTAGAATCCATCTTGTGATTCTTTCCTACAACATTTTAATCACGTCTGCATAGTACCAGAGCTATGACCTCTCAATGTGGAGAGGTTGTGACTTGACCTGCAGAGATTCCTTGACCTCTGAGTTATGTAACCTGTTGAGTAACATTGCTCCAGAAACCTTCAGAGGAACCCCATTTTTGGTCACTTGTATTCACAACTGCACTCTTTCAGTCATTATCCAATGTTTACAACTAGGGACCTAAGATACAGCAAGTGATATTATCAAAAGCCATGCTTGTGTGTAGATAACATGGAAATCAAGCGCTCAATAACAAGAGTTACCATAAAACATGAAACAATACACAAAATATATTGGAAAAGAAAACTGTGATCTTTCTGCAATATTGTGAAAAATCTTTGTAATAATAGTAAACAAGTATGCAAGACTAGAGTAAAATCAGACCCAAAAAGCAGCAATTTCAAATCTACTTCTCTAACTCTGATTCTATAAGACTTTGATATTCTTGTACAGTTCTACAACACAGAGAAGCAATTGTAGACATGCTTTTGACTATTCAACTCTTCAGTTTCAAAGACAATTCATAGCAAAAGATTCCTGTCAGCATATAAGAGTTGTTCAAACAATAAAAACTATTGTTACAGACGATCAAATTATTAGGAAACGTTGGCAGAACTAGAAGAGTGGCGGCAGACTGAATGTTTGGTGAGAATTTAAATATGTACCTTGATGCACTCAGTTCAAACCCTACTAAGGTTGACTTATTCCCCATGATTGAGAAAAACAGTTATCAGTCAATCACTGAGCGTGGATTAACTGTCAACCACTCCCAAAATATCTGGTGCAAAGTCATTATTGAAAAACAAGCAAAAGAGTTGTTCCCTCGACTCAGACTGAACCCAACACAAAGTCTCATCTACAGTCAATCATTAATTGACAAAATTTGCTCATTATTCCATCTTGTATATCTTCACAGCGGCAACAGTTGCCACACTTTCAAACGGCATACACTGGACCCTCAGTTCTTTCGTTATTGTTTTCAGCATATTTTGTCTCCCTTTAATTCCAACTACACACTTGCTTCAGCCAAAGATCCATCATCCCTCTTTGCATTTCATGTCTTGTTAAATCTAATTATAACACACACACACACACACATTCACGATCTCTGTGACTGTTATTAATTCGAGTTACCATGATAGACCAAGGCTTTAGAAATACACTTAATCTCAACAAAATTGTCAAATTCAAGTTTATCATTTAAACAATTGAGAATAGACATGCAAGAGAGAAAGGAAAAAAGAAAGAGAAATGAGCAACATGCCTTCCTGAAATACCAATGTTAAGACAAAAAACTACAATGAAAACTCAAGAGGAATATCAACAGATTCCTGTCCACTTTGCAGCTGCAATATTACTTTGCATTTCGCTTGCAGTTATCTCGTTAAGGACTATTTAAGAGTCATAAAAAAAAGACCCACACTCTCCAGTATCAGTGACTCACAATTATAGCTTGATACCCGGAAACAATAATGAGTGTTCAAAGAGATTATATCTATGGAGATAGAGAGATAGAAACGCAAACAATAAACAATAAGCAACAAGTTGAAGTGATGTTGCAAAGTAGAAACATGTTTATGGTTGTTATCCATTCATTTTTTGAAGCCAATTTTGTCAGTAATTTCTGAAGCTATATTAAAAATATTAACAAAAACTGAAGCTATTTAATAAATTCAAGTTTCCCCAATGCAAAGGTTCACCTTGAAACTTCTCAAAATTAACTTAAGAAGTTTGCTTCCCAACCACATGGTTCTGGGTTCACTCCCACAGTGTGGCAGCTTGGGCAAGCGTCTTCTATCATAGCCTTGGCCCAGCCAAAACCTTTTGAGAGGATTTGGCAGATCGAAACTGAAAGAAGCCCATTGTGTGTGTGTATCCCACTGCCTCTTGACAACCTGTGTTGGTGTGTTTATGTCCCCGTAATTTAATGGTTTGGCAAAAGAGATGGACAGAATATGTACTGGGCTTAAAAAGACAATAAGTACTTGAGTCAATTAGTTCAACTAAAATTCCTCAAAGTGATGCTCAAGCATGGTCACAGTCTAATGGCTGAAACAAGTAAAAGATATTGGAGTACAACACAACGGATAACTGGTGTGATACAGATGAAATGTGAAGTAAGAAGTTTAATATGATCCCCACTGCAGGTGATAGGTACCATGAAGGGGCACAAAACATGTTAATCACCGTCATACCAACCCACCAGAGACTATCCAGAAGTCTCTGATACAAACTTTCTGCTTTAAATTTAATCCAAATTAAAAGCTTCCACCAAAACCCCATGCTAATTTATGTTCCAAGCACTCGCTTCAGAATAACCAAGTTGTGATGAATTTTTTTCTTTATTTCCAAAATAATTGAAACAAAGACAGTGTATTTCAACGGAAGCAAAGGGATAAAACTTTATGCAGAAGGTGTAAGACACAAGGCAAGAGAGAACACACGAAGGATTTTAACATTGACAGAAAGATCACTTTTAAATCACAATCACCAGTTGCATTGTATCAGTTGGTAAATCCTGAAATAATTTTCATTCTCAGAGTATAATAATATTTCACAGTAAATATATATATATATATATCACATGATCATGTGACCGACCAGGCTATCAGATGTTGCTACATACCGCTGGTCACAATGCGCTTCGCATTGTTTTAGCCTTCAAATGATGTCACCCTGCTGGCTAAGCGAGCAGGCCAACAGAAGAAAGAGTGAGAGAAAGTTGTGGCGAAAGAGTACAGCAGGGATCGCCACCACCTCCTGCCGGAGCCTCGTGGACCTTTACGTGTTTTCGCTCAATAAACACTCACAACGTCCGGTCTGGGAATTGAAACCGCAAATATAAATATATATATATATATATATTCCTAGATCTAATGGTTAAAACAACTGAGCAGGTAATTAAGCATGAGTAATTAAGCTAAAGGTGAATTAATATAAACTATAACCATGATAAAACATTTGATAATACAAAATGCTATAAACCTGTAGAAAAGTTTGTATGTGTGTATATATATATATGTGTGCATATATATATATGTGCATATATAAATATATATATATATGTGTGCATATATATATATGTGCATATATAAATATATATATATATATATAAATATATATATATATATATACATATATATATATATATATATATATATATATATATATACATATATATGCATATATATATATATATATATATATATATATGTATATATATATGCACATGGATGGATGGATGATGATGATGATGAAATAGGTCCTGGAAAGCATTAACAGCAATATTACAGTCGATGCAGGAGTGAGTGCCAAGAAGGCATTTGCTGTTTAGATACCAGGAACTTGAAAACAACTTTGAAGTGACTTGACATTCAAGAAGCTGATACAGACCTGATGGTGTGTGTGATTGGGGGGGAGGAGGAGGAGGAGGAGAAGCAGTGAGGTAGCACAAGCAAAAAGAACAGCTCTATTAACAGGGATTCAACACACACACTCTCTCTCACACACACACACACATACAAACTCATTTTTTCTATTAAATTTTCAAGGTGCAAGTTATTACACTGGACAGACGGATTAAAACTGGACAGATACAACATCAGATTGGCTATTATTAATATGAAACAAATTGATGCACACGGTTTCATTTCTACCTTTCTTTTAACACCTGGTGATTCAGTGTCCCCCATCAAGACTAACCTAACCATTTGTTAGTCAACCAAGCCTTCATTTCCACATCACAGTTTCTCGTTTGCTCCAGCGAAGCCTCGGCATCAGAGGTTCTCAACTATTTTCTATTTATGGACATCTTTGATTCTTATTTTATATCATAAATAGAAATTCTATCATCATCATCATCATCATCGTTTAATGTTCGTTCTCCATGCTAGCATGGGTTGGACGGTTCGACCAGGGATCTGGGAAGCCAGAAGGCTGCACCAGGCTCCGGTCTTATCTGGCAATGTTTCTACAGCTGGATGCCCTTCCTGACACCAACCACTCCGTGAGTGTAGAAACAATATAGAAACAAGTATAGAAACAATAAACTGTTACATTGATACAAGTTAGAAAATTACTCAATGGTTAGAGCATCGGGTTTACAATCATGAGGTTGTGAGTTCGATTCTTGGACGAGTCTGCGTGTTGTGTTCTTGAGCAAGACACTTTATTTCGTGTTGCTCCAGTTCCCTCAGCTGTAGAAATGAGTTGTGACATCACTGGTGCCAAACATTATCAGCCTCTGCCTTTCCCTTGAATAACATCGGTGGCAGCGAGAGCAGAAGCTGGTATGCAGCCTTGACCAGACTTGTGCATTGAAGAGTAACCTTCTAGGTGCAACCTCATGGTCATTCATAACCGAAAGGAGGAAAGGTCTTTACTTTTTTTTTAGCCAGAAAAATAACACATTACAAAATACTGGAAAAGAGATTTTTTTACTTTAAACACCATTTATTCTAATGAGTTGAGGCAATATCTATAGATTTCCTAGGCTTTGCTACACTGGGGTAAAAGAGAGTTTGGATACTGCTTAATGCTCAGTTACGAGTGTTTGGAACAAGGTGGCAGGGGTGTTCCAGATGGATGTATTTCTGAAAAGGTAGAATATTGAGTCTGGGGTATGATGTGGTGGGAGATAACATGGAGTGAAGGGAGTTGGTTTATTTTGCTTGTTACATACAATCAACAAATTTGAAGGAGCTGAGATATTTGTGGTAGTAGTAGAGGAGCATGGGTGGAGTGGCTGATGAGAGTTGGTGAATAATAGTTTGTCTATTAAACAGATGGTGTTTTCCATAAACATGGTCGAGAATGTAAGAGAATGAAACAAGAGATTCACCCACGATGTAAGAAATTCACTCCAGGAAAAAGGTGAACTTCTACAATATATCTTGTCAGTAACCAATCAGGACATAAGTATTTCCTGACCATGAAAAAGAAACCCCAATCATGGTAATTTGGGGAGATTGTATTTAGGTGTCTTAAGGAGTCATGAAATGAATAATGAGCCCTTATTCTTACACTGGTTAAAACTGTTTTAATTGGGTGCTATGTTTTTCAAAACCAGTTGAGTGTATAGTGCAGTAGGTAAGTTTTCCTAAAAGCTACGATGTCTGTGATTTGTGCTATTGAGTAACAAAGTTGTAATATCACAGTTGCAGGTTATTTTTAAGGTCTCTGTTCTTAGAGAATACGTACATCTGCCAAGAGGAATTAATGTTTCATGAAGATATCTGATTACAAAAAGGAGAGAGAAGTGTAAGTGGGGTGTCATCTATGTAAGTGTTCATGTGATTAGAGGTGGCAGCGAATGGGTCATTAGTGTCAAGAAGGAAAATAATTAATGAGATTTTCAGCCCTGAGGCTGAAGACAGTCTTTTCAACACATGCTGAGGTGGAGGGATCTGATAGAAGCTTGTGATCAAGCTTATTAGGGTTGGGTGGAGCCAAAAGACAAGAGAGTTTGCCAACAGATTCTAATGCAAGAAACAGTCGAGGTTTTTTTTTTTTATTGACATCAAAGATAAACAATTTTAATCAAACCTAAGTTTACAAAAAAAAAAATAAAAAAGAGAAGAGTCCATTGCATTTTCTAAGGGATCTAACTCAATAGAAACTATGCTGGTGATCCCTGAGAAATGGAAGATTCAAAGTAATATGATTATTTGCAATTATTTCCATTATCTCATATATGTTTCAAGAGGAGCACTTTAGGCTAAAACAGGCCACATTGTTAAAGGTTTCCGTACCAATATATATATATATCATCATCATCATCATCTTCGTTTAATGTCCGTTCTCCATGCTAGCATGGATTGGATGGTTCGACCGAGATCTAGGAAACCAGAAGGCTGCACCAGGCCCCAGTCTGATCTGGCAGTGTTTCTACAGCTGGATGCCCTTCCTAACACCAACCACTCCATAAGTGTAGTGGGTGCTTTTTACGTACCAGGTGAGGTTGGCAACAGCCACGATCGGATTGGTGCTGTTTACGTGCCACCGGCATGGAAGCCAGTCAAGGCGGCGCTGTCATTGGCCATGTTCAGATGGTGGTTTTTACGTGCCACTGGCACGGAAGCCAGTCAAGGCGGCGCTGGCATCGGCCACGTTCGGATGGTGCTTTTTACATGCCACCAGCATAGGGATCACAACTACAATTTCCATTGATTTTTGATGTTGGTGTACTTGACTCAATGGATCTTCTCAAGCACAGGGTTGAAATGGTGTTTCTTTACTTGCCACCTGCACAGGAGTCAGTCCAGCGGCCCTGGCAACTTCCGGGTGCCAATCATAGGATTGGTTCAATTTCGATTCCGATTTCACTTGCCCCAAGTAAAATACACACACACACACACACACACACACGCACACACACACACACACACACACACACACACACACATCTTTTGTGCTTGAATCCATTGAATTTGTTCCACTTTATAAGGTTTCCTTTCTAAATCATTCAACACAAACTCGTGCCATTCCATTTTATTTTTGCCATTTCTCTCAAACTGCTCAATGAAATGGTTTGAAATTTTCTAAATCCTCCAAAAGTCTTTCAACTTTTCTACTGCAACAGTTTCTCTGTTTGTCTTTTGTAGTTGAAAGCTCATTCTGCTTTCTTAATTCTTAACTATTCTCTTAATATTCATAAATTTTGGCGATTTGCAGTGCATTGCAACACTGATAAGAGATTTCTTTACTATTATCGAAGCCCGAACAGTTCTTTTGAGGTAAGTTGCTGCCATACTATAAGAACATTGACACTTAAGTCTGATTTGATTTTTTTCCACCAAGACCAATAAAAATCTCTTTCTCTAAATTTTCAAACAAGGTTTCCATTGACTTGCTGGAGTTGTTCTATTTTTTGTTATCAGAAGTTCATTCTGCTATCTTCATTGTTTCATAAAGTTTTGAATGTTCATAAATTCAGATGATTCGCCCAGCATCACAAAAGTCGAGAGGAATTTTGGTGCTACTTTAGCATGTGGTCAACTGCAGTATCTATAGTCTATGCTTTGAAATGACTTGATCTGGGCTAGGGTTAGGAACACTTTGAAATTACAGACTGAAAAGTCAGAAGGCCAAGGTGTGTTAGTGCCTTTTCGTGTCTGCACAAGAAATGTTGTTCTTCATGCTTCTATAGTATTTTGAAAGTGATGAATATAATTTTCTTATTTTCCTGTTATTTGGTCATTTTTAATTCACTTCCTCATTCTCTAATTATCAATCTGCATCAAGTAACTTTTTTTTAACATTATCTCCATCATTACTGACGGCTCAGGTACTCTAGTGTCAAAATAAACACCCAAGAGAGGAAAAAAACTAAAAGTTTGCTGATTATCACAGTCCATCTTAAGAGCACACTGTTTAAGAATTTTGGCTAGAATATCAGATACAAACATAGAGTAAAAAATTTCCATAGACGACAGCAATGTACATATATGGTGATTATAAACATAGGTTGCAGAAAGAATAGGAAGGTGATGTCTTATTGTGTGCACAACAAATTATCCACTAAATGGAATTCAGCAAAATGCTCAGGCGAGAGGCCAAGTTAGTGACTGTGATGGTTTTGTCAGGTTAAAAATAGATGAAATTTTAGAAATAAATAGATATAAATTTTAAGAGTTCCCCAGTGATGATAAACATAAATGACAACAGGAATTATCAAAAAATAACTAATATTTTTATCTGATTCATACTTACTTGAAAATAATAAAGAGACATCAGTTCTTATTGTATCCAAAATTAAAACAGAATTCTTGAAAAGATAACTTTACCTGAATAAAAAAAAATAAACAAATGTAAGTTTGGAGAATTAAAAGTATATATTAGTATTTATTAGTAAACAGATATAAACAGAATTTAATGAAAGGATCGTACATCTTGGAAATCATTTGAACAAAATTTCTAAAAAAGTAATGGAGAAAAATGCATCAGGCAGCAAAACTAAAACCAATGTTTTCTTGTAAGAAACCATAAAAGTTTGAAGAAAAGTATCCACTTGATAAATTTCAGCAACCATTTACAGCACACTGATTGTTTACATGACCTAGATTGCTTGCAAGGACAGCAGATTGGCTATTTATTCTGTAATGAATATCAACAACATGGCTGACAAAGTAGTAGAAATCACTGAGCTGTGAATAAATTTAGGGGAGGAGAAAGTGAGAATTACAAATTACCACCACCGCGCCACCGCCTGCCATCATGACCACCATCTTCACTATTGTTGTTTCTGTTTGTTTTCCCCTCCCCAGGATGGTGTTCACAACCCAGGAAAAGCACACTATTTGTTTTGCAACCAACTCTCTCTCTCCCTCGGTTTATTTGTTTATATATTTATTTATTTACTTTATACCACAATTAGTGAGCAATAAGCATTGTTCTATACAGATTTCCAACAAACCAATCTCTGGTTCACTGCATATCTGACTCTCACAGTAAATAGGGAGTGTCCAATTCAATGCAAGGAGCTACATTGGTAAAGCACTGTGTTGTTTATTTATTTTTTTCTTGAAGATAGCTAGATTCTATTCTGATATAAATCAAGGAAGGATCTCTCTCTCTCTCTCTCTCTCTCTCTCTCTCTCTCTCTCTCTCACACACACACACACACACACACACACTTTCCATCCATCAAATTCCAAAGATATTGGTCAACCCAAGGCTACAACAGAAGGCACTCACTCAAAGTGTCATGGTGTAGGGCCAAACATGGGACTGACATGGTTGTGGAGTGAACTTTTTAATGATACAGAACTGCTGCCTGCAGCTGAACTGAGAGTTGAACCTACTGGTCTCCTTGACTTATTGGAATCCTTGTCAAACCATCTAACCCGTGTGCCAGCAGGGAACATGGATGTTAAATGATGATGACGACGGTTCCTGATACTAAAAACTAGCAGACGTTGCCCTGAAACGTGGTCTGGTCTGTGAATGCTCAAGATAAACATCGCATTGGCTTTATATGTGAACAAGCACAATAACAGTTATCAGGTGGCTTTACAACAAGGCAGCAACACTCTAAGTAAACACACACACACACTCACACACACGCACACACTCACACATACACTCACACACACACATACACTCACACACACACACACACTCACACACTCACACACACACATACACCCACACCCACACACATACACTCACACACACACACACACACACACACTCACACACACACACACTCACACACACACATACACTCACACACACACACACACTCACACACACACACACACTCACACACACACACACACACTCACACACACACACACACACAAGTATCATATGCAAATGCACAACGCATATCAGTAAAATATAGAAAATTGCATACAGCCAAGTAATTGGTGATTGGTAATTAAAAAGCAGATTCTTGCAGCCTCCAGACAAGAGAGAGAAGTGGAAGCTAGCAGGAAGTTCAAACAGGCATGTGCTGTTAGTCTATCATGCCACCATGCTTCATACCAGTCGAGAGACAGCAATAAAAATAACACATCAGATCTGCTTTTAAAGTAGATTAGCAGAAAGATACCTCTGTTTTCAGTTCAGTATGTTGTAATGAAAGAAAAGAGGGGGAGGGGGCGGGAAGACAGAAAATATACAATAAACAAAAATGAAAACAACAATTTGAAGAATATGCACATCCTGCCTACTGAGACACATCAAGTAACTGGTGTGCTCCACCTCGAAAAAACATTGTGGACCTCCCCTTGGTGTAGATGAGTGAGAGTGCATGTGTGTTGACATAACTGGTAGATATGTTTCCCATATGAAACAACAAACAAAACAAAAGAAGATCTGATGAGAAACTGATGGTCAGAGCAAGATGTAACATGTTCTCTGTGTGTGATTCAGTTCCCGAGAACAGAGTCACTTCTGAAAAGCTATTATACTGACAATTAGAAACCTATTTCAGCATGTGATTAGGTGAAATAAGGAAGAAAAACAAAGCTACAATAACCCTAATATCAGATGAAAATAATTGGCCTTTTCATATGAAACATAAATAAACAGCTTAGATTGTTCTACAGCAGCGATACCACAATCAAGTTTCAATTCTCAATGGTCCCCACTTCATTTATTTTGCTAATTCTCTTGAGATAGGTATCAACATCACACAATCCCATTCGTCTTCACACCTAAAAGACCGAGGTAACAAAATATTTTAGAGTGAAAGAGATAGCTGAGACAATAGAACAGAAAGCTAAATGTTTTACATAAATAGGTTTCATGTGTCATTAGAATGTTCACATTCTTTACAGTTCTAACTTTGCTTTCCAATCCTCCCAGGTTGATGAAAATAACTGTCCATAATTTACCAGAATCAGTTCAATTGAGAACTGCTTTACTCATTCAAATAAAAACTTGTCTACCACATCAGCATCTAAAGACAATCAGCAATAGAATATTTTCCCATTTGTTCTTACGTCTGTTTTTCTATGCTAGCATGAGTTAGAGAAATACATATATTATTGCTGCATTGCTTTGCAACTGGAAGCTCTTCGTGTCACTAACTTTTGTAAATTTTCAGGGAATCACTTATTTTTACACATCTTCAAAAACACTGAGCTAGGGGATGATTTGACAGAGAAAATGAAAAACTTCCCTACTTGTGACTCAGTGCTTTTTATACAAGGCACACACATTCACGGTTGACTTCATACAGTTTCCATCTACCAAATTCACTCACAAAGGCCTAGGGTAGGAGACAAGCCAAAGGTGATGCCCAATGTGACAGAATCTGAAATGGTTTAAAAGCCCGATTCTCAATCACACAACCTACCATAGCTGTACCTACCACAGCTAATATTCTGATCCTTATATTTGTAAGAAACAAAACAAGACATTTACTACAACAGCAGCCACCCTTCTGAATAGGCTAAATCACACGTCCCCTCCACCCAGGCGGGTCCAACACATACTTGCTGCCCCCTCTTGTTACTCCTGCTGCTTCAATCTCCAGATCCTGCCATAAATACCTTGTTCCAATCCTTCTTCTTAAAATAGCTTTGCTCTACAATTTGCTCTCTACCCACGTTATTTCCTGTAGACATTTCAGCTGAACATCAACCCTACTGTTATCATCAGTCTGCAAAGGTCTACAAAAGTCATTAATATCGCCCCCCCCCCCCTCTAACAAACTCAAATCTTGTTTTAGTCAACTTTGTCATTCCTTCCTCTGAGGTCAATAAATAAATATTAATGATGTATGAATCACCAGTGTCTTTGCCTTTTAAATCAATGATCTTATTTCAATATGAGAAATTATTATCAACATTATTATAGAAGCAGAGTTATTAGAAAGCACAGAGGAGTAACACAAGAGATAATTTGAGGTCAGCGTTTCAGTAGATGATGATTTTGAGGTAGAAACTCTGCTAAGGTTGAGGTTGTCTTTCTAATTTCACATCAAAATATTTATGAGCAATACAGTAATTAATCATATTCTTTAGGGTCAAATAATTGAAGAAAAATTCATTACAATAAAAACTAATCTAAAAGTGAAAAGATAGACTTTTGATTTCATTTGAGAAAGAAACAATTTTTGTACCAGATGTACATTATCAATTTGGCCAGTATATATTACTGGTATATTCGGTGGAAACATTTCAATTTTGTATGTAATGAGCAAACCACTAAATATTATTATGGCATTTAGCATGTGAGGGGACTGTTTTTATTGATATGGGGAACATAGAAGAGTTGAATTTCAATTAGCCTCAATGCTGGGTACCTCCAGTTTATGGTACTTCCTTAATCTTATACCTATCATAATTCCTCGCATGACTTAACAACAAAACTGGCCAATGTCTTATACTTGCTGAGCTTTCAATTAGTAAAATAAATATGGTGGTAGTTCTTTTCATGGTTCAATGACGAACAGAGAAAGAAATAAAGAAAGAAAGCTGATTGCACTTGTCTTGAAAAGGTCATTGTTCTATGATTCTTCCTGAATCACAACATCAACACAAATATACAAACATCTGTTACTTTTATTCTTATCTCTACCACTTTATGTTTGCACCCATATGGCAGTGACAGGTTTAAAGTCAGTAATCCTCTTATTAATTACTTACATCCTGTAACCCTCAAGATTCAAGTTTAAAAAAACACAAAACGACATTGAAATCCAATTTTAAAGCACAATACTTCACATTGAAAGACTTCAGGACAATGGAACAATTTTCTAAGGGTTTTGAAACAGAAATAGCTAAAATTTCAAAATTCCCATATAGACTAATAATGTTTGTAGTAATAACTGTCATACTATCCATATAAGGCCACAACAATGCACACAACTTAATTATCTCTGTCAAGAATTCTAATTGCATTATTTTTTTTTTCTCCTTCTAATTATCTTAGTGAGCAGAAAGAATTAAAAGTAGAAGGGAGGTTTTAAAAGCAACTAAATTACACTTGACTAAAATTTAACCCTACTTAGTGATTTCAAGTTACATTCTCTGATTCAGCAAAGAAAACATACTTTATAGCACCAAAAGCAAAGCAAGCACAACGGACACAAACAACCTGTCTAACCATGAATTAAACATTTACTGACCTTGTTGGTGCTAATATGGAAAGAGAACTATTAAAGTGCGAAATAAAAATACACTGCTCTAACAAGTATTCTTTAAGCCAATTGAGATTCCAACCTATCTAAAACAATTTTAAGCCTAAATCAATGTTTTTAAGTGATTCATTAAAAAATGTTGATAATTGGGGTTGTAGTATTTATTATTTTCATAAGTATGATTCATGTTGAGTAAACTGACGAATATTTCTTCCAATTAAAAATATTTTGGCTAATACTCTATTAAACTCACAAAACTGACTATATTTTGTCCAATCAAAAATTTTCATCCAATGTGCCATCTTAACTAAAAATATGCATGAAAAAAACACAACATAAAGTATATTTGTTTAAAAAAAACACTGAAAGAAGAGAAAAAAATTACTAAACATCTCACGTTAACTTCAGTTTTGACATTTATTTTCTTTGAATGCATGATGGAACAAAGTCTTTCTAAGAAAAAGAACCATCAAAGCAAACAAGGCAATCTTACATCACTCAACTTATCTAACAAAGTATTTGCTATAAATAAATTCCAGAATGAGAAATATAAAAAATTAACCCTAAATTACATGATTCTCACAACATTCATCATTAAAAAATATATCTTGAATGAAAACTCTGGAATGTTTTGCTCAATTTGATCCCCCATTGATATATTCACAACCAGTTACAAACCTTAGAAAATTGACAAATTGCCACTGACCTTCGCAGTAATTTGTTTTCAGTTAATACTTTACAAAGAAAATTAATAAACTACTAAAACATCTCATGACCTAATCTCAGATTCTGTACATAAAAGCATCAATGGTTAGTTCTAAAGAATGTTTATGATGGAAGGCTTCTCTTAATATAAGTATGGTATTTACTACTTTTAGT
This sequence comes from Octopus sinensis, assembly GCF_006345805.1. Lineage (NCBI taxonomy): Eukaryota > Metazoa > Mollusca > Cephalopoda > Octopoda > Octopodidae > Octopus > Octopus sinensis. The sequence goes on along the minus strand of NC_043006.1, from coordinate 2,839,220 downwards.
TTATTTAAACAGTTCTATATTATTTTTCTATACCAGCACAGCTTAGTTGGTCTGAAGCAAGAAGTAAACTTGTTTAATTTTTAAGTTCACAGTTGAATGGCTCCCAGCCGATAGGGCATCCAGCTGTAAAAACAATTGCTCCAAGTGTCTCCAAATAGCCATAATCCCTCTCCCCTCAACAATAAGAAACAAAAAATGTTGATATAACACTAAAAAAATAAAAGAGAAAAAACATCCTTATTAGGTGGCTCAATGGAATACAGTTTAATGGTCTTCAATTAAAACTGTTTGTAACAAGAAGAGACAAACATAGCTGAACAATGATTAAATCAGCCAAACGAAGCCAAGGGAGACAACCCAATGTCCACAGACATGACACCCTGAACCTACCCTTGAAATCCAGGAACCATAATCCACAAGAGAAAACAGCTGTACCATGAACTTTTGAAAGTCTTGTTAAAGATGCACATCTCCCAGTTTCACTATCTTCCCTGTGAAGAAGACAGATCTAATGGCACGGATGACCTAAGATGACTCATTACCAATTCCCAGCCACCGGAATCAGCCAGAAATCCAGTCTGTTGGAACTGCCTTTTGACCAATTATCACAGTTTCTTGGGGCTTTTTTTTTTCTTTCTCTCAGAATAACCATCCTCAGAGTTTATCTTCCTTGTCTCACTAACAAAGTAGCAGAGAAGTGCAGAGAAGACTTCCACTACCCTACATTCTGTTGAATATGTTTTGATGAAAACTACGGTTCTGTCACTCCTAAAAGTTGTCTTAATGAATGCTCATTTACCATCTCCTCTATTTCTATGCACACCAAAAACAAAAGAATTGTTTTTTTTCCATTTGCAATAATGCCAAATGTAGGAGTTGCTTTCCACACTAATCTTAAATTTGATTCCTCTAGAGCATAATTTCAGTAGTTTGCTATTAAGGGACTTTAAAAAATTTTTTTTTATTTTTATTTTACACACACACATTTGTACTCAAACCTCACCCAATTCTTTTTTTTTTTTTTTTTTGCTTTTTCCTAGCATGCAGCTTTTCACAACTCACAAAAGAAAAAGACAAAACCAAAAATCCTCAAAATCAAATTCATGAATAAGCTTTTACAATTTTGTTTAACACACACACACACACACACACACACATGTAACAGACCTGAGAAAATTAATCATAAAAGGCTTGTGAGAGAGAAAAAAACTATTTGTTAGATATAATGCATTTAACATATTTCAGCTGAAAATATAAAACAAATATTAACAACAATACTGAATCAAATAAAGCTGTAAATCTTTGCCTTTTCTTTCCCAAACAACAGAGAATGACAATAAATTTCCAGGAATATTACAACAATTTCACCAGGATCTTTTAGTATATACAGCCTGAAGGCTTGAAATGCAGAACAAAGGGTCGTTTGTTAAAGAAAAGCATAAGAGCACAAATGTATATAAAACATAAAAGATAATAGACTACATATCATCATCATCATCATCATCATCTAACGTCTGTTTTCCATGCTGACAGAGGTTGGACAGTTTGACCGGAGCTGATAAGGCCAAACACCACACCAGACTCCATTGTCTGTTATGGAATGGTTTCTAGGATTGGATGCCCATCCTAATGCCAACCTCCACAGAGTGTACTGGGTGCTTTTTATGTAGCACCAGTACTTTTATGTGAATTTATATATATATATATATATATATATACATATACATACCCATAAATCCAAAATGAAGTACATTCTAAAGCATTAAAACAATAATACTTAGAAAGTCATAAATTATGGTCGGTGAGAGAGTGACCAATTAGTTTTGCACCTATATAAAGCTCTTCAATGTATAGGTGACTCATGAAACTTGTTAACCAGAGGCACACAACCACTCTACAACTGATAATGGTCACACTCCGATCAGCCATAACATACAACCCTTTATATATATATATAAATATATATATATATATATATATATATATTTATATAAATTCAAAAGGATATCATGAACAAACATCCTAGTTGGTCAAACACCAAAAACGTTTGTTTATTTTATCTTTTTGAATATATTTTCTTTGTCTCGGTTTTACTTGAGCACTTCTACCTGCGGCCCTATATTTATTTTTTCTGGTTTCTATTAGAAAAGCAAAATTATAAAAACTATATATATATATGTGTGTGTATAAGATTTTACATAGGCACAGATGTGACAAGAAGCTTGCTTACTAACCACATGGTTCCAAGTTCAGTCCCACTGGGCAAGTACCTCCAGTGTGAATGCCAAGCAGTACAGCATTTCATTTCCAAATTTCTGGTAGAGTGAATTGCATCATGGTTATATTTTTCTTACAGATGGTGCCCAACTGACCCCACTATACTATGTAATCAACAAAATGAAAAACAAACAGTGCACATCTGCAAAATTAAAACAATGAAATAACGACAATTTACCCATCCCACCCTGTCTATATGACTGTCCTCTACTTTCTTCTGCTACATCTTGTAAGGTTTTGATGGGCCCAGCACTATAGAAAACATTTGCCCAAGGTGCCACACAGTGGGAGTGAACTTGAAACTATGTGGCTGTGAAAAAATTTCAACCACACACCCATACTACATACATATCATCAACATCAAGGTTTTAGGACTGCTTTTTCATGCTGGCATGAGATGGGTAGGGCTTTTGGGGGCAGTATTTTACAAGATACTGTTCCCGAAGGCAACTCTTTACATTTTCCACATATGACAAACAGGTATGGGATATACAATTTTGCAAAAACAAGATATACATTGATAAACACACACACGGATTATTAAATAGCCTTTCCATGTTCCCTGAAGCTAACTTTTACAGCTGTCTACAAGCACTTTCTTGGAGCTTACTCCCACAGCTGTCTCTCCATTTGTGCACATTTCAGAAGGTGATGGATCCCCTTCACCTCTACCTCCAAATACCTAACAAACTTTTGGCATTAACAGATAAACTTCCCACACTATTAGTTTATTAAATCAAGGGTTTATCATTGCCATCTCACAGGAATGGTTTATTTTGAGAAATAGCAGCCAAATCTCTCTCAAACCACATCCTTCTGTATGTCAAGAAAGATCAAGAAAGATAAAAGAAAACCGAGAAACAAATAAACTAAAGAGTTGTCAGGAAAGGAAAGGTTTAGAAATACTTTTGCATCAAAGCAAAATGTTTTCATCCTTTCTTCAGCCTACCTAAGCTTTCTTCTTCTTCTTCTGTCAGCCTCTCTCTCTCTCTCTCACTCACCCTCTCTCTCATAGTGGATTATTTAGAGAGAGTGATAGTGAATGAGAGATGCGTAAACAGAGGGAAAGAGGAAAATGCTAGTGATTTCAGCAGTATTGCTGACATAAACAAATTGCTTCAAAACTCTTCTTGAACAATGTCCCAAATCAAACTCTAAGGCTTGAATAATGGTGAATATATATATATATATATATATATATATATATATATATATATTATATATATATATATATATATAGAGAGAGAGAGAGAGAGAGAGAGAGAGATAGATAGATATTAACCAATACAACAAGCCTCTGATATCAGAAAACATGGGATGGTCACAACTTGAAGGCCTTTTTAACCATAGGTTTATTCCATTAGGATTGATTGGGATTAAACAACAAGCACAACAACAACAATGAAACCAGTAAAGGAATACAAAACTGAATGAACCCAAACGGGATTATCAACGGTTTCCAAATACAGAATTCCTTAAATAAAATCCTATACAAACAGCACCAACAACTGATGCGTGTGTGATGTTCTCCAGGCATTAAAAACAGTGTCACGTTAATGGAAGCCTCCTTTTAATAACTTAACACAAGCATGCTGTAATTGTGCATACCTACGTTGCCCAAAAGTAATGCAGGCAAGTCAAGTATATTCATTACGTTAAACATAGTCATCGTACGCAAGGAAATTAGATAACATTTTAAATGACAGATGAATTTTACCTTCTAACAAGATTAAGATCAACAACTAAGCCAAACAAAAAAAGAAAAGATAAAGTTAGTAAATTATGTAGGTGTAGGAGTGGCTGTGTGGTAAGCAGCTTGCTTATGAACCACATGGTTCCAGGTTCAGTCCCACTGCATGGCACCTTGGGCAAGTGTCTTCTACTATAGCCTCAAGCTGGCCAAAGCCTTGTGAGTGGATTTGGTAGGCAGAAACTGAAAGAAGCCCGTCGTATATATATGTATATATGCTTGTGTGCCTGTGTTTGTCCCCCCAACATTGCTTGACAACTGATGATGGTGTGTTTACGTCCCCGTAACTTAGTGGTTCAGCAAAAGAGACCGATAGAATAAGTACTGGGCTTACAAAGAATAAGTCCTGGGGTCGATTTGCTCGACTAAAGGCGGTGCTCCAGCATGGCCACAGTCAAATGACTGAAACAAATAAAAGAGTAAAGAGTACCCAACAACAGTGTTTTCTTATTTAATGCATGTTTTTATGTATGTAAGCATCCGTGACGGAGACCCCTACATGGCAGGATCCCCTGAAATAAAATATCCTCATCGTTTTAAGGTCCACTTTTCTAAGCTTGTATGGGTTAGATGATATTCATTAGGGCAGCAGAGTTCCACCAGTTTCTATGTACTAATTCACTCAGAAAGCATAAACCAACCTGAAGCTACGGAAGGAGATACAAGCTGAAAACGTTGTGTATAGGGACTGAGCTTGAAACCATGGGGCTGGTTGCAAAATGAACTTCTTAATAAAGCCATGCCTGCATCTATTGTATATGTGTGTGTGTGTGTGAAGGCACATGGCTTAGTGGTTAAGGTGGTGCACTCACAATTGCAAGCTCAGGGTTTGATTCCCAGACCCAGGCATTGCATTGTGTTCTTGAGCAAAGCACTTCATTTCATGTTGCTCTGCAACAATTTCCACATTTGACATGTGGCACCTGTTGCACTTGTACAGGTAATGGAGTTAGCTTAAGTCTACACAAACATTTTGGTCACTATAAACAAATCCTTTGTGTGGTTGTTTGGTAAGAAATTGTTGAACCCTCATATGTCACCTAACAACACAAGAGTCTCTTTTACTTGTTTTAGTCATTTGACTGTGGCCATGCTGGAGCACTGCCTTAAGTCGAGCAAATCAACCCCAGGACTTATTCTTTGTAAGCCTAGTACTTATTCCACCGGTCTCTTTTGCCGAACCGCTAAGTTACATGGACGTAAACACACCAGCACTGGTTGTCAAGCGATGTTGGAGGGACAAACACAGACACACATATGTATACATATATATACGACGGGCTTCTTTCAGTTTCTGCCAACAAAATCCACTCACAAGGCTTTGGCCAACCTGAGGCTATAGTAGAAGACACTTGCCCAAGGTGCCACACAGTAGGACTGAACCGGAACCATGTGGTTTGTAAGCAAGCTACTTACCACACAGCCACTCCTGCACCTATATATAGTCCATCATATATATATATAACATGCCAGTGCCATGGTATATATATATATATATATAATATATATATATATATACATACACACACACACATGTACACAACATGTGAGCGCCATGGTAAAAGCACTCATGCTGGTACCATGGTAAAAGAAGCACCTGTTCTGGTGCTATGTAAAAGAGCCACTATTCTGGTACTATGTAAAAATCATCCAGTATGCTCTGTAAAATAATTCACATTAGAAAGGACATCCGCCCATAGAAACCACGCGACAAAAGACGAGTGAAGCCTAGTGCAACTTTCCAGATAGCCAGTTCCTGTCAAACCATCCAAACCATGGAAAATAGACATTAAATAATGATGATGATGATTATATATATATATATATATATAAATATATATTGCAGACAAGAAGTAATCTTTCTGCTGTTTTACATGGTTATACTTTGTTCGAAATATCACTTTCATGTCTGTAAAATACAAAGAACATTCAACACTTCCAAATAAAAGCTTGTTTACAAAATGTTGCTACATATATATATAAATTAAAGAATGTAAATTTAATCATATTAATGAATGTATTTTTATTCCACTCACTAATAAAAAAAAAAAAACTGGCAAAACAATTATCTCCTTTGCCATAGAGAACAGCCAATTAACTGAGAGATTACTTTGATATAAAAGTTCTGACCAAGCAACTGTAAAACACTAACAATGAGTGACAACGGCTGCAAGTGTACACATGCTGTAGATTGATGCCTGAACTTATGTGTAAAGGAATAAATAGTTCACAAGAAATGACTGGGGGGTTAAAGGTCATTGCCAAGGAACCAATGGATGTTTGTGATACAAATGTTTCTGATTCAGGCACAAGGTCAGAAATTTTGAGGAGATGAGGAGAAGTAGTTGATGCCATCAATCCCAGAACTTGACTGAAACTTTATTTCACTGACCACACCAAAAGAGGGTGGAAAGCAAAGTTGACCTCAGCAGGATTTGAACTCAGAACATAAAGAACCAGAACAAATACTGGAAAGCAACATACTAATAACTCTCTGCCAGCTCACCTGGTGGTTGAGATTGCAGGACAAAAGGTGACATTGGCAATGTTTGCAGAAAGACAAAAAGTTTAGATTATTCTCAACTTTTTCCACATGTATATAAATTCTGACCGTCGAACGTTGGGTCTCACAGAAGGCAATGATGAAAGACCGAGACCTCTGGAGATATGCTGTGACTGCAAAGACCCAACAAATAACCTGAGTTCATGGCTGTTTCCTACACCAACTTCACATAGAAACCCCAGCCCATCCAAAGTGCCTTGGATCACAGGACGGCCTGCTGTGCTTACCTTGGATCGTAGGGCGACCTGCTGTGCTTGAAGAGATCTAATGAGTCAAGTACATCAACATCAAAAATCAAATGGAAATTGTAGTTGTGATACCTGTGCCAGTGGGACATAAAAAGCACCATCCGAACGTGGCCAATGCCAGCGCCACCTTGACTGGCTTCCGTGCCGATAGCACATAAAAAGCACCAACCAATCGCAGCTGCTGCCAGCCTCCCCTGGCACCTGTGCCATGGCACGTAAAAAGCACCCACTACACTCACGGAGTGGTTGGCGTTAGGAAGGGCATCCAGCTGTAGAAACTCTGCCAGATCAGACTGGAGCCTGATGCAGCACCTGGCTTCCCAGACCCCGGTTGAACCGTCCAACCCATTCTAGGATGGAAAACGGACGTTAAACGATGATGATGATGATGATGATTTACTACCGCTGCTATTTCTCCATCTCTTATACCAACAGACCCCAATCGTTTCTGCACCAGGGACCAGTTTCATACAAGACAATTTTTACCACTGACTGGCTGATCACACACATAACAAAACATAATAAAGTGCATTATATATAATTTAATCATTACGTATATAATACAAAAACATGCTACAGACTGCAATGGTCAATAAAATAGAAATAAAATTTATCTGTCTGTGGGGTCCGGTACCAAATGATCCACAGCCCGGTACTAATTCATGGCTCAGTAGCTGAGTCTTATATTACGTATGAACTGTAAACAATAACACCTTTATCATAAAGAAATACTTTCATTGTATACCTCCCTATATTCCTTACTCTTTCTTCCTATAAAGTTAATAATAATGTAATTTGATGCATTAGAAATCAACTGCTTCATACTGATGATGTCCAGCAAGGCTGAAATAACACTAATGCAAACACTAACGAAATCTAGGATGAAAAGAAAATTTTAATGAATGAAAATTCAGTCACATTAATGAATGTAGGTTTTATTCCTCCTACTGACACCCAAAAGGAAAAAAAAAGGGATTGGCAAATGATTCTCTCCCTTGGCAAAGAGGAGAACAGCCAATCGATCGAAGGATTATAGAGATACAAATATTCCAGTTATAGAGACGAAAATGGGGGGGAGGGGAGGGGTAGAAAATAATTATAAAGTATATAAATATTTAAGGAGTAATTAGATCTATGCGTGTTAGAAAACATGGTAGAGCTGCATAAATGTAATGAATTATACAATATGAAGAATCACACACCTCAATGAGATTCAATAGAAGAAACACAATTTGTATTATGTATTTATGACTTGATACGGTTCAATAATACACTTAAAAGAGAATTAAAAATAAGATTAATAGCATGATACCATGTAAAAGCATAAATCATAAGTGATGGAAAGTAAAGTGAAGCAAAAACAATACATTGATGATGCAAAGATGAATACATCAGAGAGTGAGATATCAGAGACTCAACAACGTCAGTTGAATATTATCCAAGACATTTTTTAAAATATGGACAATTTTACCTCTCAACCTTTGATCTTACTCACTCTATATTATCCTACTTACTTATAATCCTTACATGTAACTCTTTTTCACTGCCACCAGCTGTAGCAAATTAATAATTTTCTGATAAAAAGAAAAAAGGGATTTAAATGCAAAGGAAACAATTTTCCATGCATTTTGTTTTTTTCTATCAAAATTAATTGCAGGTTGGGCTTCAGAAATCCAGATAGTGCCTAAGGTACCAAAGATACAAACATCTAAATTGATTGATATGCAAAGACAAAGTCTAATTCTCTGTAATATATTTTGCAAGATGAGTCATGACTTGTGACTCTATTTGAGATCAAATATATTGGCATCAGTCACAGAAATACCACATTCTTTCCCAGCAACCTGGGAAAATCCTGCTTAGAAAAATTATGTGCAAGAAGTTATTCACCAAACACTGTGACTGCATTATCACTGCTAGCATTTCAATGGAGATGTTGGTTAACATTATGATGATTTGTCCAGACTACATGAAGCCTGAGGATATTGTACGAAGAATGAGGAGCACCGATCCAAGCTCCTAAGATTTCTTTTATGCAAATGATCTGTCTGCAATACTAACTACAGATGACACAAGCCAAATAGTCTGTATGTTCAAGAAACAGGACCAGTTATTGCTTATGAAGACCAAGGAGTTTCCTGGCGAAGACTCTACCACTCAACATAAACTAATGATCAACACATAACATAAAGCGCCCAACAGACTCATCGACACGAGATTGAGACGTAGCATAGACGACGACCTGCTGTGAGGCAACAGAGCAGAAAAACATAGCTGTGACTGGAGTAAGGTTCCACCCAGATGGAAGGTAACATGATAATGAAACAATATGGTAGACAAACCCACAGAAGTTAAGGGACTAGCCTAGGCAGAGAAGAGTTAAGGTGGGAGCAAAGAGCAATACCAAGTAACTGCATGAGAAGTTAAACATCAGATGTATTTAGTAAGAGAAGTTAAAAGTAAGAGATTTGCAATAGGAAGTTTTCTAAATGGCAAATCACTTTACCAGAGAGAATTGAAATGTAGGAGGAGAGCGGTGTGTCAGAATAATTGCAGGGCCCAGCTCTCACTGGTACCAAAGCAGCATAGATGTGCAACTAGAGGAGAACCTACCAAGCACATTCAACAGAGGTTTGGCCATTGAAGCTAACAGAAAGTGTGATTAAGGCTTGAAAATGAAATGAAGGATGGAAGGCAGGCAGACCATCGTGTTTAGGGACAGAAACTGAAATACAAGAATCCCTCACCATTCCGTGGTTCACCTATCACAGTTTATTATTTACACTTACGTTCATTCCTCTGGGGTGTTGTTTTGCATTTATAATAAAACAAAATTATTAACAAGTTATAAAAATAATTTTAAAATATATATACAATACAGTACTGTTTCTACTTTGCGGATTTTCATCTACAGCAGGGTGGTTTTGGATCATAACACCCATGACAGTGGAGAGATTACTGCACTAAAAATACCTGGTCAAGTAGGATTCATGCAAAGTCAATTAGGTAATACAGGTGAGTGTCACTTTGACTGGCAAAGCAGTTTTTCTTAACAGCAGGTGCAAAACGAAATGAGCTGCTCCAGAAAGAAGCAACTTTAGGGACATCAAATTTTTGGACCAAGTTACAAAAGCAACACAAGGAGTTATAAGCACATCTAATTCAGTAAAACATTAGCTTAGATTTATATGTAATTCAGATTTGAGTCAGGACAAGGTACAACTAATACTCGTTTTCTAATGAGACAACTGCTAAAGTTCATAGCTAAGAAGAGCAAGCCACTATATAAAGATAATCTGGAGAAGGCCTTGTCAGAGTACCAATCTTTGTAATTTGGTGGTTGCTGAGAAAACTAGGAACAGGCAAATGTTTTTTAGAACCAAGCAGAAATTAAACATGCAAGCAGATGCACATAAGGGGTTGGTTCTCAGCTGCATTCTGTTTATTATAGTTCTCCAAGATAAAACAGAGTAGTATAACTCCAGCACACAAGTGACATATCTGAATCAGTCGAAGATTTAGAAAGAAAATTCTAAATTTGAAAGGAAGGCCTAGAATTAAGGGGTTTCAATAGAAACGTAGTAAAATCTTAAGTTTTAATTAGTTGGAATGAAGACAAGACCCAACTCTCAGAAGGAAAGTAGTCGCACTTGATATGCAAAAGTGTGTAAGTAGGAATTCCATTCTAAGATATGGAAAAAGACATACTGGTAGAGGAGAGATTTTGTATGTAAGGGATGATGTTTGAGTACAAAGTGCAATGTTACATGAGAGCAAGACATAGGCTGTGAATGTGAAGGGTTTAGATAGGCTGTGAATGTGAAGGGTTTAGACAGGCTGTGAATGTGAAGGGTTTAGACAGGCTGGAAAGAGATGAGGAGAGCATCATCTTCTGGATATATCATTTTCTTACTAACAATCTTCATGTAACTATCAACCTCACTCTCTTCTGCTAGTCTCTCCTCTATCACCCTTTCACTCTGGTGATCTTCCATCACTCACTCTTTTTATCTCTTGAGGTCAAAACAAACTCTCTAGTAGTCATAACTGAATGAAAACAACATAACACGGAGAAGATTCTTTAGTTTTACCAGGTACAAGACAATGTACCCCAGTACACTCTGTAAAGTGAGTGGTTAAGAAATGAATGGGGATAATGATGGAGTTGAGAGGACAAGGCAACTTCTCTAATGCTGGTTACATGATAAAATGCCAGCACATTTTATAAAGTCATAAAGTAACTGGCAAATGAATGGAGATAATTTGGGGCCAAGAGAACTCTTTGTCATACTGAGGGTGCCACAATAAAATGTACACAGTATTTTGTAAAGTGGAAGGTGATAGGAAAAGCATCTGGCCATAGAAAACATATCGAAAATGAGACATCTAAGCAAAGCTTGGCCACTAACCCAAGTAGGAAAGGAGAAACTTCAGATGAGGATTTGGCCCAAAATGACCTGTTCAACTCATGCCAGCATGGAAAAGCAGGTGTAAAAATGATGATTTTATTGACAGTTTGGATCCTTTCTCAGTTGCTATTTGCAGCATCAACCATTATTATTTTTTACATCATTTTTAATTGCTTTGGGCAAGATGTCCCATTTTATTCAAAGTTACTGCTTGCAAGATGGATTAAGGGACCACATCTCATTTGTGCATTTCATTAAAGCTTGGGTTCTATGGAAGGATGCCCTTCATAACACTATCTACATAACAGAATGCAGTGGGATTATCTTACCATGGCACCAGCACTACAGTGGTTGTCATAACCTCCCCAGCCTACATTTTCTACACTCATTGTGAAACCACTTAATAGGGTGTATTGGGTACATTTCATCAAGTTACCAACGCTTGTAAGGGGGCGGGGACCTTGCACCCTGCAAGACAAAAGGATCCTCACTGCTCAATATTGTCACCACTTGTTTCATGAACAATGGTCAATAAAATGTATAGAAAATAAGGCAATTGCAAAAGATGGACATGGGTGATGTTGAAGAAGTGGCCAGAGTATGAAAAGGAAAAACAGAGTGATTGGAAGACAGTATGACAGGGGAGGGGAATGAGGGAGGGAGAGAGAGAGAGAGAGAGAGAGAGAGAGAGAGAGAAAGAAAGAGATGTGTAGTTGTGAAAACGGTTGGAGATAAGAGTGTGATGAATGTCAATGAGTGACCAGAGAGAGAGAGAGAGAGAGAGAGAGAGAGGAGGGGGTAGTATTTGCTGATGAGAGAGAGAATAAGAGCTGTCTAGTCAGAATAAGAATGGCAGCTACAAACAGATCCAAAGCAATCACACATTATATTCAGAGGGACAAGGAAGTATGGAGAGATGTAGAAGGGATTTGCCCCGGAAGAGATCTAAAGTTTTCCTTCATTAAATGGAGGGCAAAGAGTGCAGTGAACAAAAGCAAAAGGTTCAATGTCGATGTATATGATAGATCCCAGCCTCTATCACAACCTGACAAACATTTCACCAGGCTTTACACAGGTGGTCAGACCTTCTCCAGCACAGCATACCTGCCAATCATTACAGACCTTTATCAACTCCTTTGTGAAATATCATTTTGAGATCAGCATTCACCAGTGCATCCCATATCTTTCTTGATCTCATTCTTCCTCAGATGCCATTCACTTTCAGCAAACAACACATCCTTGTGTGGCTGCCATCCTCCACGTGCATCATATGTCTACATCATATGTGCAATCTCTTTTGCACACTACTGCTGATTCCTCTTACATTCAACATTTCTCTCAGCTCATTTGGACTCCATCACTATCACACTTTCAGTGGAGTACATTCCCTTATTTCTTTCTAATCTCACAAAACCTTTCTTTCCAGAGCCCAGGCCTCATTACTATACAGCATCAACTTTATACATAAGCTTCATAGTGTGTCCTTCACTGACAGGGAGAAGCCTTTTGTGGCCAGCAGAGCTAATAGCTTCTTGAACTATGTCCAAACTGTTCTTACTTTGAATGCTAGACTTTCACCTACCTCCATTGCTAATTAGATCACCTAAATAACAGAAGCTTTTAGCTACTACTTCAAGGGAGCCTTTGTAATAATATGATTTTATATATATGGCTTACGGCCATATCACGTTGAAAGCACCGGTTCTCGGCCGATCACTAAAGTTAAGCAATGTCGAGCCTAGTTAGTACTTAGATGGGTGACCACTTGGGAAACCTAGGTGCTGTAAGCATCATACATTTTTAGGCGCAGGAGTGGCTGTGTGGTAAGTAGCTTGCTTACCAACCAGATGGTTCCGGGTTCAGTCTCATTGCATGGCACCTTGGGCAAGTGTCTTCTACTATAACCTCGGGCCAACCAAAGCCTTGTGAGTGGATTTGGTGAACGGAAGCTGAAAGAAGCCCGTCGTATATATGTATATATATATATATATATATGTGTGTGTTTGTGTGTCTGTGTTTGTCCCACCAACATCGCTTGACTTTTGGGAATAATAGTGAAGTCAATAATATTGACTCAGTCATTTAAATGGTTCTTGATTTTATCAGCCGAAGAAGGATGAAGGGCAAGGATGACCCTGGTAAGATTTTAACTCATTCCTAATAAAGGCACACAATCAACATTTGAATTAGCCCCAGTATTTTAACTCCTGCTTCTTTTATTGACCCCAAAGGAAGAATGAAAAGGCCAAGTTTATCCTGAGAAGGAGCACATTTTAAATGTCAGCTAAGTATGGTTAAACCAAAGTAACATGTGCATCACTGTAAAGTGTCACGCCAGCAAGAGACATCCCTCTGCGCATTTGCTACAAAACACCAATGTACAACAGCACAGCAGAGTACTGTTCATGTTAATGGGATGAGGATGAAGCTGCTACACAAACATATCTCACTGCATCCTCTCAAAAAAAGAAAAAGAAAAAGAAACAAAGAAAGAGAAAGTCATCTGATTTATTGAGAAATCTTCAATCATTAATACAACCCAGCAATGTGTTATATCTTGCTCTATTCCGTTTTTTTTTCATTCTTACTAGGAACCAGAAAGCTACGTACCATCTGCTACACCCACCTCTTCTCTTCATATGCCTCATTCCCTTAACCCTGCACTAAACAACAGCATAACTGCCGCACTCTGAGATCTTCTCTCCACCCATGTTTTCCCAAAGGACATCATCAAATAGTACAAGTTCAAGCTAAACAACAACTGCATTAACCTGTCTGGGGAATTTGAAAAGGTTAACGCTGTGGAAACTGCCCCTCCTCCAGAGGTTGAATATCAGCAGTGAGATGAGGAGGAAAACATTCATATCATGCATCCACAAGTGTACTCTACTAATTGTACATTTAAAATTAGTGTGTGTGTGCACGCGCGCGTGTGTGTGGTGTACGTGGTGTGTGTGTGCATAAGTATGTATACATTCACACAGACTTTTAAAAGCTTCAGTCACTGAGCTGTGGTCATGCTGGGGTACAGACTTCAAGCATTTCGATCAAATGCATTGACCACAATACTTGCCCAGTATTTACTTTATCAGACTTGTAAGCTACAAAACCTAATTCGACTTGGATGTAAAGGTAGTTTCAAAATACCACATGGTATTACATTTTGTTTGATGCACCAATTCCACAATCCTTGACCAATGTACACACATACACACACATTATAATATTAAAGAATACAGAGAAACTGAATCACCAGCTAGCCTTTAAAGAGAAAAATTGGTGCCACAAAAATAAGCACCCAATACACTCTGGAAAGTGGTTGGCATGGAGAAGAGCATCCAACTGTAGAAACCATGTCAAGGCAGAGAATGGAGCTTGGCACAGTCTTCTGACTTGCCAGCTCCAGTCAATCTACCCAGTCCATACCAGCATAGAAAACAGATGATGACAGTGGTGATGATGATGATGATGAAGATGATATGTAGAGGTACAGGCGTGGCTGTGTGGTAGGAAGTTTGCTTCCCAACCACATGGTTCCAAGTTCAGTTCCACTGCGTGGCATCTTGGGCAAGTGTCTTCTACTATAGCCTCAGGCCAACAAAAACTATGTGAGTGGGTCTGGTAGACAGAAACTGAAGGAAGCCCATTGTATATATTTATATATATATGGTGGTGCCCAGCATGACTGCAGCTTTGAAGCTGAAACAATTTAAAGATTAAAGACTTAAAGGTGTGTGTGTGTTTGTCTTTGCATCTGTGTTTGTCCCCACATTACCACTTGACAACTAGTGTTGGTGTGTTTATACCACCATAACTTAGCAGTTCAGCATAAGAGACCGATAGAATAACTATTAGGATTCAGAAATAAGTCCTGGGTTTGATTTGTTCAACTACAAACCCTTCAAGGCTGTGCTCCAGCATAGCCACAATCAAATGGCTAAAACAAGAAAAAAGATTAAAACGATACATACATACATAAACGTGCCACATACACATTTATGCCTCTGATAGTAATTGATTCCAATAAAGCTAAGATGTGTATGTGTGGTGAAGTGTGATGCTGGATGCCATAAGAACAACAGAGGAAAATATGCATCCACTCAGGATAAAAGTCTCCATCTCTATACATTGGGAAGTCAAAAATGGCTGTCAACATCAAAGTAAATCAGTTGATCCCAGGCTTAAAGTAAAAGAGATTAGTTGGGAAAGGAAAAGGATTTCGAACATAGATTACTGCAGATAATAAGAGAACGCCTGGCCAAGAGTTGATGGTCACCTTTACTTTGGTAAATTTGCTCTTGGAATATTTCAGTTGTGCTGCCCCAAATAGAAATATCAGAGACAGACAGACTGAAATGTCAGCTGCTAATTATGATTGACTCATCAACTTCAGTTGCTCACCAAGATAACTGGAGCATGTTGGCATTCCTCTATATATATATATATATATATATATATATCACAAATTAACATTTAAGCTGTTGAAAATGATAAGTTCTAATAAAAAGATGGGGAATTGAAATACATTTAAAAAGCTGATAAAGGAAGATGAAAATAGGATTGTTTTTAAAGTCGTGAGATGTCTGTGAAAATGTCTGGAAGTCTCTTAGAGCCCTGCCCACTTTTCAAGACAGCAGTATTTTAATAGGTCAACCTCCAGTCGCTGTTTCCAGCTATGTACCAGGTTGGAGTTTGGGCGTTTCTTGTAAGCTTTACCAAGATAGTACAATAACCTGTTAGCATTCAGATTGCGCCATCTGGTGCGATGCCTGTCTATTCACATTGCTCTGAATTACTCGGGGATTATCTTGTAGCTTTGAGATTTCAAAGATTGTTTATTTTTAGTATGGCATTGTAAGGTGGGTGTGAAAGTCAAGATCTGGCCAGTTTGAACATAAAACAGGTAGAATATTTGGGCTGGATGTGGTTAATTCAATGTATTAGGATTTATCAAAGATTGTGGTCTAGTTGATTAATACCTTGAAAAGAACACTGGAGTTTCATAATAACAAAACCAAAAAAAAAGTAGTCAAAATTATTATTGTTTAGGGTATGAGTTGATTTGATCGACAGAATCTGAAAGAAGCTTGTGATGTAGATATGCAAGTGTGCATGTGTTAATGTCTTCTTCTCTTGGTAACATGCAATGGTTGTAAACAAGCATCACCATTATACAAGCAGTGTTGTCTGCCTCCAATCTTCCATGAAAATAAATCCAGCTATGAGTTAAATATTACTTTACACAAAAACAAATAATGGCTGGCAACAAGAAGGGTCTCTAACGATGGGGAATTTGCCTCAACAAATTCTGTCAAATCCATGAAAGCATAGAGAAATGAACTTTAAAATGATGATGATGATGATACACAATATATGGGTAGAGGCAAGGCTAAGAAGGGGTTAAGAAGTTCACCTTTTAAACATGTGGTTTCAGTTTCAGTCTTACCTTTGGGAAGAGTCTTCTCCTCTAGACCCAGGGGCAACCAAAGACTTTTGAGTGAATTTGGGAGACAAATACTGAAAGAAACCTCTGTGTATGTGTATGCGTGTGTGCATGTGTGTGTGTGTGTGTGTATGTAATCATTTGACATCTGTCTTGCATGCTGGAATAGGTGAGATGGTTTGACAGGAGCTAGTAAGCCTGAGGACTGCACCAAGCTCTGTTTTGGCATGGTTTTTATTGCTGGGTGCCCTTCCTAACATTAACCACTTTACAATGTGTGGGTGGTGGTGGTGGTGGTGGCGGTGTCACTTCTCCCATCAACAACCAAGGCCCTCACTTAGCACTGTCAAAGTCATGTGAAATAAAAGACCCTTTATTTGTAAAACAAGGCTTAGCAACAGGAAGGGTATCAATACCTCAATAACATATTCATCTAACACATGCTAGCATGGAAAAAAAAAGTGAATGTACAAACAAGTAGATATATTTTATCTCTTACTTGTTCCAGTCATTGAACTGTGGCAATGCTGGAGCACTACCTGGAAGGTTTACTTGAATAAATGGACCATTGTACTTATTTTTTATAACTAAGTACTTATTCAACTGGCCTCTTTTGCTGAGCCACTAGATTACAGGGATGTAAACAAACCAACACTAGCTGCTGCCAAGCAGTGGTCAGGGATAAATACAAACACAAAGACGCACATATATCGTTGTATAGCATCTGATGAAATCAGTTCTCCCTGGCCAAAGCTTCATTCTCTTTGGTGAGCAGAAAAGAAGAACCCTCCACTCGGTGTCATCAATAAGAAAATCTATAAATGACGGCCTTCTTTCAGTTTCTATCTACAATGTCCACTCACAAGGATTTGGTCAGTTCAGGGCCATAGTAGGACACGCCCAAGAACCATGTGGAATGAGAAGCAAATTTCTTACCATGCTACCACAAAGACCCGTCGTTGCCAGGTCATAGTGCTAGTGCATGTATATATGTGTATATATGTGTACATATTACATGTAGATCTATATATATATATATATATATATATATATCTACACATAAAATGCAAAATACAAAGTTATATCTTGATATCGCTAGTGATAACAATACTCAAAATATATAACAGACTGGAATTGTTAGCCCGTCTCTTGTAATTTTGATCAATTGTATCTTGTCCTTCCTCTTGTATAGAAGTGTAGCTACAATCCAGCCTACCTCTACTTCTGGGGGTGGGGGGGCATTTTAAATTTTTTTCCGGGACATCTTATGTCCCAGATATAAAGGTAAAAATAAAATATTTCCACTTTGCAAGTTCAAGTCGAGTACTCCCTTGCACGCTCCATTGACTCAAACCTTTCTTCTATTGTGGCGAATTTACCGCCTCTGATTAGATATCTTTCATAGTCGCACCAAGACACTTTTCGAAGGTGCTTTCCTCCACGTGTTCAAATCTTTTTTCTCTACATTGTATACTTTACAGACAACAAGCGACGCGTCATTCTTCGTTGCGGTGACCCTCGCGTAAGTCTCCATGACTGAGGGTCAACGCTCCTTCTATAAAAAGTAACGACACGCAGCGACAAGCATCTCGCGCGATTCGATCATGTTTCGTCTCTTTCAACAATTTTTCACTTTTTTTCACTCTTTCACACAAAAATAACGTCTGACTCTGACAGCATAATATCAGGTACTCAGTAGAAGCATCTTTCGAGAAAACAGACATTACATACAGCCAAACTTCATATAGATACTTAATGCTAGCTAATTAGCAAATAATCTAATGTAAAAGCCGTGCACACCTCCATCTGGACTATTCCATTTCTGCACTTAAATTTTATTTTTTATTTATTCCCATTCATGTGAAACCACTGATTCAAGTTCAAGTCATTGATGCAATTTTATACCAATTGCTATAGTTTTACTTTTGTTATGTTACGATAATATTATACTTTAGTTTGATTTTAATTATTACTTACTACATATAATTCAATTGTTATTATTATTTTTATTGTTAAAGTGAAAATATCTGACATAAAATAGAGAAATGTTTTTGTTTCACTTTTAACATGAAATACTGAAATAGTGGAGAAGATATGATATTGCTATAGGCTTGCTCTAGGTAAGAAGTTGAACATTTTTTTTGCCCATGAAACTACATGGACCCTAAGTAAGGCATGTGTAAAATTTGAATGAAATTGGTTGTGTAGTTCTCAAGTTTTCGGGAAACACACAGACAGACAGACAGACAGACACATATTCTCAGTTTTATATATATAGAGATATATATATATATATATATACACACACAGTAATGCCACGATATACAAGGTAATCTGTTTCCGGAGACTGCTCATAAAGTGGAAACTCAAAGCAGAGCAATAATTTCCCACAGTAGCAATGAACATTTTTTGCCGTCACTTGACTTTGTTGCTATATGCAGCTGTGAAGCTGCGTCAGAACCAGTGATGCCACACACACAATGGCTGTTTAACCTTTTCATATTTATTATAAAATAAAATTTGTAGACCCGGGGTCTTGTAAAGTGGGTCCCCATAAAGTGAGGTATTACTGTATACACACACACACACACACACACAGGAAAAAGACTGTATGTCAAAGTAAAGCAGTGCATTTTTGTTGTATCATATATATATATATATACTCATTCATATAAAATGATACTGCTAAAATCCTCAAATATTACTTCCTACGACTAAAGAAGCATAGAAACACAGAGCAGATATTTTGGGATGTCTTATGCAGTGTATTATCCAGTCACAGCTGAAATTGATTTTTCAAATATTTATATCACATTATTAAGACTTATCACCATAAACAACAATAACTTAATAAATGAATTTTTCCCAGCTGGTACAAGCTGAAGAAATTTGCTAAAAAAAATTCTGCCTTTCTGTGCCCCCTTAAATTTTATCATCCAGATTGATAAGAATGGAAAATAAGACAGAAAAACCGAAAATCTAATTTGTGAATCCTACCTTTCTGAAATTTAATCTACGTATCTAATCCAAGATTTATATTTCTCTCCTTGCTCCATTTGTTTAGCGTCAGATTCTACCGTTTGGTGATAATTTGCATCTACTTTTAAACCAACACACTGTAACTGATCTTCCTGCCAAAACCAGTTTTGATTCATGAAAATAATACTTTTTATTTCACCAAAGAAATACAGTTCTACATGGTAAGCATGTAAGCATAAATTCCAAACTGAGGGTAGAACTGATCTGAAAACCTCCCCATTCACCCATTCAAACCATATACGCAGAGAATGTAAACCAAAATTTCACTAAATTCAATTTCTTTAACATTTAACATTTATTCATGGACAAATAAGAAAACTTTCTACTGAATTGCAGAATATCCTAAACATTTTCAATCTCATTCTTCAGAAGAATTATGTAAATTAATATCAACACCAGTTTTATTAAAGAAATAATTATTACTTAATCATCACCAATATAAAATCATTAAATTTTAGTTTTTACATGAATACTAACATTTTGGAAATAAATCATATTCTTTGATTAGAATATAATTCTGGAAGACAAACACAAAGACATACATACAAAGATATATACATCATCATCATCATCATCATCATTTAGCGTCCGCTTTCCATGCTGGCATGGGTTGGACGGTTCAACTGGGGTCTGGGGAGCCAGAAGGCTGCACCAGGCCCAGTCTGTTTCTACGGCTGGATGCCCTTCCTAACGCCAACCACTCCGTGAGTGTAGTGGGTGCTTTTTACGTGCCACCAGCACAGGGGCCAGGCGAGGCTGGCAACGGCCACGATCGGATGGTGCTTTTTACGTGCCACCTGCACGGAGGCCCGTTGGGCGGCGCTGGCAACGGCCGCGTTCGGATGGTTCGCTTACGTGCCACTGGCACTGGTATCACAGCTACAATTTGCATTGATGTTGATCGATTTCGATTTTGATTCTGATTCTCACTTGCCTCAACAGATCTTCACAAGTAGAGTTTTGTGTCCCAAGAAGGAAAGGCATGTATAAGTGGACTGGCTACATCCCGGGCAGAGGCCATGGGTTATGGTTTCACTTGTCCTGCCAGGTCTTCTCACGCACAGCATACTTCCATAGGTCTCGGTCTCTAGACATTTCCTCGGTGAGACCTAAAGTTCGAAGGTCGTGCTTCACCACCTCGTCCCAGGTTTTCCTGGGTCTACCTCTTCCACAGGTTCCCTCAACCGCTAAAGTGTGGCACTTTTTCACACAACTATCTTCATCCATTCTCGTCACATGACCATACCAGCGCAGACGTCTATCTTGCACACCACAACTGATGCTTCTTAGGTCCAACTTTTCTCTCAAGGTACTTACACTCTGTCATGAAGGGCTTCTTTCAGTTTCTGCCTACTAAATCCATTCCCAAGATTTTGGTCAGACTGAGGTTATAGTAGAATACATTTGTTCAAGGTGCTGCACAATTAGTTTGGTCAACAGGATGACAGACTGCTAATTAAAGAGCTGTGACAGTTCTATCCTTTCACTATACTGACTCACTCCTCCAAAATATAAATAAGTACCATAGGTAAGTATAACTGACTATGATGAAGGGTAGAGAGCTGTATACAACAAATGAGTTGCTTTGTTAGGGTGCAGTTCAATACCAACTGGATGCCTCCCCAATGTAACAGAATCAATTGTTAATTTTGATGAAACAAACTTATTTCATGCAATTACCTTTCAGCACTATAAACGAGAAGGCATAATTAAATCCTTCGGCATTTCACACACAATGTTTTAATATTTGCAAGATCGTAACAGACAAACAGTGAAATGACTTTTAAAGATATGTAAGACTGAAGCTTATAAAATAAGGAAACAGCTTTAAAGAAACATATTTTCCACTGTTTCAATAGGTTTGCAGAAGCTGAAAACAAGTGGTCAGCCAGTCGACTAGAAATAGCAGCCAAACTCCCTGAACAAACAGGAAAGATCAAATCAGTTACATCTCTCTTGTAAACATTTTTAAGAAATATGGAAACTAATAGGTTAGTGACATAACTTATCTTTCATTTCAGTTTCACAACTGAATGGTAATAATAATAATAATAATAATAATAATAATAATAATAATAATAATAATAATAATAATGATAATAATAATAATAATAATAAAATGGTTTCAAATTTTGCCACAAGGCCAGCCATTTTGGGGGAAGGGATGAGTTGATTACATTGACCCCAGTGTTCAACTGGTACTTAATTTATTGACCGTGAAAGGATGAACGGCAAGGCAAAGTCAACTTTGGCGGAATCTGGACTCAGAACGTAGCAACGGGCGAAATACTGCCAAAGCTAATCATTTCACCTGGCATGTTAATGATTCTATCAGCTCACCACCTTAATAATAATAATAATCTTGCTCCAGTAATAAGACTTTGAAACAAACGGAATCAATATTGTTACAGCATTTATGATTTTAAAGAAATGAAGATAATGTTGTTCTTATACAGATAGGAAAATTTATCACCAATTTTCACCTACCACTAGCTTTATCTGTATCATTTACAGCAAATCAAAGCACTCTTACATTATGGAACCACAAATTAATGTGAATATCATTCTTAGAAAAGTGAAAACAGAGTATGTTATATTGTCAGATGCTGCTATTAGAGAGAAGCGTTTAAATATATACAAAAGATCTAAAGATATATGTAATTTTCACAAAACATATTTCCCAAAGTTTGATATTTACTAAGCCCAATTAGAGGAATAAAAAAAATTATGTAGAGATAAAAAAAAACTCCAAGCACTTTCTCGAATTTTATGTTTGTGGCAAGTTGCTCATTAGCAAAAAAAAATTAGGATTTCAGAATTTTTGACAAAGAATTGTAGTAGTATGTATGGAGTCTGTAAATCTGAAGATGTAGATGTGCCTCTACATCTACAATACATTAAGGTGATGTTGAGTCAACCTGTTATTCAATACTTGTGACTCCAACTGATTGTATTGAGTCCTACTCCCATCATTTGTTCATCTACACCCTCTCTGTTTATATGGGACATATATACATATATACATACACCTTATATATACATGTATACCTTACCCTACAAGCAAATATTCCGCATACTGTGGGGCATTCTTAGTTCCCACTCCAAGGGCCATGAACATGAAAAACTTTTTCAACCCAAGTTTTGACTAGGACAAGAATTACTGCTATTTTTACAACAGCCATAAGATCAACTGGGTAAAATTTGACACTTTTAAACGTCCAGTGGCAAAGAACCCAAACCACATAATATTCTTTTCATCCCTCTCTGATGATTGGTGAGATTATATCATCTCATCTGGTATGAAACTGGTAAAGTGGCTGATATGGTAATATAATATCGTATTTAATTAACTAATCAATTAATAAATAATAAATCATAATTAATTGATATATATATATATATATATATATATATATATATATATACAGAGAGAGAGAGAGAGAGAGAGTTTGCAAAAATTATTCTGCAAATAATTTAAAGTTATTTGAAATTTTTATTCTAGAATTTGCTTAAAATTAAACTTTACAATAAATGCCAAGAATAGATCAAAATGTAGTTTTGAAAGGCAACAATTGCAACCCAAAAGTATGCCCAAGTACAAATGGTATCTCCTGGTGAAATCAGTGAGCATAGATTTTCTTTTACAGCAACATACTAAATAGTGGCAGGTCCAAACTTTGTTACTGTCTCAAGAATTAACAGAAAACTCACAGGTGCAGCAGTAAGTATAAACAGAGATTATTTGAACATGTGCACCTGCTACCACTGCAACCTATTACATCGTGTAACAATTTTTTTTTTTTCTGTCTTGGGTCAGTAAATGTTATTTTCTATTTGCTGCTATTTAGAAATCAAAGGAAATCACTACCATTCCCTTCAAACTTTACTTTTCTGACTTGGACACCATTGTTCTGAAACTGACCTATTTTCCATTACATTCCAGACAGATTCAGTTCTAAGTTGTTGAAGCAGAAATACCATTATAGTAACTATTCTGCCCAATACCACAGATTTGCTTCTCAGTTGTTTGACCATAGCCACTTGAGCATGATGTCCCTTAGTGGCTGACTATATGTGCAGCTCTGATCACGAGCAGGAATAGTTGAGGAGCATCATAGCCATGTGCTGAGAGGGATTCTTTGGGGTTTGAATAAACATCATTACAAAAAAAGCAAATAGAAAATAACAGTTGCCACCCAAAGACAAAAATCGTGTCACACAGTGTAATACGGATTAATTAGTTGCAGAGAACAATAGAACAAGGCTTGATAAAGTTTGGTGTAATGCGCAGGCATAGAAACTCACATAGAAATACTTTGATAGAGAAACAGTGACAACAAGCCACAGCATGTGCAAATAGGTTCGTTTCTTTAGCCGACTTTAAACAAAATCAATAGAAAATGTTCTGGTTTCAGTGATTTTTACAAGATTAGTCTTGATGAATGGTTTCCGTCTGAATAGTCTGCTTAAGAATCAACCAACTAACCATAAAGTGAACGGTGTTTTATTAATCAACAAAGTAAACTGAAATGCATGTGTTGTTGAAGGTAAACTGCAACAGAGGTAAGAAAGAGGCAGGAATCTGCATCTGACTATATATGATGGCTTCATTGGTTAAGAATGATTGTAAATGATCTTTAAAACATGTAGAGTTGATACTTTTAACAATGCTTAGAGATATCAATGGATTACATACTAGAATGGATCTAAAACAAAACAAGAAACATAACATACGTATAAAATACTGGGTCATCCCATGAATAATATGGTGTTTTCAATTGCATGAACTAAAAGTCGGAGGAGGATGAGATAAACTACTTGCATCAATCTGCTATAAATTACTTATTCTTAGTGCAAGTTTTGAAGAGTGCAGTTTGATTTTAACAGTTCTTTATGCAAAGTAATAATGGAAGTGGCAAAAGGAGCATACTCAGTATATTTTTGCTTTAAGAGTTCAAAAAGGCAACAACACAACAGAAAGTGTAAGGAATATTAATGCAGTATAGGGGGCAAAATTAGAAGACACCTGTGCCGGTGACACGTAAAAGGCACCGTCCAAATGTGGCAGATGCCAGCGCCACATGACTGGAATCCGTGTTGGTGACACGTAGAAGCACCAACCGATCGTGGCCGTTTTCCAGCCCCCTCTGGCCCCTGTGCCGGTGGCACGTAAAAAACACCCACTACACTCACAGAGTGGTTGGCGTTAGGAAGGGCATCCAGCTGTAGAAACATTGCCAGATCAGACTGGAGCCTGGTGCAGCCTCCTGGCTTCCCAGACTCTGGTCAAACAGTCCAACCCATGCTAGCATGGAAAACGGACATTAAATGATGATGAGGGGGATCAGACAATAAGCATAAGCCAGTGTCAACGGTGATTCTGGAAATTCCAAGCCAGAAACTACAGCCTAGAAGACTAGCCTCATCCTGGAAGATCTGTATAGCTCAACAAGGACATCCTGCAAACCCTGATGGAACAAAACCCCATCATAACCGTTGAGGAACTGGCAGAGAAGCTTGGATTTGGTCATTCGACCATTCATTGACACCAACATGACAACGGAAAAATCAGCAAATTGCGACAATGGGTTCCTCACAAACTTTCCGAGTCTAACCACATGCAGAGAGTGAATGTGTGCTCTTCTTTGCTATCATATCTCACAAATGAACCTTTTTCCAACCGAACAGTGACTGGTGATGAGAAATGGGTACTCTATAAAAAGTGCCAAAGAGAGTGGGTAGGGAAAGGAGAAATACTGGCACCCCAAGCTAAAGAAGGTCTTCACCCACATAAGATGTTGTTATCTGTTTGGTGGGATATGAAAGGTTTAGCCCACTTTGAACTTTTAAACCCAAACAAAATTATAACAAAGGAGATCTACTGTGAGCAGCTTGAGCGGCTGAAGTCAGCACTAGAAGAAAAATGACCCTCTTTGGTTTCAAGATGAAAGGTGTTCTTCCATCAGGATAATGCTCAGCCACATACAGCGGGGATGACATTCCAAAGTCTGGAGTGGTTTGAGTGGAAAACAATGCCCTACCCATCAAATTCGCCAGACATTGCACTATCTGATTATCATGTAGTCTGTAGTCTTCAAAATCATTTGGACAGAAAAGTACGAATTCCGTAGATGAGGTCAAAACAGTAGAGGAAGAGTATATTTCATCACAGACAAGTGAATTTTGGAAGAGGGGCCTTGCAAGTCTACCAGCAAGATGGAATAGCATGGTAGAAAATGAAGGAGAGCATATTTTAGATTAAAAAAGAACTTTGTATATCTTAATTTTGAAAAATAAAAGAAGTATAAAAAAAAACAGCATTATTTATGGGATGATCAAATATAAAGAAATGCATCCAGTATAATTGATGTTTTATAGCCAGGGTTAATTTAGGCTTTCATGTTCTGCGGAACTTACAAAAACAAGATATTCAAAAAAAGGCTGACAGACAGAAGAAGCATCCTTCTGTAGTTGATCACTTGTAGAAATCAAGGATGGCATAAGTTGGCTGTGCATATGTAAACTGGTTCCACAATAATACAAACATTTTCAAATTGAAAGTCCACTTCACACGTGGCAGAATCCTAATCAATGGCAATAACAGCCCAATCCACACAGCCCCACATCTACAGGGTCCTCACACTCACATACACAATCACCTACCCACAGGAATATTCCAGCTGTATCGGTCGGTAGCTGGTACGACCAGGTGGTGGCTCAGAGAATGTCCTGCAGATATGTGCAACAGCTGCAAGTGAGTGCACCAATAAAATAAGCAACTGTGGATAAAGAGCAGCAAAACCATCAAGGAAGGCAGAGTGGGCCAGGACTAAGAAGCTGGGCCTAAAAACACTGCAGAAATCCTATGATGGTTCTGTGACATGGCAGGCGAAGGAGCCTTCAAATAACCTTGATGTTCATTAGGTAGGGCCCAGATAAAGACAAAACCCAACAGCTCCTTTTTGTTTCCTATGCCCCATTGTGTTGCATTTCCATTTGCCAAATTGGTAGCCAGGCCTGAGTAATGCTCAAAGGTAAAAAGGTGAACCTTCTTTCCTGTGTCATTGCCAACTCATAAGGACCAGTTTCCTGGTTTCCATGGTGAATATATTTTCCACCTGGATCGGGCACCAGTCTGTTGCAGGATTACTCATTTTTGCCAGCTGAGTGGGCTTGAGCAACATGAAATGAAGTGTTTTGCTCAAGAACACAATACATCACCCGGTCCAGGAATCGAAACCCCAATCTTACAATCATAAGTCTGACACCCTAACCACTAAGCCACGCGCCTCCACTGAGGAGGACCGTCATAAATAATTCTCTGTGCTGGCATTACCTTTATTTATTTTTTTTTTCTTCATATCTCAAGTCCTACAAGTGACAAGAATAATCATGGATGATGATGATGATGAATGTATTCTAGCATGAAACTTGCATGTATGGTGGGTTTAGTGTGATGGATATTTTGGAAATAAAAAAACAAAAACAAAAGGAAAACAACATCAAGAACATTAACCTTTGACATTCAGATTTCTTTGTCAAATGTATTACTTATTTACTCACACTGTTTTGAATGAATCACTCGTTACCTTGTAGCTTTAAGATTTCAATGGAGTGTTTGCATATTTTTAGAATGACATTGTAGGATAGGTGTGAGAGGTTGGATCTTGTCAGTTTTAACATAAAACAGGTAGAGTATTTGCGCCAGATATGGCCAGATTAAATGCTAAAGGATTAAAACCTTACCCTACAATCCCTATTGCTCCAACTAGATCCAGAAGCAAATAATTTTATGAAAAGGAAAGTAGCTGAATGCCAATCAAGTCCATTTTTGTGGTGGTCACCAGCTGAGCTTTCAGTCATACAATAGACTCAACAGAAAACCATATGAAATACATTATAACTGCTATAGTATACACCACTAAATGATCAAATATACAGTGTGATATTGTACAAGATTTAAGCATGAAATTATTGGAATGAAAGTTGTATGAGTTACTCTCAAGTTCATTTCAAATCTTCAGATTACTTATATACCAGTGCTTGCAACAACAAGCTATGACTATTTTCACTTTATGGTTATATATGTGAGAAGTAGGATGAGAGAGTGAAAGTGAAGACGGATGGGCAAGAGATCAGCTGCTATTCAACTCTGGATACTATTGTTATTGAAGTGGACAAGTATGACAGGAAAACTTTCATATGGAGATACAGATGGATTGATAGTCTCTCCATGGCTCTTCAAAAAGAATGATGTATATTCAATATTACGAATGCCACAGTCATTAAACTGCTTTCAGCCAACATATACAGATTTTTCTTTTTTTATTCAATACTTGACATCAGTACAATACTCTACTATAGAACTAACATATGCTCTTTCTCACTCACGTTTACACAAATACAAGCAGGAATTTGATAATAAACTATAATGAAAAAATAAAACATTTTAAAGTGTTAATGATCATGGTTAAGTTTAATCCTGAACCTCATCGTCATCAAGGACACAAAATGCTCAAAGGAATTCATCTACAGTTCCTGTTTTATATAAATTTTCCTATTTTATATGAATTATCTTATCATCAACATACAGCTAAGGTGTTGGGGCACGCACTATTACAGCACATTGCTGCATTTACCATTTGTCAGTGTGTTCCCAGGCTCTCCTGGGCGACCCATTGAGCAAAGTCCCATTCTGTCCCCATCTTCACGGGGTACCTCCTCATCTGGCATGGCCACATGACATGTGATCAACCCAGCTGGATTCTCAGTGAGGAGAACATTTCGATGATTATGGCAGTGGTTTGAAGGGTCTAAAATATACACTTTCTGGTCTTCATCTCACTTTTGTGCCACTATTTCTGAGACCCCAACTTTTCAGGTAAACTACTTATTTCCAAATCTGCTTTGGTCAACATTTATAAGGGAACAAAACAATTTACTGAATCCATTTTCAAACCAGCAACTACATTTAGCACCCTCCCTCCCTCCCTCATTCATTCATTCATTCATACATACATACATACATACATACATACATACATACATACATACATGCATGCATGCATACATACATACATGCATACATACAAATCTGCACATACATACATACATACATACATACACACACATACATACACACACATACATACACACACACACATTTATATATGAGTGAGTGGACAACTGAAAGAAGGGCACACAACACGTTTCCTTTGCCTCCATGAGATCCAACACTCAAAAGGAACTCGGCCACTTTTGCCCCTGTCAGCCCCCAATGCTTGAAAGGAACCACAGTCACTTTGCCTCCATAAAGCTCAATGCTCCAACAGTGCTCTTTACGTGACACCAATATCAGCCATGACTATGGTTTCACTTGGCTTGACAGGTCTTCTCAGGCACAGCACAGCATAGCATGTGTGTGTGTACACACACAGACACACACACATAGCCTCAACAGCTCCCATGAAATGGTGATTCAGAATTAGCTTTCTCACCACCCATATAGCTAGATCAGGGAGTCTCTCTAGATCAAGCTTGAGGGGTCACAGCTTGAGTACATACAGGAGAGAAACACAAATCAGATTCTTCAAGTCAAGTCAACTTGGCAGGAGAAGACCAAGAAGGAGGTGGTTGGATAATCTCCACAGCCTCGGATGGTCCTGCTTGGGAATTCAGTGGGAAAGTGTTGTGACAGATGCTGCTTACAGGACTCTATAGAGTGAATGCTTGAGGACTGTAGCTCTACAGCCCTTCAGGAACAGTGGGCAGAGAAGATGGATGGAGGGATTACCCACCAGACTGCAGAGAGTGAAAACCTACCAAAATGTTATTTGCAAACACTGCTACAAAGTGTTTGAAAGATGGAACTTGGATGACTGAACAGATCAGCTCTTCACTGGTTAGATTACTTGAGTCATTATATTCAATTCTAAGAGTCAATATCAGTTGCTCTAGAGTCTAGATTCCAAATGAAGCTATCCAGTAATTTCTGAAATAATATGTACAAATTGTTATGAAACATTACACTAACAGATATTCAAGCCTTTCCCCAATGAGTGAAACATTAGTTCCAACAGAGAATTTATGCCATGGTCTTAAAAGTTATGAGTGTAACTGTTGAAGCAGTTACAAAAATTTCTGAAAGAGTTCGAAAACCTCTGACAAGTAGAGTCTTGTCCAAGGACACAGCAATAAGCCTGAAAATATGATACATGTCTAACTTTATCTTTCTGGCCATCATACTTCTTTGTAATGAGATGGATAACCCCTTGATCAGAAATATTTCAATGCCCAATCTACGTGTTTTTAAAGTCATTTGTGGAATAAACAAACATTTGTGTGTATTGAGTACACTCAAATATAGAGTACCTTTCAATTCTACAAGAACATTTATTCATTAAGATTCATAAAATAGACAATGAACATTTTGTGTCAATAACACACTTTACACCTTAATTTAGATTAACCTAAAAAAATTTGCACAGATCTCTGTCTCTGTCTGTTTATGTGCATGTGTGTGTGTGTGTGTGTGTGTGATAATTATTACCATTGTAAATTCAAAACTGTTTTCCTTTAGAACATCAGGAATGAGAATTTCAAATAATATTTTTCCTTCATGGAGAAAGGGGTACATAACATTACTGTGTTCAAGACCATTACTACTTGCAGCATTTATAATGGTTCATATCTAGCTTTAAATACAGGTTCACTAAATAAATTACAAGTAAATATAAAAAAAGGATCTTGTCAAAGTATTTTCAAAGGACTTTTGCTACAAATGAAGCTGTGTAAATTGCTAAATTCTCTGAATACATAAACAGTTCACCATTTAGTTTACTAAGAATTATTCAGAGGCCGTATTTCAGTTTTTATAATGTTATTGGGCATGGGAGATATTTCCTCTTGGACCAGGAGTTAATTTAGCCAGATGAGATTCTACTTTAGGTCAATCAAAGTGAAATATTTTGCCTTTGTCCAAAGTATACTCGACCATGTAAATAAAATCAATGCAATCTTTCAGACCCTCTTTAGTTTTGCTGATGGCAAGGTAACCTCTACACAGCTGGTGTCATGAAAAATGTAAAGTGGTTAGCGTCAGGAAGGGCATTCATATATAGAAATCATGCCCAAAATGCCAGCATGAAAAGTAGACATAAAAATGATAATGATGATATATTACCCTTTAGCATTCAGATTACTCTGCGATCAAATATGATGCTTATTTATTCACATTGTTTTGAATTAATCATGCACCGTCTCGTAGCTTTGAGACTCTGATGCTCTGAACATTTGTTTTTAGACTGACATTGTAAAGTAGGTGTGAGAGGCAAGATCTGGCTAGTTTGAACTTAAAACAGGTAGGATATTTTGGCCGGATGTGGCTGGTTTAAATGCTATAGGATGAAACCATGACAGAAAAATCACTTTTCTTTTCATAAATATTACCATTGATATCAGTCTAGAGAATTATATCAGCTGTTTTTCCAACTGCTTAACTTCATTTTTTTTTGTTTGTCTTCAACTTCAAAATGAATAAACTTGAAAAAGAAGGGCAAACTTAAATATATGGGTGATACTGAGATGATTTACTTCCTTCCTCACCAACCAATAAAAATGCATAATGTTCTTCAGTGCAGAACAACCAACATCCTCTCAGAGAAGTCGCAAAGAAGAGGACAGCATAAAGCAACAGAGATTTAAGTCAATGATTCATTAGAATTAGACATAAAGGGAAGAGTTTGGTGGTAAAATTAATGGTTCAATGAAATGGTTTTATAGCAGTTGAGAGGGTTACCAGTTGAGAAATAATAAATCAGTGAAGCATTCAGCTTAGAATTGGATATGAAGCAATCTTCCTAAGTAAAAATCCAACAGGATTGCTACACACAGGTGAGTGTTGAAAAACAGATAATTGTCTTTCAATTTATGCTGACCATTTCAGTCCAGAGTAAATTTGTTAGTTCAGCAAGTTCACTCTTGGTCAACAGCTGTTTCTACATTACCAGCCATAATATAAAATCTTCTACTTTCCAGCTTGGCTGGCAGAACGAATCTCTCTCTCTCTCTCTATCTATCTATCTATCTCTCTCTCTCTCATTCTGTATATACCAGTACATTTCTTTAATTAAGAGACATAATAGAGTGCATGAAGAAAACCAAAGGTATCATGCCATAGAAGAAAAAATTGCAAAATGGATGGAGTAGAAAAGCACCAAACGAGACATCAGAAGAGTAGGGGATTAACATCCTGATCTAAGTATTGCCCCTTATGTCTATAGTCAAGACATGTAACTCACAAATGACCCAGTCCATTTAGCTGTAAATAGATCCTGTAAAGGGTAAAGACTCCCTTTGGCAATGAATGGCCATGGGCTTGCACTGAGAAAGTTCCCTTCTAACGCACAAGTCTGGGCACAGTTGTTTATGAAAGACCAGCAGCCACCCATGCATCCCAGACCCTTCTCTACTCCAACGATGTTATCCGAGGGAAAGGCAAAGGGGCCAATACAGCTTGGCCCCAGTGATGTCGCAACTCAATTCTTCAGCTGAGGGAACTAGATCAACATGAAATTAAGTGTCTTGCTCAAGAACACAACTGACAGCCTGGTCTGGGGACTGAACTCACTACCTCATGATTGTGAGCATGATGCTCTAACCACTGAGCCATGTGCCTTCATATAGATCCCATACAGTGAGAATAACCCATTTATCCATACCACAGCAGTACTGTTGGTTGACGAGTGACTCATTAGTTTATATCTGAACTTATATTTGAGTTGAGTGATTCTTGTGGTAAAAACCAACCGCAATACACCAGCATCCCATCTGGTGAAGATCTAAATCTCAGACACTTAAACCTATGAAAACAAGAGATAACACCAGGATGTGTGGTTCTGTGAGATTTAAAAAAAATGGATTACTTTTTATGAATTAGGTTCTATTGCAACCACTTCACTCTTCATTAGGACGAGTGAGCTCCTTCCAGCCATCACTCAAACTAACTCTCCCTGATATCTTTGCCTCACAATTTTCCTTCGAAACTCTACATGCAATTCTTCATTCTGATGATCCCTGCTCTGTTAAGCCGTCTCCCATCCTGCATTTGCACATCACATTCACTTACAAGTTTTGAATTATCATATTTACTCATTTCCTCCTATACGCATACACACACACACACACACACACACATATACATATGTATATATGTATGTATATATATATATACACACACACACACACACACATATATATACATATATAAATTTAAGTCACAATATACAGATTGAAGTAATTTGTTATAGTACTCATAAGAAACTCCTCAATGCACCATTCTGCAAAACATACAGAATATATATATAGTAATGTACAAGAGAAAAGGATAAGGTGTGTATAAAGTCATATATGACAGGGAAATAGTTTGATGAAATTTTATTTAACAATAAGAAAATTCTAATAAAATTTCATCAAATACACAGTCATGATCGTGACCAATGTCCTCCTAAAATAGGAGCGACATGCGTGCTAATTTGTGGACGTGCATAAATTACATTCAAGTACACACACACATCCTGCCTTTTACAGATATACAGATATACATATATACATATAAGACAGCAAAAACTTCCAGTTTGCTCACCTGAGACCCTGCCAAAAAGTACAGGGGCCTTAAGGAGAAAAACTTCCCTGAGAAATGACAAAAATTGTCCCCAAGGAAAAAATATAGAAAAGAAGTGCACCCTTCAGAGGTTATGCACAAGGCAGCAGTTGAGCAAGAGTCTTTTTTGTTTATGGCACAAAAGATTGTGCAGCAGCAGCAGCAGCTGACCTGGCTGCACCAAGAGCAAACAAGGAACCTTGCCCACCACCGCTCAAGAGCACAACAGTCAACAGACACGGGATGGTCCCCCCAATGCCTGTACAGTTGTCATGCCTGTACAGTTGTCATGCCAATATTTTTACTAAATATTAGGGGCCTGTTGCATCATAACAAAAGCAAAATTATTTTCCTGAGAGGCCTTGCTGCATGCAATCAAACCCTATGCATAGCACTCATGGAAACTCACCTCAGCCCTGATATAGAGGATGCAAAAGTACACGTACCAAACTATGCCATACTGCAAACAGACAGAAGGGAAAGGAGCCATGGTGGAGTTGCTGTATACATCCGTGATGACCTCACACCCCAAGTCTTACTGTCATACTCAAATTCGGTATGTGACACTTTAATTGTATACATAAGACAAGATAATATAGTCATATGCAATACATATTACCCACCGGATGCTCCAAATCACATAGACAAGTTTGAAGATTGCCTCACAAGAATTAAAGAAATCCTGATGAATCTGGAACACCACATGACCATATTTCTTATGGATGATTTCAACTTCCCCAACGTCAAATGGCCCGAAGGTCTCATACTCTCAGGAATGAATCATTGCAAGCAAGTACAGGTGGAGTCCCTGCTCAACCTCACCAATGCCCTATTCATGGAGCAAGCTGTACTCAGACCAACTAGGGCGAATAACATTCTGGATCTCTGCTTCACGAACAATATGGACATTGTTCATGATGTGAAAGTGACACCGACATTAGTCTCAGATCATAACATAATAGAACTGTCTATGTTTGGGCCGAAAGTAGCCAGAGACATACAGCCTAAAGGAAGCACCCGAAATATCTCCAATCTGAACTTCAACAAAGTAGATTGGAAATCGATCCAAAAAGAGATCCTCAGAGAGGACTGGCCAAAATGTCTCTGTACACAAGACATTGACATGAAACTAGAATGTTTCATGTCTTCTGTGCAAGCCGTATGCCAGAAATATGTCCCAGAGCACAAGGCCAAAACAAATAGGAGCAAGATTCCAAGAGACAGGAAGATCCTCATGAGACAACGGTTAAGGTTGCAAATCAACTCAACCAACATCCCAAAAGTAGCGAAACGTCCCCCTAAAAACAACACTGATGGAGATTGAAAAAAGCCTGCAACAATCCTATGTGAGGGAGAAAGCAGACAAAGAAACAGGCATTAAGTCAAACCCAAAGGCATTCTTTCATTACGCGAAAGAAACAGCCTAAGTACACTGCAAGATAGGACCCCTCCTCCAAAAGGATGGCTCCCTCACAGACAGTCCAACTAAGATCAGTGAGATACTGAATGAACAGTTCAAAAGTGTTTTTACCACAACTTGGAGCACAGACAAATGAACGAACCAGTGGACTTCTTTACTGCCTCACCTATAACCAGCGAGGCAGTTACAATAGAATACATTGACATTAGCGAAGAAGATACACTACTAACCATAGATGAAGTGGACACAAACTCAACTGCTGGGCACTGTCTTGGGACCACTGCTTTTTATAGTGGCCCTCTCAGATATGCCCTCTACTAGCCATTGATGAAGTGAACAGAAACTCAACTGCTGGTCCTGATGGTTTCCCAGCAATCCTCCTCAAATCATGTAAGCATGCCCTGGCAAAACCCCTCCAGATTCTCTTCCAGAGCTTTCTTACAAATGGCAAACTGCCAAGCAAGCTGAAGGAGGGAATAATATGCCTAACACATAAAGGGGGAAGTAGAGCAGATGCCAAAAACTATAGGCCTATCTCTCTGACTTCACACATCAGCAAAGTCATGGAACAGATAGTCAGAGGGAAACTAATCGCATTCCTTGAAGAAAATAACTTGCTGAGTGATACCCAGCATGGTTTTCAACCAGGTAGGAGCTAACTGACCCAGCTCTTACAACATTATGACTGGGTGTTGAGGCAGTTACTCAACAAATCAAATGTGGACGTAATATACCTTGATTTTGCAAAAGCTTTTGACAAGGTGGGCTATGGTATGATATGCCACAAACTGCATGACCTCAGCATAGCTGGAAAACTTAGAGTGTGGTTACATGACTTCCTGAAAGATAGGAGTCAGGCAGTAGTGGCTAATAGAGCCACCTCTATGAACACACAAATAGTGAGCGGTGTTCCACAGGGCATTGTCTTGGGACCACTGCTTTTTATAGTGGCCTTCTCAGATATGCCCTCAAATGCCCGGATAGCCACTCTGGCAAGCTATGCAGATGATACGAAAGTCTTGCAGAAAATACAGAACCCCAGCGATGTTGCACACCAGCAGCAGGAGTTGGACTCAATTTACAGATGGGCTGAAGATAATAATATGCAGTTTATTGCTGAAAAATTCCAAGCCCTGCACTAAGAGCATCCAAAACTGAATATGAAACTTACAGGGTACACCGGTCCACAGGGAATTTCAATCCCAGAGCCTAAGTCAGTGAGAGACCTGGGTATCAACATGAGTGATGATACCTCTTTCCAAGTGCACATTACCAGGATGGCAACAAAGTGCAGATGACTGGCTGGATGGATCCTAAGAACATTCAGAACCAGAGATGGTCCTCTGGTGGACATTTGTCTTCAGCTGCCTGGATTACCGCTCACAGCTATGGTCACCTACCAGTGTGAAATTAACAGTGGACCTTGAAGCAATCCAGAGAAGATTCACAAAGAAGATCGTCTCTTTGCAACAGCTCAGCTACTGGGAAAGGTTGAAACAGCTAAGACTCTACTCCCTGGAGAGAAGACAGGAGAGGTATGCAGTGATATATGTCTGGAAGATACTGGAAGGAATTGTGCCAAATTTTGGCACTGAAAGCTACACCAATGCCAGAATGGGATGACACTGCATAGTGCCAAAGATCCTAGCAATGCCATCATGCTTCAGGACCAGTTACTGCAACAGCCTGGGATTCAAGGGCCCACAACCTTTTAATATTCTCCCAAAGAGTCTGAGGAACTTGCACAAAGTAGATGTAGGGGTTTTTAAATCAAAGCTGGACCTCTTCCTGTCGAGAGTCCGAGATGAACCTACGTCACGGCAAGAGGTGCAAATGAGGGTAGCTATATCAAACTCCATTCTTCACCAACTGCCACATATTAGAGGAGGCTCTAAGTAATAACAGGTCACGGTCTCAAAGCGATGAAAATATTTTGACAAATTAAATTTAAATGTTGAAGTAAATCTCACGGTTTTGTGTGTTTCTTAAATGGCTTATAAACACCTTCCACGCTGCAATTATATATATATATATGCATATGTATATATATATATATATAATATATATATATATATATATATATATATATATGTATATTTATATATATATTTTACTTTAACTAGTTTAAACTGTTTCAGCTTTAAAGCTGCGGTCATGCTGGAGCACCACTGTTGGCTGAGCTACACCATTATTTGGAACATCCTCTGATATGTGGCATTTGGTGAATGAGGGAGTTTGATGCCGCTGCCCTCATCTGTGTTTCCTGCTGTGAGGTAGGCTTGTCTGGAACCTGTAACAGGAAGAGATCTAGTTTTGTTTTAAAGACACATCCACACAATGCAGGTCTCTCCGGCATTTTGGAAGGCTATTAAAGAGCTGTGGGCCCTTGAAGCCCAAGCTGTTGCAGTATCTGGCCCTGTATTTTGATGGCGATGCTAGGATCTTTGGCACTATGCAGTGGTGCCCCATTCTGCAGTTTGAGTAATTATCAATGCCAAAGTTTGGTACAAGGCCTTCTAGGATTTTCCAGATGTATATCACTGCATATCTCTCTCGCCTTCGTTCCAGAGAGAAGAGTTTTAATACTTTATATCTTTCCCAGTAGCTGACATGTTGCATCAAGATGATTTTCTTAGTGTAGCTTCGTTGGATTGCTTTGAGTTCCAGCATGGATTTTTTATTGTGTGGTGACCATAGTTGGGAGCAATAGTCTAAGCAGCTGAGAACATATGTCCTCCAAAGGATCATCAATGTCTCCTTTTCTCTTGTTTTGAAAGTTTGGAGGATCCAGCCAGCCAGCCGTCTGCATTTTATTATCAAATTGGTGGTGTGCACTTGGAAAGAGGCATCATTGCTCGTGTCAATGCCCAGGTCATGCACTGATTTTGATTCATGGATTTCAGTTCCTCCTGGGCCAGTGGATCCTGTCTGCGTGTCGTTGAGCTTTGTGTGCTGGTATTAAACTACATGTTGTTGTCCTCAGCCTACCTGTATATTGCGTCCAACTCCCGTTGCAGATGTGCAATATATCCAGGATTTTGTATTGTCTGAGAGACTTTTGTGTCATCTGCATAACTAGCAAGGGTGGCTATTTGAGCTGCTGAGGGCATGTCTGAGTGTGCTACTATGAACAGCAGTAGCCCCAAGACAGTGCCCTGTGGAACACCACTTGCTATTTGCATTTCCTTGGAGGTGGCTCCACTGGCCACTACTGCTTGATGTCTATCCTTTAGAAAGTTGTGCAGTCATTCTCCAAGTTTTCCACATATACCAATATCACGCAGTTTGTGACAGATCATACCATGGTCAACTTCATCAAAGGCTTTTGCAAAGTTGAGATATATCACATCTACGCTTGACTCATTCAGCAGCTGTTTTAACACCCAGTCATAGTGTTGCAGGAGCTGTGTCAGACAGCTCCCATCAGGACGAAATCCTTGCTGGGTGTCTGTCAGCAAGTCATTTTCTTCCAGGAATGGGATTAGTTTCTTGTGGACTATTCATTCCATGACTTTACTGATATGCGAGGTAGAGAGAGAAAGGCCTATAATTTTTAGCATCTGCTCTGCGTCCTCCCTTATGGATATGGCATATTATCCCTTCCTTCAGTTTGTCTGGGAGCTTACCACTTGTAGGGAAGTTCTGGGAGAGAAGCTGCAGTGGCTTTCTAAGAGCTCGCTTGCATGATTTGGGCAGGACCACTGGAAACCCATCCACGCCAGCTGCTGAGTCTATGGCAATCTCATCTATGGCCAGAATTACATCTTCTTCTTCAATGTTTGGGTACTCAATATTTTTAACCTCTTTGGTTTTAGGTAATGTGGCAAAGAATTCCACTGGTTTGTTCACTTGCCTGTGTTCCAACGATGTACTGAACACACTTTGGAACTGTTTGTTCAGTATTTCACTTACCCTCCTGGAACTTCCTGTGAGGGAGCCATCTTTTTGGAAGAGGGGTCCTACCTTGTGGCATACTGAGGCTGTTTCTTTGGCAGATTAATGATAGCTTTAAGGTTCTTTGATACTTTGATACTTTGATAGGTTTCGGCCATTATTGGCCCAGGCCA
Source organism: Octopus sinensis (assembly GCF_006345805.1). NCBI lineage: Eukaryota > Metazoa > Mollusca > Cephalopoda > Octopoda > Octopodidae > Octopus > Octopus sinensis. The sequence continues at coordinate 2,800,344 of NC_043006.1, read as the reverse complement.
TGTCTAACTTAATAGCACCACCTGGTGAAGTCTTTCAAGTCAGAATTTGGGCACTATGGCCCACTCAAGTAGAGAGTTATTGTTTACAGAGACATATCCAGGTGTAGGGGGTTTATCCGGGATTTCTTGAAGGAATCTGTCCAAAGACTTCTTGAACCCTATAGGGTCAGTTTCTGTTCGACTTGATATTTTCGATAACTCATATATATATATATGTATGTGTGTGTATGTATATATATATATATGTATGTGTGTGTGTGTGTCTATATAAATATATATACATATGTATAAATATGTGTATATATATGCATATATATATACATGTATATATGTGTGTGTATATATATATATATGTATATATATATGCATATATATATACATGCATATATATGTAAGTGTATATATACATATATATATGCATATATGTATATATATATATATGTATGTGTATATATACATATATATATACATGCATATATATGTATATATATATATATATGTGTGTATATATATACATGCATATATATGTATATATATATATATATGTATATATATACATGCATATATATGTATATATATATGTATGCATATGTATATATGTATATGTATGCATATATATAATATATATATATATATATATATGTATGTATATATATATATATTTATGTATGTATATATATATTATATATATATATATTATGTGTGTATATATATATGTATATATATGTATGTAAGTATATGTAT